>NC_071512.1:81226144-81533894 GCF_027887155.1 Malaclemys terrapin pileata
TGGCGGGTTTTTTAGAGAAGTAATTTTTAAACATTTAACAGATTTATTTTCAGGTGCACAAGTAGTGAAAACTGCAGTAGTTCTGTATTTTTCCTTGATGCACAAAGCAAGCCAAGACAGCCCAAAGGGGCATGTCACAGTCATAGTTGACTGTAGCCAGTTAACTCATCTGCATGTCCTGAGGTAAACTTGCAGAGGAGCTAAAATGTCATTGAATTACTCAGTGCAAATATGGAACTGGTACTGATTTAAAATATTTACTGTGCACCTTCTTCATTTCTACATAGGATTATGCTGTCTCCACAGTCCCTGTTTATGGCACTTTGCATCTGAAGAGTTTTTGTAGCATGGCTGGACCAAACCTGATTGCCATTGGTTCGACTGAAGCTGCGCAAAAAGCCCTCAAGGTAAAATGCATAGGAAAATGACATGATAGGTGACTAATTTTACTTTTATCTTAAGACAAGAACCACCTGAGTTTAAAATAGATGTAGTGTCAGTACAAGAGGGAAATAAATACACCTCAGAGAATCCCACAAGTGCAGGGAATATTATTCATTAATTGTATAGGGAAAGTTTTATGCTAATCTAGTTTTAATTATCTAAAATAGCTTCCGGAGTTACTACAAGCTTGTACCTGATGATGTGAGGGGATGTGTTTTGTTCGTTTGTTGCATGGGATGGGGAATAGGTGGAAATGAAGGTTGAGACTTAAGCAGGGAAAGAGTTGTCTAGGTTCATTAACTTTGAATTCTTATCTCTTGAGGCATAACATTCAGTGAAAGGATTTGAGGAAGGAGTGAACATGGTCAGAGCAGTGGGATAAGATTTTTTTGTTTGTTTTTTTTTGTTTGTTTTTGTTTTTTGTTTTTTGTTTTGTTTTGTTAAGCGGGAACATGGGAGTGACTGGAGAGAAGACCAGGTAGATTTTGGAAATGTCAAAGGGAGAAGTAAAAGGGTTGAGAGCTTGGATGTGAGGAGAGAAGGTTAAGGAGGAATGGAAAATAACCCTAAGGATGTGAGCTGAAATAACAAGGAGGATGGAGAAGTTCCTGAGATGGAGGAGAGAAAGTTGAATAGCTGGGAGCATGCAGCCCTCTCCAGGAGGTGAGATGAAGAAAATAAGGAAGATGGGTTGAAGGGAAAGGGAAGATATAGGCTCTACTTTCAATAATTCCATATTGTGCTGACACCTAGCTTTAGGATATGGGCAGAGTACAGTAGGAGCAGGAAACAGGCAAATGTGCCAAACCAAGTACCTGAGAGAAGGGACAGTGTTGGATTTCTGGCCCCTTTTCTCAAAGGGGACACTGGTAACTCTTACCAACCTGAAAAAGCCTTCTGCCTTGAAGTTTTTAACATGAACATTTATTGCTGATTCTGCCTTGCTATCATAGAGTGAAGTGAAGTCCAAGCTCTAGGATGAACCCATCGCTGCACTTCAGTTGCAGAAGGGTAAGGTGGCTAGTGTCACCTCCAAA
The DNA here is from genome assembly GCF_027887155.1 of Malaclemys terrapin pileata. Classification (NCBI taxonomy): domain Eukaryota; kingdom Metazoa; phylum Chordata; order Testudines; family Emydidae; genus Malaclemys; species Malaclemys terrapin. The sequence continues at coordinate 81,227,626 of NC_071512.1, forward strand.
AAGTGTCAGTCCTCCACATGAACTCCTTATGCAATTATCATCCTGGGACTCCAGTGCCCACCCTAGAGAGGCTCTCCATCACAAGCTGATCGCTAAAAGGTCATTTGTCTTCTGTCTAGAGTAGACTAAAGCACTAACAGCGCTCTTTCTCCCCTCCCCCCCCTTTTTAATGTGACATTTATATGTACAGTCAAGCCACGTCCAAAAGAATTGTAGCTAAATGGGCATCTGACAGCGTTTCTCATTCTTATTCCTTATCAGGAATGACTCTTCAAGGTCAGCACAAGGTTCATTTGTTTAGTAACAGTAAATAGCCAATGTGTTCCCAAATGTACAGCCTATTATTGTACTGGTTCTCTTGCAAATAACGAATCCAGGCTTTGCTTGTCAGTACTAAAAAAATCTACTTCCAGGCTGAGAGTAATGTGGTGATTATTACTAACCCGTGCAATTACAAAGTGCTGTAACCCAGCTGTCTCTCGCCTTTTGGGGAGGAACAGGAAGGTGAAGGAGACTCCCTTTGTTTAATTGTATTGGGAAAGAAATCTTAATCTTTCGCTGATTTAAAATGTGGCTTGTTATTGTTTTAGATATAAGGTTTTTGTATATAATTATTATTATAACCATAAAACTTCTTTTGGAAATTAAAGAATATTTATATAGTGACTGTGCCAGAGGCTTCTGATCAGGATCAGGGTCCTATTGTGCCGGCCAGAACATGGAGCAACTCTGAAAGAAACATGGCTCCTACCCCAAAGCTTACAGTGTAGGGCTCTGATCCTGCAAAGACTTGTGCATTTGCTTAGCTTCGATGGGACTCAGATGCATAAAGTTAAACAGGTGCATAAGTCTCTGCTGGTTCAGAGCCATGGACTGTAAGCTCTTTGGGGTAGGAACCATGTGTATTTCAGAGTTGTACCATATTCTAAATCTTTGCAGGATCAGGGCTTGAGAGAGACTCAGAAGTTCCAGGTGCCCCTTAACCCCAGCAATACCAACATCTGCTCACCCAACAATCACTCAGACTCCCCCATCCCACACAAACACCTACCTACCTACCTACCTTAGCCTGAGCTGCCAAATCTGTGAATCTCTGTGACCTACCCCCTGCTATCACTCAGAGCAGGGTCTGAGACTGCAAGCCTAAGATCATGCTTATAAGCAAATTCTTCATTTGCATAAAATGTCACATGGAGCAGAAAAAAACTTGCAAAACTGGTATCAATGTGAAATAATTTATTTGACCCTCAGGCTGAAACTACTGGACACAGGCCTATTAAGAGATGTTCTGTTTAACTGAAAAATGATAGCAGTCACTACACGTAGCTATAAGATAACAGTCCACACCGACCTGCAGTACCACACCCTCTTTCACTTTCTGTGAAACCAAATGAAAATGGCTTTGGTTGCAGTGCATTGACACTCCTGATTCTGTATCCCTGACAATCTAGCCTACATGAAGTGCTATGTAAATTCCCCCACGTGAGTTGATCTGTATGCCCTGTCCCAAATAATCAGGCTCAAACTCCAAAGGCATCACATGGAGCAACCTGATAAATCTTGCAGATACTCAGCCACAATAAAATACTACTTTGGACGATTTATAAACACTAACAAAATTCAAGCACAATACTATTTTCTGACAGTTTCAATTTGAACTCAAGCCAAGACTAATTTGAGTACTCTTCAGTTTGATTAAAGCCATTTGCACAGCTCTGCTAATCATATTGCAGTGCATCAATTTAGCTATTGAAGCTAAAATATATTTGTAGATAAGATGATAAATAAATTGAGTTTGTAAAGTACCAGCCATGTAAATATTACCAGCAGTTCAGATACAGCAAAATGCAGAGTATTCGTAATAAGAAACAATGATGCATTTTCAAGCCTTTTAGAGGGTACTAGCAAGGTACCCTAACATTAAAAAAAAAACACACACACACACACAAAAACCCTGAAAAATACCTTTTTAAATAGTGGACCATGTTGGTTTGCATGGTGTTTTTTGGTATTAGAGATTTAGAAGTATATACATCTTTGTATGAGGATCAGTATTAATTAGACATATGCACATGTAACTACACACCAGGAATCAAGGTTAGAGTGTACTCCTAAAGGATTGGGACATAAAGAAGTTCATACAAGTATTACTGATAAGAAAATTCAGTGTTTCGTAGGACAAAATGTTAAGTGTGTGCAGCTTAAATAATCATTGCCACAAACTTAAGTTGAACTGAAAGCATTTGATCTAAGGCAAAAATTTTAAAACCTAGATCTTGAAGTTAGGCAAGTAGGTCCTCTTAGAGACACCTGAATTAAGGATACTATCCTGAAAGTTGCTGAATCCCTCTGAGGTTTTGAGGTCCCAATTCCCAGCATTACTTCAATGGTAGCTGTAGCTCCTGTTGACTTCAATAGGAGTCATGAGTGCTCAGCACATCTGAAAACCAGGCCGCCTTTGAAGCTAGTCCTGCAGGGTGCTGTGGGTGGACCCAAAGTTAATTGGAATAAATGAAGACTTTCCACTTACTTCAGTGGGCTTTGTATCAGGCCCTGGAAGGTAATTTCCCATGAAAGTGCCATTGGAAGCTGAGGGTACTCAGCACCTCACAGAAGCAGTGAGCACATTTTAGGCCCTTTGTTAGCTGCTTAAATGTGGATTTATTTCACCAAATTTATTTTAAAACAAAAACAAGTATACGCTGAGCACCTATCCTATAAATAAGAAAATACATAATAGAATAATATAAAGACCTGCCCATATCTAAGTAAATATCCATCAAACTCTTTCAAAAAGCCTAAGAGGTGTTTTTTTTTTTTATTTTATTTTATTTTATTTTAGCAGAATGTCTGGAAGTTTATCACCAAGTTCTGCACCAAGAGTCTCTCTGTAGAAATTTTGGCCTAAAGTACTGAATGAATTGGTCCTGGTGCTTGCAACTAACAAATTGAGTATTATTTATTCAAGTCATGTATTGTTCATAAATAATAAATTTAGTAATTTTGAAACAGGAACACCTGAGTTCAGTCTAGCCTTTCCAGGATGCTATATTGTTACATTCAAAAAACTTTAAAAAGAAAGTTAAGTTTACAAAATCAGGCATGGAAGGGTTCTGTCCCATTGTGCATCATAACAGTATAGGTGGTCTGTGGCATACCCAGAAGCAGAATGCAAACCTCCTGGGTTCCAGCCCTGTGCTTTAAAACACAACATCCTCATCTTACAACCCTCTGTCTCCTTCACTGTCTAGCTCGTCCACTGGATGAGACAGTGTTCCTGTAGAACAAGTAGTCGGTGATAGCGTATCATCATCCTTATGCACAAGGAAGCCAAATTAAGATTCCAGAGAAATCTTACTTCCGGAATTTCTTAACTTGCGAGTTGCCTGACTTTCCAACTTGAACATTCCCTTAATGTAGGGGTGTTTTTACTGTGGATTCCTAGGTTTTTAATTAACATACTGAAAAACCAGAAATATCCTATGGAAACATGTTGACTCCCTTTGAGTCATCAGCTGGATCTGGCCCTAGAACTTCCATATCCACAATACAGACATCTACCAACAGGTAGCAGTAGTAGACAGTTATCCTGTATGAACCAATGATTAGAGAGGGATATGAAACACATTTTGTCAACATTTTGGAATATTAGGAATCAGGATTCCTGGGTTTGAGTGCAGTCTCTGAAGGAGAGCGTACTATAGTAGTAAAGACTGCAACTAGCCACCTTCATAGATTTGGCATGCTCATTCTGAAAGCCAGTGCAGCCAAGTGGATGAAACTTGAGTCTGTCATAATTAGGCTTAGAAGGATTAGATTTTCATCAGTAAATGTCAATAAATCTTTCACTGTACCCACACAAACTGATGAAAAAATATTTCCATCAGTAATAGAAATTTACAGTTAGGAAAAATAAGAAAAAATGCAGCTCGAGTTTATTAGTCTGATTTAGAATATTTACTTTGTATGTTTTAATGACATTGGCAATTTGTGTTTTAACAGTTCTAAATCTTTACCATTTTGAATCTCAATATCTATCATTAAATCATTATCTTACTCCCCACAACTGAGAATTTAAATTAATAAAAGTAGAAAGTCTTAAAAATAAACATCAGTATTGTCCATTGAAATTAAAAACGGAATTCCACCAAACCTAGTCAGATTAGAGACCTGGGTTCCATTCCCAGCCACGCCAGAGGTAACCATCCCTTTGGTGTCATGTAAAATGTGGGGAAAGTGTATTTGCTTCCCTCTTAAAAGTAAGGGTCTGAGGCCTTGCTCAATAAGGTCCCTGTGTAGCAGATTGCTGAGTCACCGGTGCAGCGCCTCCTGTTGGTCGTCCTGGGAATTAGTTCTTTTCCAGCCTCGGAGCGCCCTCTGCTGGCCGGAGTCTCGCCTGCCTCAGGCCCTGTGCCCCTCCTGGATGCCGGTGCCCAATACCTTGGAGCAGCGCCCCCACGCTCTGGGTCTCCCCTTCCAGGGGAACCCCCACCCTCTAAGCCCACCTTGCCTCAGTGACTAATGCCAGTCATCATCTAGCCCCCTTTCCCTGGGGCTGACTGCAGTCTATTATGGCCACTCATTATTGGCAAGGAGGTAGGATCTGCTGCCTTTGCCCGGGCTGCCTCTCTGCAGCCCCAGTACCTTTTGGGGCCGTTAACAAGGCCTGCTGCCTGGGGGTTTACCAAGCTGGAGCTCCCCAGCTCCTTTTGCCCTTCCCCAGCACTGCTCCACTTTAGGTACCTTGCTCCCAGGCTACTAGCCCTTCCCACTCAAGGGCTAGAGTGAGACTCCTCTTATCAGGGCCAGATGGGCCTTGATTGAGCTGGCCACACCTGTGGTCAACTACTCCCTCAGCTGCTCTCACTCCTTATCACAGCTGCAGCCCTCACCAGGACTGCTTTTAACCCCTGTTCTGCCAGAGTGGGGCATCCACCCCACTACACTCTGCAAATAATTATTAATAGTCAGTAGGGAGAAGACGCAAGACTAGAACTCATGGCTTCTAACCCACCATCCCATTCACTATGCTAGTGTAACGCTGATAGACCCCAGTCGTCAGCAGACTGGATCGAAGCCGGAACCTCTGGAGCTCAGTGCCTGAGCTTCCATGGCATGAGCTAAAAGCAAACTGGCAGTTAGCTAAGGCTGTAAAGCAGACTCCTAATCTCTCTTAAGTGGTCTCATTGCCACTAGCCAGGACAAAACAGCACACCCAGGAGGTATGTGGGTTTCACTAAAGTAGCAATATTCCTGCTGTGACCCACCCTGAGCTCAAGCTGTGTGGGGGGCTGAGGCTATGCTCAGTATAGATGAGACTTTAGCACTTTAGACTTAAGTTTCTAAAAAGTTCTGAACATAGGCAAATAGAAATTTTAAAAGGCTTTTAATTTTGCCAAATCTTGTTGAATTTTCATCAGTAAAAGGCACCTCTTTGACTCTAGCACCAGCTCTTTGCCAACTTTCAAATTGTTCCTCCAAAATATGGGGGTACTAAAGATCTTCAGAGAAATGTTTTGACAAAAGTGTAACCCGTTTCTCAGAAATGACCGAAATGTTTTCATTGAAACATTAAAAAAAAAAAAAATTCACTCGGAGTCAAAAAACAAGCATGACACGTTCTGTCTGAATGGTTAACGTTTGGCAAAGTTACAAACAACTGAAAAGGCAGGGGGGCTAGAACAATTTATATAGTGGGGTTGCTGAGAGCCATTGACCCAAACGGTAAATCCTGTTTACGATGGAAACCACTAAGCCAGGGTTTTTTTCCACACCCCCAGCATCCCTAGTTCCAGCATCTATGTGAAAAGGGGGGTCTTTTAACCAAGTGTTAGGCCAGTTTAGCTATAGGCATTACTACCAGCTGTACCTATGTTATGCTTATAAGAAGCACACGGGATCTTTTTCAGAGAAAAAGGCAATACACTGCATTTATTGAGAATACAGCAGTTAGCATATCACACACACACACACACACCCACACACACACACACCCTACCCCTTCTGTCGGTCATGATCCAATGCTCCTGGAGTTGTGGCAAGATGAACCCAAAGTCCCATGGCAAAGCACCCTGTTCTTATAGTCTTTTTTCTCTGTTCAAGTCTATGGATTTTGCTGTGTCAGTTTGTGACCGGTTACTCCTTAATTACTAAATCTTGTAATCAAAACAGTTCACATTGTGGCCCGGGCCTTCAACATTCCTCTAATCTCCTTAACATAGACACAATACAAGATCCTGTCTCTTACTGACTAAACCTTAAAACAAAGAAATGTATATTTAACTAGCAACAGAGGGTCCTGTGGCACCTTTAAGACTAACAGATGTACTGGAGCATAAGCTTTCGTGGGTGAATGCCTACTTCGTCGGATGCACCCACGAAAGCTTGTGCTCCAATACATCTGTTAGTCTTAAAGGTGCCGCAGGACCCTCTGTTGCTTTTTACAGATCCAGACTAACACGGCTACCCCTCTCATACTTCACATATATTTAACTAGAGTGCCTAATTTATAATACATATAGGAAACCATAGTAGACATTATAACTTATCCTAAAACAAAAGGGTGACCATAATCAGTCATAAGGATTGTCCTGGTCTGTCCCTGCCTTAACATCAGTAGAGACACTGGCAGTCTGTCAGATGCATTTCTACCAATGTCCCAGAGGGTCATTCCTTTCTGCTATTCAAAAAGGGTGGCTGGCAGGATGATCAAATCATACATTTAATTCTTGTAGTACAAATATAAAATCCTGCTCCTACACCTAGAATATCCTTACTTCAGTCTCGCAATAAAGTTGCCACTGTGGTCTTCACAGGTAACTGACACCCAGAGCTAAAAGCTACTTCTTGCTTTTTAAGGGCTAGATGATTCCATCTGATACATGGCACTGCATAGCACAGTCATCAGCTACGCCTCTTGTATCCATATTGGTGAAGGGCAAGGTAGTCCCCTGGGCTCCTACTTAAGTGCCTAGCTATGAAAGCCCTGAATGCCATTTTTTTTATCTTGATGGTTTACTTTTAAAGCACTCTTTTTCACTCTCGAAATCCAATCCTGCAGGCAAAATGATTGAGCTGTCTTTGAGCATCTCTGACAGTGCATCTGGTTGTATTTGAGTTAAGGATGCAAAGGTTAGCAAATAAAGTGGCTTATTTTTTGTTAGTTGGAAAGTGACCTGTTGAGCTGTGCTATGCTGCCATTTCATACTTTATACCTCTAGCAACGATCTTGTTGGAGGGACAGTATCTTTTTCTGGGTTTTGTATTGTAAACCATGTATTTTGGCAACTCTTAAAAATTAATTAATTAAACTACTTCAGTGTAGCATACTATAATTTATCATAACCATAGTCCTGCCTGTGTGTAGTGCTGCATGTGAATTATGAAATGGCTGTACAGGCTTTAGGACAGAGGTGGGCAAACTACGGGGCACATCTGGCCCACGGGACCGTCCTGCACAGCCCCTGAGCTCTAGGCTGGGGAGCCTACCCCAGCCCCTCCCCGGCTGTTCCCCCTCCACCGCAGCTACACTGCCTCGTGGGCAGCGCTCTGGGCGGCAGGGATGCTCCTGGCTCTGGCCGGGTGGCATGGCTGCCAGACGTGCCGCTCTGAGCGGCATGGTAAGGGGCCAGGGACAGGAGGTCCTGGGGGGCAGTCAGGGGACAGGGAGCAATTGGATGGGGTGGAGGTTCTGGGGGGGCGGTCAGGGGACAGGAGTGTTGGATAGGCGTGGGAGTCCCAGGGGGCCTGTTGGGGCAGGGGGGATAGGGGTCGGGGCAGTCAGGGGACAGGGAGCAGGGGGGTTGGATAGGGGGTGAGGTCCTGGGGGGTGGTTAAGGTCAGGGGGTCTTGGGAGGGGGTTGGAGGGTTGGATGGGTCGGGGGTTCTAAGGAGGGCAGTCAGGGGGTGGGAAATGGGAGGGGGTCAGATGGGGTGGGGGCTAGGCTGTTTGGGGTGGCACAACCTTCCCGACCCAGCCCTTCTTACAGTTTTGCAACTCCGATGTGGCCCTCGGGCCAAAAAGTTTGCCTGCCCCTGCCTTAGGATAATAAAACACATGCTAGAAGCAGACAATAAATCAGAAGTGACATTTTGACCATGAGATCTTCTTCAGGCTCTGTAAAATATAGACCATGGTTACTTGGGCTACAAGTGGAAAGTGAGACTATAAGAAATTGGATGAAAAAGGAGTGGTAGAAATTAACTGCAAAATCTGTCATTGCCTGAAGTCTACTACAGCTGAAATATTAGCCGCCTCCTCGCTCTGCCCTGCGCTATTTTCAGCATGCATTTCTTTCAATCCTGTTTTATAGCATGTATATTGAATATGTGTTGTAGCTGTCAAGGGGATCAAGAAAGGAAAAGCAAGGTCTTTTTCCCCTTCAGGAGGCCCAGGATTTCACCCTATATATTGCCCCTGCCTGCCATCCACCCCTCCCCCCCATATCTTTTGGGCCTGATCCTTTGCTACTGAGGTCAATGAGAACTTGCCTTCAGTGGTGCTGATTCAGGCCCTTTGCTAGTGTGTGCCTTGGCATTGAGGTGTGAGGAGTATTATCATGGTGTAAGATCTCATTAGCCGTTGGAACAATTGCTAGGCAGGATCCGTGCAGAAACAGAGGCCTAGTTAATTCCTTTTATGTGCTCCTTCGGTCCCCCTCCCTTTTCAACCTTTTTTTCATTTGCAGACCCCTAAAAAATTTCCAATGGAGATGCGGACCCCTTTGGAAATCTATTGTCTGTATATATAGTTGAATTCTGTTCAGTCAGGTTTCAGTCTTAAGTCTTTCATGGACCCCTTAGACATGGTCTGCAGACCCCCAGTTTGAGAACCACTGGCTTAGAGGATCTGTAACTCTGCAGGACTGCATCACAGTGAAATAGCAGAACTTCCCACATGACAAACTTCTGTGCTTTCTGTGATGGGCAGAGACTGACTAAGTGAGTTTTATTGGTGGAGTTCCAGTGGCAGAGGGAAACTCACTTGTGTTCAAGTCCTTTCATCTCTCTCTTTGGACACCTGTTGGCAGTTCCTTACAACTTCATTGCTACACACAGTGCTCCCAACCACAGCCTTGGCAATGTCAAACATATGCCAGCAAATGGTCCTACTGTATTTTTTGGCAACCTCAACAAGCTAATAGCGATGTTCTTGTCCACAGGGATTTAGGCTGCCCTCTGTGTAGACTCTGTAGCATCAGGCCAAAGTCACATAGAGTTAGTAAAAGGTATCATTCTCAAGTCATTTACGTCAAGATCCTGATACTGCGTCATGCCACCACTCGCTGAACTGAGTCCTGATCCAAAATAGACACTCCGCATGGACAAGGTTTGTTATAAGACTGGTAAAGTAAACGCTGATGTCAAGCCACTTGACCCACTTCTCCTCCTGGAGCAGTGTCTAATGCCTTGTGCTGGCAGTCTGGGGTTCTGCTCACTGTATTAAGTTTTCCCACTCCATCCATTCTCTTATGAAATCAACTACCAGTGTAAAGAGCTGTCATATTGCTTCCATGATGAGGTCTTGCAAAGATGAGACTGCCAATGATTTAATGCAGTTGAGCTTGTAACTGTTTCTTCCCTAAAGGGACTCAGAATGAATGTGGAACAACTGACCTCTGTGCTTCAGAACTAATTCTTGGTAGCCAGGAATATAACCTAGAATATGTAGCAGTGGAATAGTAAGAACTCTGGAAGTATCCTTTCCTTCCTAAATACAAGATGCTCATAACATCTTTGGCTTGTCTAATTCTTGACTCTCCCATTCTATAAGTTCACCGGTACATGGGAGTGGGATTGATCATTCATCATCTTAACTCCTGCTGAAGAGTGCTATTACAAAAGCAGCTCAGTGCACAGTTCTGGTACAGGTCAGGAGAGACTTGTTAAAGCCTCACGTAAGGAAGGAAGTAGAGAGAAAAGTCTGTACCAAGCAACTGGGTTCTTGGTCTTTATTCAAAGCCAAGATTTCAGAGTAGTGCTTTCAGAGACTTCGGAGTAAATTGTTATAACATTGACAAAATTGCCCTGGTTCTTATGGTTTAGTGTCTTTTGTTTGAATTAGGTGCACAACTCCTGTGTAGCTGCAGGGGCTTCTGCAGTGTGCCATTATTAAAAAGCAGAATACTGTTATCAACCACCATAGCAGAGTTACACTCAATTGTGTAAATACTAAGAAATACATAACTCATAGCTAGGAAAGTGCCTGCAGAACAGGGCCCCCAAGTGGCAACTTAATACTTCTGTATTCTGCTAGACTAGCAGATATCTCCTGGAAAATATTAAGAACAATTTATTTAGATAAAAATCTTCTAATACTGTCTTTCTAGTCTCTCATTTTTTAGTAATAAAAACTTTTGCGTAAAAAAAACCCAGGCCTCTTATTCCTTTAGTATTAATCACTTATGCCTCTTCTTATTCCCCACATGAAGTCATAATTCTCTATTTACGATATTGCAGTGGGTTGCTGTGGAAATGATTACAAATATTAACAGCCCAAAGAGGATGACTTCAGGTAGGGAATAAGCAGCAAGTGCAGATGAATGCTGACTTTTGTATAAATGTAGCAATGAAGAATGAGCTTCGTGAAACAGAGAGAACAACAGACAAACTGCTTCTAAATATAACTTTGAAAAAAATAGTTCCATGAGACATCTGCTGTTCTAAACCTTGCTGATAAAATTGTGTGAATTCAGCCTGATTTTTCTTGAAGAGTTTTCTTTAGCTTATAGTTATTGATTCTGAGCCTGATCTTACAAGGTACTGTGCATCTTCAACTCCTTTTAGTGTCCCACTGCTTTGGGAAGTGTGAGCACTCAGCATCTCATAGGGTTCGGCTCTCATGGTGTACTAGAATGAACACTACTTAAAAAAAAAAATCACCAGTAGTTAAGACAGTACAATATTTAGAACCTCTTTAAAATTGAGAGACATGTCTTTTAAATATCTGTTGTATTAAATTTAGTGTATGTGACTGAATTTACTTAGTTGTATTTGTCTGTAGATTTTATGGATTATAAGGTACCAGTTGCTGTAGAATCTAGTCTTCATGAGGACATACACTTGGATATACTAATTAACCTGTAGAATGATTGGGAACTGCAAGACTTTTTATTTTTTAAAGTCCTAGACAAGGTAAGTATGGGACCCCTTTAAATATGTACTTGTGACCAACAGGGAGCCTGTCAGCCTATAAGAGTAAAGACAGAGGCTACGATGATTGAGGGAGTTGTCAGCTTGCTTTCCGTAAATAGGAACTTTGTTTTGTTGTTTTTCTGCTCCTTTGCTTTCCTTTATTTTTCGGGGCTTCCCTTCTCTCCGTGAGTTCCTGTTCCAAAAGACAGGATGTTCATCGTCTAGATTCCTTTATTAAAAACAACAGCAAATCTAAGTCATTTCCTTTTCCCTTCCTCAAGAGGTACTTGCCTTCTGCATCAGCCCCTTTATAATGCTGATAGCGTCACATCAGTGTGACCTTAGTACAAGGTTGTTTAAAGGAGGTAAAGCAGCACAGGTGTGCTTTGAAGCAGTGCTAATGAGCATCAGATGTTACCAATTAAATTTGTGAGGATGTAAAGACTTTCCAGAGTTAGGAAAAGTTTAGTAATGGAATGAACAGGAGGGGAGACTTCTTTAAAAATGAGGCAACGTGGAATACGTGACTGAAGGGATGCAGTAGGAATTAAAAACAAAAGCCTAGATCTTAAGAACACTAAGCGTAGGAGATGGTGGTTAGGTATTTGACAATCTCACAGTGGTCTTGTCTACGCTAGATGCTTGGCATATTGCCCACTGTTTTGGTTCCAATATTTTGTCTGTAACACACCAAGTTTATCCAAGAATTATTCTTTTGTGAGGTCCAAACTACAATAGGCACTGCCCACATGGGTTCTTATCTGTGTCTTTGGAGGGTTTTAGTATTTTATTCCAAATTTCCAAGAGGTGTCTCAACATCTAATGAGAATTTCTACTACAATTTATGCCATATGAGGCTACCACATCTTCCTCCTGTTGAGACAGCCTGGCCGTCATGTTTAGTGCTATGTCTGAATCTTGGGACTCTCGGAACATCATGAAATCCAGGCAAGGTCTCTGGTTTTTCCTGGTCCCACTCCCCATCCTTCTACCTGCGTGGTATGTGGCACCGCTGTTCTCCACCTTATTCTTCACCACTGCATTTCAAAGAGCCTCTATGCTATTCACTAGCACTTTGATCTGTGTGGAAGGGCAAGTACCAAGGATTCGGTGCAGCTTATTATGGAAAAGACCCAGTTTCCTCCATGCACCAAGCCTACTCTCATTGTCCCAAACCTCCTTGTACTGAACCTTAATTCCCATGATTTTTCACAGCACTGTTTGTTACTTCAAGTGAAGCCTATCTCCGCTATTTGGTTGGACACTGGAGTCATAGATAAAAATGGCTTTTGGAGCTAGCATGCCATTCCTGTCCATACTAGCGCTGTACTGGTGGAGATTGATACAGTGGAAGACAACACAGTAGCTAGCTTTGTTTGAAGCGGGTCTAATCCAACCAATTGATTTGCCTATGCACAGCTGGGAGAACGGGTAACTTTGTTTCTTCCCTTCTCATTTATTGCTTCACTAGGAAATCATGCAAGATTTCCTCTAAAACATTCTACCAGTTTTTTTAGAAACAGTAGAGTGAATCCAGAGAGAGAACTGATGAACATGCTAGAATGCCAATTTATTCCTTTAAATATAAGAAACTGTGATTTGAAGGCTCATGGTTTAGGGGTATAAATAGTACTACTTCTGTAAAGCAGTCATCCACAATGAAACAGTCTTACAAGTATGTCCTCTACTGGGATATGGCTTAGAGCTCTAAGCGTTGTGGGTTTTTTTTTTTTTTTTTTTTTTTTAAATATCTAGGCTCCTTGGAATCACCTGTTCAAATCTCTGCTAGTTGTCTGGAGGTACATTAATGGAGTACTATGAAATCTGACACTGAGGTGAAGGGAGGTGGCAGCCTTTCAGATCAAACCTTAAAAACCATGGTCTTCCAGACTGTCTGGACATAAAGATCCATTGGTGCTTTTCATAAAAATAGACTGTTTCCAGGATGGCGATGGCCACAATTTTCCTCTTCCCTTTTCTTCCCCATCTTCCGCCCACCTATTATAATGCACTGGCCAAGAGTCTTCCCCCCCCTCTCATGGTTTAACCATATGAGAGGTCTGCTGCAGCCTCCAAGTTAATGTAACTGGTTCTTCACTTCAGGCAGGGTCATAGGTCCACAGACAAGCCAGCCTGGACATTGTTGCCTATCGCTGAGCTTGTTACATCTCTGGCTGTTAGTTATCATCCACCCGAAAAATGATGTAATTTTCATCATGAGAGACAGAGTTTGTCATGACACATAAGTTGCTCAATATTTTTCCATTATGATCTTCTCTTATTAGTGGCCAAACTTTAATGGTTTGGATGGAAATTTTCCATGCTTGCTCTCTGCCTTGGTTTGAATTCCTTTTGAAACTTTCAGTGAAAACAGTTTAGATATTCCCAAGGTGTTAGGTATTTTTGCTATCCCATCTTAAATATTGTCCTACAGAATCTTTGAAGAGTTTGGATACCTCCAGACTTTAGATCAGAAACTTGAAATTTGGTAAGAGAATGATTCTGGGGACAGAGAAGTGCCATCCACTGTTCCATGAAAATCCACCCAAATTTGGTCAAGGTATAAGACTCTGAAATCACCATTTCCAGATGCTCTGCAGAGCTTGTGAGAGGCCTACTGCTAACGTTTCTGACCATTCTCTCTGCACTGAGCATGCTTTCGGATACACGGAGTCACAAAGAGAGTTCCAGACAATACGCAGACAAAGCAGCAACTGCAAAATACCCTTTGACCTAGGCCAAGGGAAGTTAGGCTGGGACCAAGGAGGAGATAAAGAGTTCTAGACTTGGCTCTTCCCCTGACCAGTTTGTTGTTTGTTATTATGGGGGCATCTTATTATTGAGTACAAGGCCTCAGGCCCTACGTTAGAAGGAAGGCAAGTATCCTTTTCCCCCAGAGGTGTTAAACAAAATCACTTTTGGCAGAGCTGTGACTAGAACCCAGGTTTCTAATATGATAAACCCATTAGCCATTTTCCTACACTGCATTTTATAACAAATCTGTGTGCATGGCTGTGCTGTATGTACCCCTAGACCACACTCCATTCAAGGGTAGGAAAAGAAGAACCCAGAGATCCTGATTCCTAACATCCTGTTACTGTATAGCAAACATCCGTTCTAGCAGTCAGCCTACATAAGGGGTGGGCAAACTTTTTGGCCCGAGGGCCACATCGGGGTTGTGAAACTGTATGGAGGGCTGGGTAGGGAAGGCTGTGCCTCCCCAAACAGCCTGATCCCCGCCCCCTATCCACCCCCTCCCACTTTCTGCCCCCGACTGCCCCCCCCCAGAACCCCTGACCCATTCTGCCCCCCCTGCTTCTTGTCCCCTGACCACCCCCTGCCCCTAACCACCCCCCCAGGACCCCACCCCCATCCAACCCCACCTGCTCCCTGTCCCCTGACTGCCCCAACCCCTATCCACACCCTCACCTCCTGACAGGCCCCCCGGGACTCCCATGCCTACCACTCCAACCCCCCGTCCATTGACCCCCCCCCCAAGAATCTCTGCCACATTCAACCGCCCCGTCCCCTGACTGCCCCCTGGAACCTCCTGCCCCATATTCAACCCCCCTGTTCCCTGCTCCCTTACCATGGCACTCAGAGCAGCAGGAGCTCGCCACCTGGCCGGAGCCAGCCACACTGCCCAGCAGAAGCGGCGGGTCAGAGCGCTGGTGGCGCGGTGCACTGAGGCTGTGGGGGAGGGAGGACAGCAGGGAAGGGGCAGGAGGGCTAGCCTCCCCGGCCGGGAGCTCAGGGGCTGGGCAGGATGGTCCCGCGGGCCCTAGTTTGCCCACCTCTGGTCTACATAGAGGATAGCAGCTAGCTGCTGCTGCTGCCAGTTACTCCTTTAGCACAAGTGATAGGTCTGTTTTGTGGATCCCTGCTGATGACCCCTGTGGAGACCAATATCATTCCACATGATGGAACATCCATTTCTCTTTCTTCTTTTTAGAAAAAAACAAACCAAAAACTAAAATTACATACAAAAAGACCTTACATTTAAAGAATAGTGATGCTGCAAAATCAAGCACTGAAATGTTAGGAAATGCCGGAATTAATGTTATACTGGCAACCTTAATTCAACCCCTTCTCCATATGCATTATGATGCAATATTTAATTACATTATCACATTTATTGAACAGGGTTCCTTCCTCATTTAATGCATGGGATGGACAGGGTTGCATGAAGAGAAAGGATGGTCTCTTGTGTTGAAGGTGCTGAACTGGGACCCAGAAGAGCCAGTTCTATTCCTCCTCTGCCACAGACTTTCCTGTGTGATATGAATGTATATGCGTATATTCTACGCATGTGTTCTGTGGGAGTCCAAGGGGGCTGATTTAGAGTTGGATGAGTAACCTTAATTCTGGCACTTCCTAACTCTTGGCTTTGCTGTGTGAGTGTGTGAGAGAGAGAGAGAGAGAGAACAAAAATGTCTGTCTAAATTTATTTTTCAGGTTTTGGGGCTTTTGTCAAAAAGAAGAAAAAAAACCTGAAATGTGTTCAGGCTTTTGACTAACACATCTGCTTGATGAAGTTTTGGCCAGCTCTCCTATCTGTTTAGTACACATATGCACTGTATACTGTGTGTGTCTGTAGGGTCCTTGGGATGTTAAGGCACTTTGGGTGCGACATTTCTGCTGACTGTTGTGACACTCCTGTAATGAACTCTACACGAGCGGAACCCTGAAATCACTGGGGCTCTGCACAAGGGCCTGTCTGAATGCACTGGGGTCTATTACCATAAGAGAGCTAACACAACACTGTTTTAAAGGATGCCAGACATGTTTAAAGTATCGCTTAAACTCGTCGACATTTCTCCTTCACATGTATTGCTGTTTTACATGTAGGGTTATTTAGCTTACCCATTACCTCAGTTTGGCTGAGGACATGCTGTAAAACACTACAGAAAAGGCATTTTAGGCCATGTGAATGACTTCAATATAAGGAAAGCATGACTAAGGGCTGAGAAAATGTGCAGTGAATATTACCCTCTATAGGCTGGAGAGAATTCCCAGAAAAACTAGGCATGCAGGAAATGCCTGGCTGCTAGTATAACTGGTCATGCAAGTGCTCCTGGGCAGAAAGCCAGACTCCTACAAACTCGCTTCGTGACTGCTACAATCTTGGTACATAAGGGAATTTTAAAAAGATCTTTCCAATTGGGTGTCTGATACAAAAATTAGATGAAATGACTTGTCTCTTTTTTTCCAAAAGATATCAATGTATTTTTGCTGTATTTGAAGGCCATTAGACTTCTTGTTTTATATGGGGATGGTTTAGAGTGTACAGCAGAGGTCTATTTATTGCTTATGCGTCTTCCATGAAATGAGATTTAAATTTTTTTTTCAGCCTGCAGATCTAGATGTAGTAGGAATTGCATGGGGGGAAGGTAGAGGGGAATAGTGGCGCTCTCCCAAGCTTTACCCAAGCTCCACTTAGCTAAGGCTCCAAACTCAGACACTGCTTGTAGTAGAATTGTGCATATGTTCAAAACACGATTACGCATGCTGTGCTGGCTGCTCTAGCCTTGGGTCTCCATCGGTAGGGTTTGAATAACTACAGGCGGGGCAGATTAAGCCAGCAGTGGCTCTCAACCTTTCCAGACTACTGTACCCCTTTCAGGAGTCTGATTTGTCTTGCGTACCCCAAGTTTCACCTCACTTAAACTAGTTGCTTACAAAATCAGACATAAACATACAAAAGTGTCACAGCACACAGGTACTGGAAAATTGCTTACTTTCTCATTTTTACCATATAATTATAAAATAAATCACTTGGAAGATAAATATTGTACTTACAATTCAATGTATAGTATATAGAGCAGTATAAACAAGTCATTTTCTGCACGATATTTTAGTTTGTACTGACTTCGCTAGTGCTTTACATAAGAAAATAAGAGCGGCCATACTGGGTCAGACCAAAGGTTCATCTAGCGCAGTATCTTGCCTTCTGACAGTGGCCAATGCCAGGTGCCCCAGTTTTACAACAGGCTACATAAAAAAAGACTATAACAGGATTCAAAAAAGAACTAGATACATTCATGGAGGATAAGTCCATCAATGGCTATTCGCCACAATGGGCAGGGATGGTGTCCCTAGCCTCTGTTTGCCAGAAGTTGGGAATGGGCAACGGGATGGATCACTTGATTACCTGTTCTGGACGTTTTGAGTAGTAATGCAATCCACTCTGGAATGAGTGAGCAGAGTATAGTAAGAAAGAATGAGACTAGAGAGAATCCAGGTAAGTTTTGCAGAGGGGAAAAAGACACTTCCTTCCAGACCTTAAAACATTTGTAAATGTGATCTTTCACGCCATCTTAAAAAGGTGGGGATAAGGGGTTAGTTTGTATACTAGAATGTATGCATCTCCAAAGGGCCCGATACCTAACAGAGCATATTATTATGTTATCCATCGTAGGAACTAGCTAACTAAAATAATTCTCCCCTTCACTGCTGGATTCTTGGAAGCTTGCTCTTGTTATTTCTAGTTAGTCCCATTCTCCTTTTCTTCTCTGTGTTAGGATTAACACAGTCACTACTTCTATATTATTTTATCTTGAGAGCAATCCATCCAAAATGTCCTTTTGTTTAGTCTCCCATGTGTCTGTTGTTTTTATAGCGTAGGGACTTCCCTCTCGTTGAAGTTATTGTGCAATATTCATTATTTTCTATCTGAAGCCCTTTACGCAGTAAAAGAAGTCAAAAGAATACTGTATGAATGGTTTCTGCATCATTCTCTATTAAATACAATTTTGCAACTTCTAAAGCAAGTATTCTGCAATGAATCACAATATGTTCCTGAGAAGTGAACTATTGCTACAACACAATTACAATAACAGGGTTCTCTTTGCTTTTCCTCCAAGAATGGAAGAACACCAGTGTCTCAAACCCTGCTGTATCCAGGCACTGGTTCTTCCTGTACTGATACCAATAGTGCGATGCAGGCCTAGTAAAGAATATACTGCTTTAAATGGGATCTATAGAGATCAATTGCAGAGGAAAGACAGCTATGGAGTGTGATCTGTAAAGGCCTATCCTCCAGACACCTATTACTTACTATCATGAGCAGTCCCTGTGACTACTTGTGATTGTAGGCTCTACACCTGGGAAGTGTTTGCAGTATCAGTGAGACTTTAAAAAACAAATGATGGCAACTTAAATACAAGCAAGTTAATAGGAAAGCAAAGACAATGACTTCAAGAATAAAAATGCATCCAGTGCAATAAAAGTGCTGTTTATTCCAACAAAACCTGTTAGCTCTTTTATGGAGGTAGATGGAACCTTGGAAATTCAGAAGAATTTCCTATCTGATGAAGAAACAAGAAGTGAGAGTAAGATAAACACTTCCTCCGGAATGCATGACATTCCTTACTTCAGTTTCATATTCTCCACAGGATATGTATGAGTCAGACTACAGTGTGGAGAATGTACCCAGACAAAGGAATTATCGGAGGTGTGTGCAAGTATTAGGTGCTTTCTACAGCACACCGTTAAATAATATCCTTTCTGTGCTTCACTTCATGTGTCATTTTGTACTGACGAGCAGTAGCATGGGTGACCTCATAAATAATTCAGATGTAAATTCATCTAGACGCAATAGACTAAATTGTGCTCTTAACTACACTGAGGTAATTCTAAAGTCAGTGGGGCTTCTCTGGATTTATACCAATGTGTCTGAGAGCAGAATCTGGCCTAAGTTCTTTGTTCACAGGATCTTGCTGGGAGTAGTTTAAATACAGGGTCTTTCTTCTAAATGCATCACATGATCCCTGTGTATTTGGTGGTTTCTCCTTCATCAGGAGCCAGTAGACCCTGGCCAAAGGGATCCAGATTGTACAGTGGGAGAGCAAGGAAAGGGTAAAGAGATTTGGGAGTACGTACAAAGACACAAAATGCAGTGATTAAGAGGATAACTTATTTAGAATATTTGGGTGTGCTTAAGATTTTTGGGTAAGGCCAGAGTTTGGGGCAGTTTCTTTGGGCCTCATTCATTACTTTGTAACTCTAGTTTTATGTCGGGAACAGCTGGAGTGATGCAGTGGTGAATCTCGCTCGTAGTCGTCAAATTGTTTTTTACATCTGTAATTCTAGAGACGGGGCTTAAATCAAAACCTTTTGATACAATTACCCCCTCAAACCCTGTGAGTCTTCGAAATCCCAACCCAGATCCAAATTTTGCATATTTGCCCTACATTTATAAGCAGCCAAATCAAAAGTCCTGAGCAACTGCTGCCAACTCTTCTGTTCTGAAGCATCGCTACAGGTATGTCTATAACTGGGCGCAAGCCTCCCAGCCCAGGTAAACAGACTCGCGCTAGCAAGGCTTGAGCTAGCTCGCTAAAAACACCGGTGTGGACATTGCAGCTCCAGTGGAGACTTAGGCTGGCAGCCTGAGCTCAGACCCAGGGGGTCAGGTGGGCTTGAGAGCCCAAGCTGCTGCCTAAGCCACAATGCCCACCCTGCTGTTTGTAGCTGACTAGCTCAGGTCCCGCTAGCACAAGTACCTGGACTGGAAAGCTCATTCCCAGCTGCAGTGTTGATACCTCCTATGTGGTCCCCTGAAGAACAAGGAGTTAACCCAGGCTCCCTGGGCAGAAGTGCTTAGTGGAAGAGCTCCAGGAGGGGCTGTTTGGGAGACAGAAAAAATGTCTTTGGGAAGAATTTGGAGGCTGATGAACCCATGCTGGGGAGTGTTACTTTTCTGCTTATGTTAACTTAATTCACTTCTTTTTATAGACCTTACAAATGGCCAGTTTTTAAGGGATGCTGAGCACCTGTAGCTCCCATTGATGTGAACAAGGATTTGGATATTCAGCACCCCTGAAAATCACTCCATATCCCTTAAGGAGAAAACCCTGCTGACTACAGTTTTGTGGGTGGTGGGGGGAGGTTCCTGCTGAGTCATCCCACAAGGGTTTTCAAAATTTAGATCTGAGTTTAGGCAGCTTGACTTCATTTCTACTTGATACCAGGAGGTCTTGTACGTGAAGTTAGGACATTAAAAAGAAACCTTACTTGTTATGTAGTGAAATCGCTCCTGCAAAACCATAATCGGCTACTTTTTCTAGGTTTGTGTTTGTACATTCATTTTGGAAAGCTAGTGCACTTCCTCTAAATAGCTGCGCTTCACTTCTGTCAACAGACCATGCAGCAGATGAGTGACCATCGCTATGACAAATTGACAGTGCCTGACGACGCTGCAGCAAACTGCATATATCTCAACATTCCAGGCAAAGGCCACGTTTTGCTGCACAAAGCCCCTGAGGAATATCCAGAAAGTGCAAAGGTAAAGGGAGAGTTACGAATTAGGGACTCTTCCTGTGAGTACCTCCTGGGATGGGACCGCAGTACTGTGCACGCATATGTGTGCACGCACACACATGTAAACACATCAGATGATTATTTCCAGCTCCACTACTGATTTTTGTCTGACCTTATTACTTAATCTCTTTCTCCTCCTGTTGTTCCCTTAGTGTAAAATGGGAATAATTCTACTCCCTCACTGCATTATTCAGGGAATTCATTCATTAATGTTTGTAAACACTTTGAGATCTTCAGATGGAAAGCAACATATAGATGCAAAATATTACTATTTATTACCAATGACTGGCTAATCATCAAGATAATATGGGGAAGAAACAACTGTTTCAAGGAAGAAACGATTATCCACAGTGAACCAAAGAGAATGAGCTACACAATGAGTAGAGTTACTCTTTTTAACTCGCCTAATTCCTAGCAGCACACTGGAAGTGGGGAGAGGGCTGAGGAATTTTCCCCTTTCCTCTTGTGGCCCTTCCACAATCTTATATTCTCCCCCAAGGGAAGCAGAATCATCACAGTTACGATGCCTTTAAAGTCTTGAGCGTCAAAACTGGGGTGCGGATGGGATTTGGCAACACAACTTCAAATCTGTAAATTTGTTTCCATTGTATTGATTCAATAAATAGTTGGAGGAAATGGAAGGGAGAGATGCTCAAGTGTAATGACTTTTTCCTTCTATTTCCTAACCAGGTTTTTGAAAAACTGAAGGACCACATGCTGATCCCTATAGCCAGCACAGAACTGGAGAAAGTAGATGGGTTACTCACCTGTTGTTCTGTCCTTATTAACAAAACTTCAGAATTATGAGATATAGAATCCCTCCCTTGTAACTGGCAATAAAGTACATGCAAGGTAGACCAATCTATATCCACACTTTTATTGTTTTTATTGACAATCTACTGTACCACTGTGCTACTAACCCTTGTTTACAAATGTTTTGCTTTGTGTATTTGTATGTCCCGGTAGATGGTATTTAAGGTGTATGTGTGCTTTTGCTGGGATGAATATAGTGCAATGAGCAAGCAAAAGACAACTATGATAGCTAACCCCTAGCTTTAGTGATTTACATACTCAGTGTGAAAACTACATGGGGGAAAATTAGTTCCTAACCATTTGCTAAGCATCTCCATTGTCTTGACACCTTTCCCACCTGTTTTACCTTTTCTCTCCCTTTCCTTTCTGCTTCATCACCCTTTTTTTCTTAAGTCTTTTCCCTATCTTCCTCTCTTTATTATCAGGAATTCAAGATATTGGTAGCTAATGAAGGACATTCAATAGAACCATGAATTTGGGCTTGTGTAGTAAGTAGGCTTTCCTTATGATGATTGAAACAGTGTGAAATTGATTATACTCCTTATTCTGGCCAGTATCGCATGGCCACTTCTGTGTAGAATCATATACTCCTGGGGCATTCTGTGCCAAAAAAAATGAAAAATTCTGTGCCAAAAAATTAAATTTTGTGCACAATATTTTAAAATTCTGCATATTTTATTTGTCAAAATAACACTACACAATCACACCAGTTTCAGGTTTCAGAGTAGCAGCCGTGTTAGTCTGTATCTGCAAAAAGAACAGGAGTACTTGTGGCACCTTAGAGACTAACAAATTTATTTGAGCATAAGCTTTCATGGGCTACAGCCCACTTCATCGGATGCATAGACTGGAACATACAGCAAGAAGATATTTATACATACAGAGAACATGAAAAGCTGGAAGTAGCCATACCAACTGAAAGAGGTCAGTCAATTGAGATGAGCTATCATCAGCAGGAGAAAAAAAAACAAACTTTTGAAATGATAATCAAGATGACCCATAGAAGGTGTGAGGATACTTAACGTGGGGAAATAGATTCAATTAGTGTAATGACCCAACCATTCCCAGTCTCTGTTCAAACCTAAGTTAATTGTATCTAATTTGCATATTAATTCAAGTTCAGCAGTCTCTCTTTGGAGTCTGTGTTTGAAGTTTTTTTTGTTGCAAAATTGCCACCTTCAAGTCTGTCACTGAGTGGTTAGAGAGGTTGAAGTGTTCTCCCACTGGTTTTTGAATGTTATGATTCCTGACGTCAGATTTGTGTCCATTTATTCTTTTGCATACAGACTGTCTGGTTTGGCCAATGTATATAGCAAAGGGGCATTGCTGGCACATGATGGCATATATTATGTTGGTAGATGTGCAGGTGAATGAGCCCCTGATGGCGTGGCTGATGTGATTAGGTCCTATGATGGTGTCACGTGAATAGATATGTGAAAAGAGTTGGCATCGGGCTTTGTTGCAAGGATAGGTTCCTGGGTTAGTGTTTATGTTGCATGGTGTGCGGTTGCTGGTGAATATTAGCCTCAGGTTGGGGGGCTGTCTGTAAGCGAGGACTGGTCTGTCTCCTAAGATCTGTGAGAGTGAGGGATCATCTTTCAGGATAGGTTGTAGATCTTTGATGCGCTGGAGAGGTTTTAGTTGGGGGCTGAAGGTGATGGCTGGTGGCGTTCTGTTATTTTCTTTGTTGGGCCTGTCCTGTAGTAGGTGACTTCTGAGTACTCTTCTGGCTCTGTCAATCTGTTTTTTCACTTCAGCGGGTGGGTATTGTAGTTTTAAGAATGCTTGATAGAGATCTTGTAGGTGCTTGTTTCTGTCTGAGGGATTGGAGCAAATGCGGTTGTATCTTAGAGCTTGGCTGTAGAGAATGGATCGTGTGGCATGTCCTGGATGGAAGCCGGAGGCATGTAGGTAAGTATAGCGGTCAGTAGGTTTCCGGTATAGAGTGGTGTTTATGTGACCAGTTTAAGTTATTTTGGTAATTTATTTCAAAATACCTGTCAGCAAGTATGTCTATAATAATACAGAAACACACAAAAATTCCCCCAGGAGTGGTGCATTAAAGAAACCCCTATGACAACCCAGTTCCTGTTTCTCTGCCATCTTTGCCCCCCCAGAGCCCAGCTGCAGGGCCCCCCCCAGCCAATACACCTGAACCCCCTCCCTCCCCAAGCCCAGCCGTGGGTTCCCCTTAGCCCAGATACTAGCACCCTTCCCCCCCCCCCCCCCAGAGCCCAGCCATGGCCCACACATCCTGATGCTCGGTCCCAGGCTTGCAGAGAGTTTCCTGTGCACCGTCCTCTTCTTCCCTCAGGGTGTGCTGGGAACTGCAGCTGTCAGCGGTGGCCGGCAGCACTGCAGCTCATTTCTGTGGGGGAAAGGAAGTTCTGCATGCACACGAATTTCCGCAAAATTCTGCATTGCGCAGTGGTGCAGAATTCCCCCAGGAGTAGTCTTGATTAGAAGCCATTTCAGACTGCAGGTGGCAGCTAGGGAAAGCCTCTCTATACAGGAACATTAAAGAGGTATGTGTCTCTGATATGCTTGACTGATGGACAATCTCCTTTCCTATAATTCAATCTAGGTGTGCCCAGGGGTTCAGACTCCCAGTTTGGTTACCTTTCTTTCAAATTGGGTGGAATGGAAGAGGCTTGTACGTATGCCATATATCAATCATCTTCTAAAAAGCTTATATTTTTGTGATCAGGTGGACCACAGAAATTAATGTTTTGAGTTACTTGTAGAAATGTTATATTACAAAATATATTTAGAAATATATTTTTATCTTTTATATGTATTTTCATTTCAGTCTCTACCTATTATGTTCTTTCCTGTTTTGGAGTGAAGTTATTTTTCCCACTAATCAGTATAGTTCTTGTCTTCTGTAATTATGTAGACAATTTACTAGTAAACCTCAAAACAAAGGAATGGTGGTAGAATTAGCTGAAGGACATTATTCCTGGAGTATGTACATGAGTAAGGAAACTTGTTTCCCAGAAGGCTGGCGGCATATGTATTTGATCTGTCCTTGGGGATCTCATTGGAATAATGGCCATCTGATTTTTTTTTTTTAATTGCATGAATATCTATTGTGGTTATCAGTTAAAACAAATATATTTGTTGTGGCAAATTCCACAACATGCTTGCCCACTGACTCATACATATTTTACGAAAGTAAAGTGAATTATAGATAGTAGTATTTACATGAAGCTTTTCAAATCATTTGTAAACCAAGAATGGAGAAATTCCCAAACACATGCAGCGGTGGGAATTGTCCGGAAGGCTGACAAATAGTCTGAACACTTTATCAACTTCCTAGTCGTCTCTTTCTTTGCCTGCCTGTTTCTCTATTCCTTTGTCTGAGGTTTTCAGTTTTTTCTGATTGATACATTCCTGCTTCATCCATCTAAATCTCTTCTTCTGTCCCCCTTCTCCTGTAGTCCCTCCATTTTTCTCCTCATCCCTTTACACTCTCCTTCTTTCTTCCCCTCCATTCATTTGCAAATGCCCTCATTCCACCTGGACCTTTCCTAATGTAACTCTCCCATGCCCTCTCGCATAGATGCCAGAAGAGAAGGAACTGATAGACCCACTTTGTTCTCCTAGAATCTGACAAAGCCTGTCTTTTCCGTGCAGAGGGAAGGGGGAGCCTGCAGCAGGAGCTATATCTCGGGAGGGGTGTTGGAGTGACTCCTTTTCTCTTGTCTTACACCAGAGGAGAGGAAGGAGTCAGTAGTGGTGGAGGCTGGTGGTTTCTTGTATTCTTTCTCCCCCTGAGGAGAATGGAAGGGGTGGCAAGTAGTTTCCTTCCTCTACTTCCCCCTTTGAAGGGAGGGAGAGTTAGTGAATGGACAGATTGTCCTGTAGAAGAGGTAGTTAGGGATTCATGGCGAGGTGCCTCTTATTCTCCTGTAGCTGGAAGACCAACAGCACCTAACTGCTGAGAAGGGTGGGAGCCCCAGAAACTTCCTAGTCAGGCATTATTCTTCATGCTGCCCCCACTCCTGATTCCCCTGTCTGGCAAGTCAGGGCAGCTAGGGAGATGGAGGGTTGGGGGACCTGGGCCAGGGAGAGCAGGAGAACCTCTCCCTCTGCTCTTAGCTTTCGCCTTTACTTTAACCCTGGCTCAAGCAAAACCAAAACAATGGCTGTTTTTTGATGCAACATGTATATGGCTAATGAGCATCCTGCACATCAAACATTCTTATCACTGCAACATTTTTCAGATGCCTGATGTAGATCATTGTCCATAACTCAGGCCTGCACAACATGCGGCCCACGTGGGCTCACTGTGCGGCCCGCGGGGATTGAGTAGATGGGCTCACTGTACAGCCCGCAGGGGGTGAGTAGGCAAGCGGTGGGTGAGGGAGGGGGGCTGAGGAGGTGAGTGGGTGGGCAGTGGTGGGGAATGAGTAGGCAAGTCGGGCGGGTGGAAGGCTGAGGAGGCGAGTGGGCGGGCAGTGGCAGGGGGCCAAGTGAGCCGGCGAGCCAGAGGGGTGGGGGGGCTGAGGAGGCGAGCAAGCAGGCAGTGGCAGGGGGTGAGTAGGCGAGCTGGGGGAGGGGGGCTGAGGAGGCGAGTGGTGAGTCGGTGGCTGACCTGTTCTACTGATCTGGTCTGGCTCCCATCTCCTCTCCCAGGACTGTCTTCAGGCACCAGCAAAACAAGCAGGTGCTTGGGGCGGCACATTTCTAGGGGTGGCATTCTGGCACCGGCCATCATAGATGCCGACTCCGGGGCATGGGGGAAAAAGTGCCCTCGCTGCCCCAGCTCGCCTCCGCCTGCTCCCCTGAGTGCGCCGCCGCCACTCTGCTTCTCCCCCCTCCCTCCCAGGCTTGCCGCACACAAAACAGCTGTTTAGCGCAGCAAGGCTGGGAGGGAGGAGAAGCCGAGCGGTGGGCGCACGGGGGAGGCAGTGGTGGTGGAGCGGAGGTGAGCTGGAGCGGGGAGCGGTTCCTTTACCCCACCCCATTACTTCCTGTGCCCCCCACACCCTAGCTCACCTCTGCTCCGCCTGCTCCCCTGAACGCGCCACTGCTCCGCCCTTCCTCACCTGAGAGGAAGGGGAGAGACGGCACACCCAGGGGAGCAGGCGGAGCAGAGGTGAGCTAGGGCCGGGACCGTTTCTGGCTGTTTCAAGAAAAAAAAAAAAAAAAAAAAAAAAAAACTGTGGCGCAGCTGGAGCCAGGGGGACTCCCTGCCCTACAGATGTGCCCCGGCTAGCGGGGGGAGGAGGAGGAAGCGGGGGGAGAGCCTGGAGCCGGCCCTGGCTCGGGCGGGAGGTCACGGGGGGCCCGCAGGAAGCAATGGCGGGGGAGAAATGCGGCCCGCCGGGGGAGGAGGCAGTGCTGGGAATTTGGGGAAGGGGTGGAGTTGGGGTGGGGCCGGGGGCAGAGGGGCACGAAAAAGAAAGGGGAGGCGGACAAAATTTTTTTTGCTTGGGGTGGCAAAAATCCTAGAGCCGGCCCTGCCCTCTCCAAGCGTTGCAGCTGTCTGGAAGTGCCTGCCTTCCAAGCCTTTCTCATTCACACCTCATTCATTCAACAGGGCAATTGATTACAAAGTGGGGGGAAGATCTTATTCTACTTCTAGCAAAAAGACATTTTTCTTTTACCTTAATTATACTACCTTAGGGGCACGCTATAATATATTACCGAGGTTCAATACTGCTGTTTCGGTGGGGCGGCGCTGGGGAAGGAGGGTTTGTTTCCGCGGGGCAGGTGGCGTGGGGGGTTGTTTCCGTGGGGCGGGCAGCGCTGGGAGGGTGTTGTGTTTCGGGGGGGCTGGGTGGCGCTGGGGGGGGGCGGGTTGGCGGCGCTCGGGGGTTTTCGGCCCTCAGCTGTTTTCTTTGGAGTAATATGGCCCTCGCTGCTTTACGAGTTGTGCAGACCTGCCATAACTAATAAAGGAAAATCTCAAACCAAAATTGGAGATGCAACACAATGTGCTAACTGGCTGCACCATATTAACCCTTTCATGCCAAAAATAAGACTACATACCATGTCATTCCAGTGCAGAAGGTCTAGTGGTAAATAGGTGGCACTGAGATTTGAATCACTAATCA
Organism: Malaclemys terrapin pileata; assembly: GCF_027887155.1. Taxonomy (NCBI): domain Eukaryota; kingdom Metazoa; phylum Chordata; order Testudines; family Emydidae; genus Malaclemys; species Malaclemys terrapin. The sequence continues at coordinate 81,254,955 of NC_071512.1, forward strand.
AAATTTTAAATCAAATAATTTAGCTTAGTACAAATGAAGGCGCTACAGTGTGTGTAACAGACCTTTTACTCTTTCCCATATGTTGTTTTCCATCATCATAAGTTTAGGAAGATCGTGTGATGTGTAAGTTTCCCTTTTGAACAGAATGTGAATAAAGTGTCAGCAAGTACTCATCTCTGTTGATAAGAATGTGCATACATCCTGTACCATATGATGATAAACCGCAGCTTCTCCATCCTCACATTTGTGTTTCCTACCCAAATATATACTTCTTTAAGTCTTGCACATATAGCACTACATGAAAGTATTTTGAGGAGTTTTAAGACAAGTGTATCAGTGATTCCCATGAGAATGGTTCATAGCTCATATGGAATACTATGTTCAATTTTAAAAATAAAAGTTCAGTGGAATGTAGAACAGTGACATCGTTTTCCCCTCTGATTAACTGCAGTTTTTGAGTGAAATGTGGAAAAATGTGGCATTATTCAGCCACGTAAGTATTTAATTGCAGTCAAGGCAGAATTACCTTGGTGGTAACCATCTAAATTCATATGGAAACATTTGGAGAAACTTATTTATTGGTTCAGATTGTCTGATTTGATGGATAATTATGGAGATGAACAAGTAAGAGCCTTTGAAAAGAATTATACTCTTTATATAGTGACTGTGAACAAAATATTATAGACCTCACTTGAACTAATACATTTTACAGCCACTAAAATTTGTAACTTCCATAGAGTTGCATGTGAATCATGTTAGTTACTGTTCTATGTTGTATTGTTCTGCAGAACACAAACAGGATGACAAAATCACCTGTGTTCAATTCTGTTACCCTTGAGAACCTTATTACAGTATATTGTTGCCCACCTTTTGTGCCAAAAATATCATTGCATTTCATAGACCGTTACACTGGAAAAGATTTACTTTGATTTTTGTGTCTTGCAGTTTCTATACTATGTACCCCCATCACTATGGAATAAAGTGTCAGTTGTACTATGAATTGTGGTTGTCTTATTTTGAGACTGACAGCATTTTTTTTGCGATTTAGTCTATATTTCTCTCATGCTACCTTTTGATTTCAAATGCTGCTTGATTTCAAATCTTAAAGGTTACTACAGGTTTAGAAATAAAACCAATAGTAGACATGTCTGTACTAAAACATTTAAGAAGAAATCATGGTTTAAGGTTAACATTTTAAAAATGTGTGTATAAAAGTGATATTGTCTTAATATTCCAGATACAGTGATTGCCCTTAAACCTTTTGATTGTTTTGGATAACTAAGTAATCAGTAATTACAGGATTCCCTAGATCAGGGGTAGGCAACCTATGGCACGTGTGCCGATTTTCAGTAGCACTCACACTGCCCGGGTCCTCGCCACCGGTCCAGGGGGCTCTGCATTTTAATTTAATTTTAAATGATGCTTTTTAAACATTTTAAAAACCTTATTTACTTTACATACAACAATAGTTTAGTTATATATTATAGACTTATAGAAAGAGACCTTCTAAAAACGTTAAAATGTATTACTGGCCCGCGAAACCTTAAATTAGAGTGAATAAATGAAGACTCAGCAAACCACTTCTGAAAGGTTGCCGATCCCTGCCCTAGATGGTCCCTATACTATATTAAGTACAGGGAATACTGGTAAAACAGAGGTAAAGTTTATCTAAGGCAAAACTAGAAAGTTTTAAGAGTGACCACTGTGTGCATTCCTTCAGATTAGCCTTCTCTCTTCTCTTTCCTACTCTTTAGGTCAAGATAGCAGATTACACTGCTAATGAATGACTGCTCTGTTGCCTGGGCATTGGTTTCTGGAGGATGTATTTTGTGGCTGGGTCCTTTTCTCGGAGAGACTCAAAGTTTTATTCCTAAGCTGAATGTTAATGTCTGGTCTTGTTGTATGTACCTGACTCTGGTGCCCTGGTCCCTTCTGTACCACTCTGCACTGATAGCCTCAGGATGACTGAAATATATTTTATCCATGCCAAGCGACAGTTCAAACAGTTACTTGTGATTTAACTGAATATATGCAAATATGTGCACAGAAGTGCAGTGCCATCTAGCGGCAATGAGCCTTGCACGAAAATTTAGACTAGTTTTAATTGTCAAGAGCTCAAACTATTGCTGCTGCGAACAGTATTGTAGCAAAACAGCCATATCACTTCCAGGTTGCATGGCTTGGCTAGTAATAGAACAGCTTTTAGCATATCCTAGTCTAGGATTCCACTCCGCACAGGGAGAGAGGTTGGAGGGGGGGAGGGACTACTCTGGCTCTGAAGGGAAGGTTAGTTGGTCCTGGAAGGTTAATTAGTCCTAGTCTAAACATTGGGGGTTTTTTGTACTGATTTAATTATTCTTCGAGTAGTTTCACTATGGGTGCCCCGCTGTAGATGTGTCTGCATCTCTGATTGCAGGTTTTATATATCAGTGTCTGTTCAGCCAACACATGCACTCTCCCTCCCTCGTGCTCTGCCTTGAGGCTAACCAGCACTGCATGGGCAAACCACCCTCAGTTCCTTTTCAACTGCCCCTCGCCTGAGACGGAGCGAATAGCAGTCCGCTTTTCTCTTTTCCTCAGATTGATACAGTTCAGTTTTCTTAGCTCCTATTAGAGTTTCTGTTCATTTTTATTTTTTTTAGCTTTATAGGGTTTCCATTCTTTTTTTTTTTTTTTTTTTTAAGGGGGAAAAACTTCCTTACCCCTGTTTTTCCCCCTTTCCCGAGATTGCTCCCAGTAAGGGGCATGCCTAGCTCCCCCGGGTTCCAACAGTGCCTCTCCTGCAGAGAGGCAATACCAGTTATGGACGGACACTGCTGCTACATTGTGAGCCTCGCAGAGGTTCACATCCCACACCAGTGCACCTTCTGCCAGCAATTGACGGCTAACTTCCGAAAGAACCGGGAGTTAAAGTTGAAGCTCCTCCTCGTTACTCCTGGGGGGATTCTGTGCCAAAAAAATATTTGAAAATTCTGCATATTTTGTCAAAATAACAAAATAATCATGCCATTTTCAATTATTTTGGTAATTTATATCAAAATATCTGTCAGCGAGTATGTAACAATGCACACCAAAAAAAAAAATTGGGGGGGGTTTGTTGTTTTTTTGGGTTTGTTTATTTGTCCAAAAAAAAAAAAAAAAGATTCCTTACTAGGCATATGAATACAGAACTTTGTCTAATTCATTTAAATTACAATACAGAACTGTATTTCCTGCACCTGTCAGAAGCAGTGCAAAGACTTGGGGGAGTCAGGGGTAACAGAGGAGCTGAGGGAGAGGGAAGGAACCTGGGAGTGAACCAGGAGGTATTGGGTGTGTGTGGGAGAAGGTTTTTGGAGGAGTGGGGTGGGATTGTTAGGGTTCTATGGCCCCAAGGCACTGCAGGTGATCTATTTCCTGTCTTCACTGTTGCTGTGAGAAGAGTCCCTGAAGAGGGACAGGGAGGGCAGGGAGGAAAGTGAAGTGGATAGAGTACCCATTGGAAATGATCTTCAAGACCCATCTGTCAGAAGTTAAGTCTTCCCAAATATGGAGAAAAAGAGCAAGGCAACCTCCAAAGGGATGTGGAAGGGCTGTAGGTTGCAACTGATGTGCTCTTCAGAGGCAAAGGCTTTTATTCCTTATATTTCCTGATTTTTCTCCCTTCCCCCCCACCCAAAAAAGGGAGGTTGGACCCATGCTAGATGTAAGAGCATTAAACAGATACGTGAAGGCACAAAAAATCAAGATGGTGTCACTAGCAGTGATTATTCTATCTCTAAACGGGGGAGCTTGGTTCTCGGCCCTTGACCTCCAGGATGCCTACTTCCATATATCAATCCAGCCATCCAGGGCCTGCTCCAGGCACCCAAGCACATGCTTGGGGCAGCACCTGGTAAGGGGCGGCGGGGGGAGCGCAGCACAGCATTCCGCGGCGGGGGGCACTCTGGGGGCGTGGCACTCGGCGAGGGGGCAGCGCGGGGCTCGGGGGGTTTCCGGCGGCGCTTGGCGGGGGGGCGGCGGGGGGTGCTCGGGGGGAGCAGTGTTTCAGCGGGGGGGCAGGCTCCGGTCGCACGGCGCTCGGGGGGAGGGGTGTTCTGGCAGCGCTCGGCGGGGGGGTGGCACGGGGCGCGGCGCTCGGGGGGGGGAGTGTTCCAGCGGCGCTCGGCGGGGGGGGGGGGCGGGCTCCGGCAGCGCGGAACTGGGGGGGGGGGGGCGCGGCGCTCGGCGCGGGGTGGCGCTTTTTTTTTTTTTTTTTTTTTTTTTTTTTTTTTTTTTTTTGCTGCTGCTGCTGCTGCTTGGGGCAGCAAAAAAGTTAGAGCCGGCCCTGCAGCCATCCCACAGATGATTCCTCAGGTTTACCTTGGGTACAGGACTATTACCACTACAGTACAGATCAGCCTCTCATCCACACCCAGAGTATTCGCCAAGGTCTTCTCTGTAGTAGTGGCTCCACTATGTACTTTGGGAATCATGATTTATCCATACTTGGATGACTGTCTCACCAGAGCCTGCTCCTTCTACACCTTAAAGGCTACCCAAAGGAGTATGGACATATTCATGCAACTGGGTTTGCAAATCAACACCCAGAATTATCAGGGAGGCTATACTACATACGCTTGATGTTAGGAGAGCTTTGTGTTTTGTTTTGTTTTTTATTTGGACAGGACAAAGGTCTTTAGGAAATCTCCTAAGCTTTTCCTCTCAGTTGCGGACAGGTCAAAAGGCACAGCGATATCAGCTCAGAGACTTTCCAAATGGGTCTCGAACTGTATTAACTGTTGCTATTATGTTCGTAATCTGCTACCTCCATCTGGAATCCATACACATTCCACAAGATCAGTTTTCATCTCTGTCACCTTCCCTAAAAATGTTCCCATCCCAGAAGTTTGCAGGGCAGTGACTTGGGTGTCTACTCATACTTTCACAGAACACTATGCGATTATTAGAGACTCGGCTTCCAATGCCGTCTATGGTAGTGTCATCCATAACAGACTCAACTCCAAAGCCCCAATCCTCCATTGGGGATACTGTTCAGGAGTCACCTACAGTGGAGCACCCATAGGGACATTACTCAAAGAAGAGGAAGCTACTCACCTTGTGCCGTAACAATGGTTCTTTGAGTTGTGTGTCCCTATGGGTGCTCCATGACCCACCCTCTTCTCCTCTACTTCAGAGTTCTCAATAAGGGCTCTGTGATGGAGAAGAAACTGAAGGTGGTTCGTGCATGCAGCAGTAGTTAGTCTCGAGGCAGAGCATGAGGGAGGAAGAGTGCATGTGTGGATCAAAGGGACACTATCTAAAATCTCTGATCAGAGTAGGGTGACCAGATGAGAGACATGAAATATCAGGACATGTGGGGGGAGGGGGGAAAACACGGGACAAACAAGTAAATATCAGGACAGTCCCAATAAAATCGGGACATCTGGTCACCCTAGATCAGCAGCGCAGGGACGCCTACAGTGGAGCACGCATAGTGGGGACACATCTCGAAGAACCATTGTTACTGCATGAGGTGAGTAACTTCCTCTTTTCGTTAGGGATGTGATTTTTTTATATTGATATAGTTAAATCAGTACAACCCCATACATGGACACAGTTTTATTGGTCTAACCAGCTTCTATAATTGTGTCCACGCTGGGGGGGTTGTGCTGATTTAACTATATTGGTTTCTAAATTGATAGATTTTGTTCTGGTAATCCTTTAAGCGCCACACTAGGAAGCATTGTCCACGTGCTGTAGGAAAATGATGAAAGCACAGCTAAAACAAAAGGAGGGAACTGCAAGTAACCAAAGAGCATTTCTTTTTTTTAGGCAGGTATATATTGCACTCAGGGTATATGAGCTTACTGTTTTCCTTTGCCACTATAAATACAACCTATCAAAAATGTAATGTCAGTCAGTGTCTCTGATCACCACCCCAGACAGCCACACCTTCGTAACTTGCTGATCTCAGTGGAAGTAGGGAGCCTAAATACCTTTGAGGATCAGGGTCCTAGAGACTAATTACTGAGGCTCTGGATCTGGACCTTACTGTTATGGTGAGTAGTGTGCAAGCCCTTAGTTAGCAAGCAGTTTTTACAGCTCGTTCAGTACAATTCTGAAATGTATACTACATATAGTATATAGTTTTTGTGAACAAACATAAACACAAAAAAATAACTCAAATGGCTAAATTCTTCCTTCCCTACACCTTTGGAGGTGTGGGTGTGAATTTAACTCACTTACAGGCTGTGATAACTTCAGTCTCAATATTCTCTAGACTAGGGGTGGGCAAACCTTTTGGGCCGCGGGCCGCATCTGGGTGGGGAAACTCTATGGAGGGCCGGGGCAGGGGGTTGGGGTGTGGGAGGGAGTGTGGGAGTGGGTGCAGTGTGCAGGAAGGGGCTCAGGGCAAGCAATTGGGGCAGAGGAGGGGTGTAGGGTGTATGAGGCGGCTCAGGGAAGGGGGTTGGGGTGCAGGAGGGGTGTGGCAGGGGGCTCAGGGCAGGGAGTTGGGGGGCAGGGTGCAGGGGGGCTCGGGCTCCAGGGTGGCAGTGACGCACACCGGGGCCAGGGGAGGCTCCCTGCATGCCTGCTCCGGCCCCACGCTGCTCCAGGAAGCGCTGAGGCCCCTGGGGGAGGGAGGGCAAAGGGCTCTGCGTGCGCTGCCCTTGCTGCACCTCCAGGTACCTCCCTCGAAGCTCCCATTGGCCGTGGTTCCCTGTTCCCGGCCAATGGGAGCTTCAGGGAGCAGTGCCGGGAGGCAACGGGACACAGGGACGTCGGGCTGGCCGCTGCTGAGAGTGGCGCAGGGCCTGCGGAGCCACGGGGGGGCAATCCCGCGGGCTATATCCAAAGCACTGAGGGGCCGGATCCGGACCGCGGGCTGTAGCTTGCCCACCCCTGCTCTAGACCAATGGTTCTCAACCAGGAATCTAGGGCCCCCTAACGGGCCTCGAGCAGGTTTCACAAGCAGGGCCAACATTAGACTCCCTGGGGCCCAGGGCAGAAAGCCAAAGCCCCACTGCATGGGGCTGAAGCCCAGGTCCCTGAGCCCTGCCACCTGGGGCTGAAGCCTGAACAATATAGCTTTGTGGGGGCCCCTGTAGCATGGGGCCCCAGGCAATTGCCCTGCTTGCTACCCCTAACGCCGGCCCTGGCTTTTATATGCAGAAAACCAGCTATTGTGGCACAGGTGGGCCATGGAGTTTTTATAGCATGTTGGGGGAGCGAGGGGGGTGGAGGGCTCAGAAAGAAAAAGGCTGAGAACCTCTGCTCTGGACTGAACTCGTCCCAATTACTTTTTTTATTTGCGGTCCATATTGGAAGCACACTCTTTTCTTCCAGCTGCCTTGACCATTAATTCCAGCACTCTTGTTTATAGGCAAAATTTACTATAATAGACTTTTGTCCGAGGGATTGGAGCAAATGCAGTTGTATCTTAGAGCTTCAGCCCCAGGTGGCAGGGCTCAGGGACCTGGGCTTCAGCCCCAAGCAGTGGGGCTTTGGCTTTCTGCCCTGGGCCCCAGCGAGTCTAATGTTGGCCCTGCTTGTGAGACAAGCACCTAGAAGATCTCTATCAAGCATTCTTAAAACTACAATACCCACCTGCTGAAGTGAAAAAACAGATTGACAGAGCCAGACGAGTACCCAGAAGTCACTTCCTACTAGACAGGCCCAACAAAGAAAATAACAGAACACCATTAGCTGTCACCTTCAGCCCCCAACTAAAACCTCTCCAGCGCATCATCAAAGATCTACAACCTATCCTGAAAGATGATCTCTCACTCTCACAGATCTTGGGAGACAGACCTGTCCTCGCTTACAGACGACCCCCAAACCTGAAGCAAATACTCACCAGCAACCACACATAACTGAACAAAAACACTGACCCAGGAACCTATCCTTGCAACAAAGCCTGATGCCAACTCTGCCCACATATCAATTCAAGTGATATCATCATAGGACCTAATCACATCAGCCATACCATCAGGGGCTCGTTCACCTGAACATCTACCAATGTGATATATGCCATCCTATGCCAGCAATGCCCATCTGCCATGTACATTGGCCAAACTGGACAGTCTCTACACAAAAGAATTAATGGACACAAATCTGACATCAGGAATCATAACATTCAAAAGCCAGTAGGAGAACACTTTAACCTGTCTGGTCATTCAATGACAGACCTGTGGGTGGCAATTTTGCAACAAAAAAGCTTCAAAAACAGACTCCAACAAGAAACTGCTGAGCTTGAATTGATATGCAAATTAGATACAATCAACTTAGGCTTAAATAGAGACTGGGAATGGCTGAGCCATTACAAACATTGAATCTATCTCCCCTTGTAAGTATTCTCATACTTCTTATCAAACTGTCTGTATTGGGTTATCTTGATTATCACTTCAAAAGGTTTTTTTCCTCTTACTTAATTGGCCTCTCAGAGTTGGTAAGACAACTCCCACCTTTTCATGCTCTCTGTATGTGTGTATATATATATATGTATCCTCAATATATGTTCTATTCTATGCATCCGAAGAAGTGGGCTGTAACCCACAAAAGCTTATGCTCAAATAAATGTGTTAGTCTCTAAGGTGCCACAAGTACTCCTGTTCTTTTTGCGGATACAGACTAACACGGGTGCTACTTTGAAACCTGAGCAAAGTTAGGAAACATAGTAGTTAAAATGCCAGCTGATCTATGCTAGCATTTCCAGTGGTGCAGAGGCAACACTGGAATCTAATGCAAAATAAGTATGTAGAAAGAGCCTAAGTGTGAGACAGTAGTGACCTCTACTGGCCACTTCCTTCACTAAAAAGCCATCATTACGTACCTGCAGGCATTTCAAAAGAAACTGTGTTACCTATTGCATCCAAATCTGAAACATTTTTTTAGACCTATAAAAGCCATCATTAAATTACAGAAATAAAACAAATAAAGCACATTTTCTATAAAATGAAATTACATCCTATAGCTCTCTGGATCTCTCACCCACTTTCCCATTTTCTTTCTCAATTCTCCACTTTTCATTCCATAGCCAATTTTCTTCAGTGTCTATATTTTCCCTCTGACTAGCTCCTTAGTATTATTTTCTTTCCATATTTTTTCTCCATCATCCTCCCTCTTGAAGGTGTTTTTCTAATCTGATTTGGCTTTTGTTCCCTTATCTAACTTTATTTTCCATGTTTTCTCTCTCCCTCTCTGTCATGCTTATTCCCCATCATTATGATCTCCATTTCATTTCTATACCTCTACTCCTGTAATGGTGTGTGATGATCTAGGGAACCCTATGCACATATTATGAATTCTGATACTGATATAACCTTATTAATCTGTTGCTATTAAAATTGCTGTATCATTAATGTCCACCATTGATGAAAAGCCTTTCAGTATGTCCCTCCCAGACCAGGTACAATGATGAATCATGAGAACTCTTCAACCACTTATTCAGAATGAAGCACAATGGGACTAGGAGAAGATGCTGCATGCTCTTGTCTGAAGGCAGGAGGAAAGTGCAGTGATTGGAAATTCCCCAAGCAGGATAAAGAGACAGAGGTAACAAAGCAGGAGGTAATGAAAGGACTGTGGGGGAAGACCCAGACAGTGGAAGTTTTGGGCAGGATGGAGGAAGGAAAGGGACAAACTGGCCAAGGTCACAGAAGAGAGACAAGGTGGATGAGGTAGTATCTTTCACTGGATCAACTTCTGTTGGTGAGAGAGACAAGCTTTTGTGCTTACACAGAGCTCTTTCTCAGATTCAGGCAGAGTATTTTGGAAGATTGGCATGTAACGGAATTTGTAAGCATCTCCTTTCAAATGTAAGAATGAGAACTGAACTTGAGAATATAAAGCCATTAAAGGAGTGGAGTTTGGAACCAGGAATCCATTTTCCCTACAAAAGATGTGTGCTTCTTAGATTCATTACAATGTCTGACTCTCCCAACCACACCTTGGTCTCTTAATTAGAACTATACAAGCAAACCTTCCTAGCAAAAATTCAGTCTACAGTGGTGAAAGAGGGTTTATTTGGCCAATATTGCTTATACAAATGAAATAAGCTATACCACCAAAATAATTTTTAACTGTATCTAGACTGGGGTTTTTGCTGGCATAGCAATGCCAGTGAGGGATATAATTTTTTTCACATTCTTAACCAACATAGACCAGGCCAACCCCCCACAAATCTTTGGGAACCAGCTGCTTAAAACTGAATCTCAGACCCAGGAAGCTGTCTTGGGGGCAGAATCTTATGACTTGACCTCCACTGCTCGCTGTGCAGATCTTTAGGGATAACCACTTACAAGTTTGTCTATACTGGAAATTAGCCCTGATTTCAACCATTGTTGTAGCTGCACCAATGTATTTGCCAGTTTCAAGCAAGGAAAAATGCCACCAGTGCAAAGTACAGCTTTCTTTGTGTGTCAGAGATGCAGCTACGTTGATGCCTGAATTTGGGGGGCAGGTTTGGGGATCTGTTTCCCTTGCCCTTTGACACTCTGCCATGCCCAGTCTTTCAGAGCACTGTTTTATTCAAACAAAAATCAGACAAAACATGAAAAGGTAGTTCCTCTGCCCATGTGCCACAGCTCCCACAGGCTTTTCTGCCCCTGGTCTCTCCATTTTGAAAGGAAGAGATACCCTTCCCTTCAAGCTGCCTGCTTCAGAATCTACTGCAGAACCCCAGTTCCCTCTCTCCATTGAATGTTTTCAGTCCTTTACAGATGTCACCCATGTGCATCTGATAATCTGGCAGGGCTGCCTGGCCCAAGGCCCTCTGGCCCTTAAAGGAGCAGATCTCCTTTGATACGCTTCATATAATTCATAATACAGAGTCTAGGTCTCATCTCCCCCTTACCACTATATTTCCAATATTTTCTACTGGCACTGGTGTGTGTATAGGGGCGAGTTTTACTGGAACATAAGATGCCGAATATGTTGGCAAATGTGACCTGTATTTGGGATGAAAACAGTCTTGGAATTGGTAGAACAAAGTCACCCCTTTCATTTTTTCCCTCTGCTTTAATTGGGTTGAAGGTTTTCAGGATTATTTTGTCTTTCTTTAGTTAAAAATAAAGCAAATTAATTTTTGCAAAGAATGTAGCTCCTTGAAGGGATAGTTGTGGTTAACGATGTAGGTCATTCATCTGGTGGTGGGGAGGGGGTGATTTTTTTTTTTTTTAAACCTGGCCTCATAGTGATTATAATCCTGCTTTAAAGAGGCAATTTGCTGGAATGGCAGAAGAAGGTGGAAAACTCTGCCAGAGTCCAGAACCAATTAAAACTGCTGCTGCTGTCTCGGAATTTCTGCATCAGTGCACAAGCGATCCCGCTCGGTTCCTCTTTCTCCGTGATGTGATAACGTAGCAGAGCCTGTTTCTCTGGCTCGGCCAAAAGGAATATGAATCGAGCTTTAACGGTTCCCAGCCCCCCAGGCAGGGAGCTATTTCTCAAACCGATTCTGGGCTGCTGCCAAATGACCCCTCCCCCCTTCATTTACACACGCCAGAGACGTGAAAACGAAGCCGGCATCTCCCGTCAGGGAGCACGTGGCTTCCCCGCTCGCTGTAGCGCCGGGACCTTGCAGGGAGGCGGGGCGGGGGTAATTAAAATGAAAACAGCCGCTGGATTTGCCAGGTGAAGGGGCCTTGTCCGCAATGGAAGGAGCTGAGCAGCGCTCCCCTCGCGGCGTTACTTCCTCTCTCCCAAGGCTGGGCGCCGCCCAGTCACCGCGGGCGAGAAGGGGAAATGGAGACCGCAAAAGGAAATGCTCATCGAGCCAAGCGCAGTGCAGCTCCCCGGCCCCGCAAGGGCCCCGCGGGGGGGGGAGGGGACGGGATGACGCAGCGCTGCAAGGGCGGGGGGGTGCGGGAGTGACAGGCTGGCGGGGAGGGGGGGGGCTTTGGCACGTGATACAGGCTGAGGCGGGGAAGAGAGCGAGGGCCCGCAGGGTTGTCTGAGGGGCAGTCTCGCGGAGAGGAAGTAGGGGGGAGGGGCGAAAGGCTGCAGACAGGCTCTTCTCCGTCGGCAGCCTGCGGGCGCACTGAGACGTACGTTTGATCGCAGGCCGCGCGCGCGCCGCCGGTGGGCGTGGCTGTTCCGCTGAGTGGGCGTGGCTTTCCATGGCGCGGTGGCGGAGTCCGCGGAGCCGGAAGCGCTGTCGTTACTCTTGCGTTGGGAGCCGGGGCGCGGAGCTTCCGCCATGGAGGGCCCCGGGCCTGGGCTCGCCGCGCGGCCGCTCACCGAGGATGAAATGGCGGAGGTGAAGAAGGAAGTAAGTGAGGTCGGGCGGGGAGGGGGATACCGGTAGACCGGGGGGGGGGCTCGGACGGTCCTCGCCTCTTGCCGGCCGGCGGGCGTGTCACGCCCAGCCTCTGCAGCCGCCTTTCCCGTATGGCTGGGGGCCGGGACACGCGCCGGGACCACCACCCCCCCCGCAGCCCCTGGGGCGGGGCTAGGCGCGCGCTGTCAGCGACTCAGGGGGAGGCCCCGGGGCCGTGGCTCGGTTTGCAGGTGTCTGGCGGAGACCCCTGGAAGTGCCGCCCCCGGCTCGCGGGGCCCACTGAGCATCCCGGTAAATGACACACCCCCTGTGGTCCCCTTCGGTCTGTGTCCGGGTGGAGGGGCGCCGCTGACCGCAAGCTGGGTTACCTCCTCCCCCTCACAGGACATACGTAGGTTCCCTGAAACAAATAGTGTTCCTTCAGGCAGGATGTCAGCGTGAAGCTCTGTTCTTATTTCACATTTACACTGTGGAAAGGATGAGAGGCCAACCAGGTTGGGGCTGTTTGTGATGGAAAAAATAAAACTCCATGGCTTTGAACAGTAAGGCTGAAATTGTTTTTAAATTGTATAGTTTGGAGCCAAATGCATGTCTATTTGTGTTTTGTTTAACTGTTTTCCTGATCATCCAATATCTGGAAAGTGGAATTGGCTTCAGGAACCCAGATCTTACATTATTTTGACCCAGGGCTGTAACCAGTGTGAGTGGGGCAGTTCTCCAGGGTGCAAAGCTGAAGTGGCTCATGGGACGGGGGTACACAGGGTCATGTTCCTGCTCCCCTTATTTTTTTTGTTGTGTGCCCCCCAAACCTCAGGCTGGGTGGTCCACTGAGATGAGTCAGGGGGTGGAAGTGGTACACCCTTCCCGAGCCCCACTATGTGGGGCTGGCCCAAGCCACCTGGTGTCACCACTCCTCTCCCCTCCCCCCCCCCATTGTTCCACCCTAGGAGTGTGTGGGGCACACCCCACAGTTTGAAAACCTCTGTGGGGTGGTCAAATGCCCCCTCCCCAAACCTTTAAATTGTGTCCCCCCACACTATCAACAAACAGGTAAGTGCTACCTGTGAATGGGGTGAGAAAATGATGGGGGGGGGGGAATGGTAGGGGATGCAAATATGCTGGTTTGCCCCAGGTGCTAAAATGCCTAGTTATGAGGTCAAAGCAGAGCCATTAGTGACTCCAAAGCATAAAAAAGTTAGTGGAAAAGACACATAAGGGATTAACACAATATCGATATTCTAAGCTTTATTTTTGGTTCCTCTGGTGCCTAACTACATTGGCTGAACAAAAACTATCAGCTTCCAGCAGGCAATATTATTTATTTACTGCTTATTCTCCAACACTGTGGATGTTTCATTAATATACTTATAGAATCAGGGGTTCTCAAACTGGAGGTTGGGACCCCTCGGGGTCACAAGGCTATTACATGGGGGTTTGCAAGCTGTCAGCCTCCACCCCGATCCCCTCTTTTCCTCCAGCATTTATAATGGTGTTAAATTAAAAACACATTTTTATATATTTATTGGGGGAGGGTCGCACTCAGAGGCTTGCTATGTGAAAGGGGTCACCAGCACAGAAGTTTGAGAACCACTATTATAGATGGTTGGTGTCTCCATTCCAGCAGCATGGGGAAGGTCCAAGGGGGTGGGGGAAACCACTACTTAATCTCTTTCAGGGTTCCGGTCACTTCACAGCTGCCATCTCTAAAACAGGAAGAAAGAAGCAAGCTCAAAAATAAATGAAGAGAAATAAATGTTACAGGAGTCACAGTTAAGAGTTCGGTTACATTAGTGCGGGAGGGAGAAAATAATTCGAGCACCAATCCTGCAAACACATACGCACATGCATAAAGTTAAGCATGTGAGTGTGTCTGCAACTATCTAGGGCTCTGATGCTGAAGATATGTTAGTGTATAATAGATGCGAGGACCCAGACCATTTATTTTGTTGTGAATATTTGAATCAATGTTACAGGGTACGGTGATGTTGAGCAAAGTGGAATGGAGATATCCAGCCTATCAAAATTAAGACAATTTGGTCATAAGCTTTAAAAGCAAGAGGAAAAATTTTGTGAGAGACTCAGAAAATTATTTGTTTAGGATGAGGCCCAGGCAAAGATAAGATCTGATAGTTTTCCAGGATGAAAAAATACAGTTCTGTACTATGTAATCTTATTCTAGGCTAGACTGCAAAAACAGCCACCGGACTGAGTTGCTTCATGAAGTACTGAAGTTATTGGTTTTTAATGACTTTTGGCAAAACCTGATGTAACTTGTGATTGGGTCTTGCCCATTAATTTTTCTGTTTTCATTCACATCTGTTTTGCATGTTGGTGTTACTGCTCCTTGTTGAAATTTGTTTTACTGAATCTCTGAGAGTTACTGGATTGATTTTCTTCAGTAGTTGTTTGTTATCCCACTTCCATCATTAGATGCTTTTTGTTCATTTCAGTGAAGCATGTCTGTTTGACTTTGGTTTTGGTTTCTTAATAGTTGTTTTCACTGCTTATGTAATTTAGCTGAAGTGCTTTGTCAGAATTTGTGGCACGTGGTTTTTCATGTTCTTGCTTGCTGTTAAAGAACCACAAGAGGGAATAATACTGCGATAGTTAACATCTGGTTATTTAAAATTCTAAAACCCCCTTCATCTTCAATAAATATATTCTGATTTGAATGTAATACCTAGTCTTTCAAATGTATTTGTTATTGTGACAAATATGCTTATTTAACAACTTTGTTTTTGCAAAGGAAAACTGCACCTATGCCCTATTCAGTCTTGTCAGGCTTCAGAAACTAAGCAGAGTTGGACCAGGTCAGTGTTTGGATCAGAGACCTGTAGAGAAACATAGGGGCTGCAGGGAGTAATGTGAGTCAGTAAAATACATTATTCTCTGAGTCGGTAGTGAACCAGTGTCCCAGTTTGCTGATGGGGCTGGGGAGGCGCTCTTTTAGAGGAGTTGTAAAAGGGAGGTGTAGACTGCTTGTGATCACTAGAATTGCCTAAAAGTAAGAATGTTAATTTTGGTCCCTTGGCTAAATGCCAGTTTACCTACATTTTCCCCTGTGGTTTTTGTTATGTTTTTCTTATGTTCTTAACCGTTAAACATTTGCTGCATGTCACACTGGTGACAGCTGAATTTGAATGTGAAAATTAAATTAGTATAATTATTAAAGTTTTTGTTTTAAAATCCATCTGGATGAATCAGTATAACAAATATCTGTTTAACAAATAAGAAGCATCTGGCACGGGTCACTGTTGGAAGATAGGATACTGGGCTAGCTGGACCACTGGTCTTAGTCAGTATGGCCTTCCTGTGTTATGTTCATAATATAGGATCATTATTTATTGATATTCTCTCATGCATTTGTTTTAATACTAGAGAAAACAGACTGTCTCAAATATTAACTTCTTCCCAAACACAAACTGTTAAAATGAAGTTACAGTTGAGATTACTTAATAATTTAGGGTAAAATACATTACAGGGATATTGAAATTATCCTAAAACATGTTAAACCAGGAAATTCAGAGTTAAAATTAAACTGAAAAGAAATCTAAATGTTAAGGTATGAAAATGTATAGTTAGGGCACCCAAACAACTTTAACTCTGTCCTGTAGAGAAACCATCCAAAACACATGTTCACTGTCTTAGTATTTGATATTTCAAATTACACTGATTTTTTTGAAAGACTCACTAGATTCTTTCTTTCCCTCTCATTCAAAATGGCCATTGCCGCTCACTGTCCTTTAGACAGCTCCATTAAAAATTTCACTTTTTTTACTGCAACTACCCATTGAGCAAACAAGATGTTAGGATACATAAGGAAAGGGATGGACAATAATATTGAAAACATAATGCCTTTATATAAATCAGTGATGCAGCCTCACCTGGAATAGTGTGTGCAGTCCTGGTTACCCCATCTCAAAACAGGATGGGGTTTAGAGAAGAGCATTGAGACTGATCAAAGACCTGGAAAAACTTATTTGAAGAGAAATTGAAAAGATTGGAATGGTTTATTTTAGAAGGGATTGGAATAAGAGGGGACATGATAAAAGTATGTAAAATAATTTATGGTAAATTGGGAGCTTCCATTCTCCTTGCCTCAAAACACAAGAACAAGGAAACATTCTATTAAATAAAAGCGGGGTAATTCAAAATCAATAAGAGGAAATAGCATAAAAAAGTATGTGTGATTAAGCTGTGGAACTTGTTGCCACAGGAAGTCATGGAGACCAGGAACTTTTCAAGACTGAAAAAGAACAGCAATGAACCTCCATGCAAGACATTTTTCTCAGTCCCAAAGTTTCCTCTTATTCTAAACTCTCAGCACAGCTAGCATACCTCATAAGGCACAATTAATTTTACCTCAAAAGAGAAATTTTAGTATGACAGATATAGCTGTTTCCTGCAGTATCCTTGAATGACTTTATTGTATTAAAGGAGATGTGAGACCTGGGAGGTCAAAAGACTATATTGAAAATGTGCCAGACACTTTGGACTTTTGGATCAAATAAATGTTAAGTGGATTTCCTGGAGAATCTCTAGGGAGAGGCTAATGCAAATTACCCAACTCTGGTTATGGTATGCCTTGAGAAGAGTGTTGTCTGCTGATTACCTGTTACAGAAGGCCAAGATCAAAGCGACCTATATAAAGCAACAGCTGACCTGCCCAATTTGGGTTCAGGTTCTGGGTCTAAGAGGGATGAATTTGTAACCACAGGGAAAACTGAATTGTGGGTTTTGAAAAGACTAAAACCTACCGGAGCCCTACATTGCAGTTGGGGTGGTGGGGGTGGGAAACAGGGTGACTGATGGTAAGCTTTTTAGCATGGATGTTTGGTTCTTTTATTGTTTTAGTATGTTTTCTCTATCATGCTTTTACCTTAAAAATAAATATGCTTGCTTGGAAGGATTGTGTGGTAATTTATAACCACGGGCAATACACTGGACATAGCCCTCAGAAAGAACACAAAGTGCTGGCAATGATCTTTTTAGGTGGTCTGGCTTGCGGGAATATCGCAGTGTGAGGCAGGGAGTTGTGCAGCCTTAAGATCCTCTGCCAGGAAAGAGTGAGAGACAGGTTTCCACCCAAGAGAAGTGACATCTGGGAAATGTCTAAAGTGGGTGCCCTTGATGGACTATGGAGGGGGAATACAGATGCAGTTGCCCTGAAACTGAGACACCTAGCATTTTCCTTCCACCTCCAAACCTTAGAATTAACTAGAACAATTATGAGTAAATTTTCCAGCATACACATTCAACCTTACTACAAAGGTTTACATTGTATTGTTCCTTGCCATTGTATACAAATCTCATGGACTATATGTTGCCAGAATACAATTTTTTTAGTAGCATTGGTGTTCCTTATGTTGTTGTGCTGTCCCTAGCTGCTGGCATCTGCCAATAAGCTGAAAGCAAATGAAATAAGATTTTTTTTAATAAATATTCAGAAAAGTATGATTTTCCTGTGGTCTCTTGTGTGGTGCTATTCTTAGTTGCTCCATTTCCTGTACTTTCTTCCCTTTCAGATACTACACTGATGGGGGCCATATAAGCACCTAGATGAAGGTAGATAATATCTTGGAGTACTTGTACACTTATTTTAATTAAACATGGTCCTTCCTTCTGATCTAGTACTGAATTATTATGCACCTTTCAATGAATTCTTTCAGCTGCATGGTTCCTTTTCTTACCTAGTTAACATGAGAACAACTTCGTAACACCTGATTCCTTTATTACTCCAGGGAAGCTGATGAGAGGGGCTAATACTTTGCTACCAGCAAGGCTAGAAGTTTTTTAGAAGATCCTCCCCCAATGC
The DNA here is from genome assembly GCF_027887155.1 of Malaclemys terrapin pileata. Taxonomy (NCBI): domain Eukaryota; kingdom Metazoa; phylum Chordata; order Testudines; family Emydidae; genus Malaclemys; species Malaclemys terrapin. The sequence continues at coordinate 81,273,011 of NC_071512.1, forward strand.
CTGTTAATTAAGAGTTCTCATAGTGTCTTTAGCATCATAATAAAATGTTGGCTGCCTTATTTTCAGCAGGCTGTCCTAAACTAGGCCATTCACTTGTCTAGCCACTGAGAGAACCGGAGGCTCGAGGTTTTTTTTTTTTTTTTTTTTTAAAGTCTCTCGAACAGGACCCATTTCATGTGCTATTAACCAGGATATTACTGCCAGCACCACTACTATCCATGGAAACTGATTTCCTTTTGGAAGAAAGTCTCTTAACTTTTAGCAAATATCTTTTGTTCCCTTCTGTCTCTTCAAATACCTCTCCTACTCCAAATTTCCCTCATGGTCTAGTGCAGTGGTTCTCAAACTTTTTTTTCCGCGCACTACTTGAAAACTGCTGAGGTCTCGGTGGACCACTTTCCAAATATTGTTTGTACCTCTAGCTAGCTATTGTAAAGTGCTTTGGATAAAAGCGCTATATAAAAAAACTTAATGATTAACATTTGTTGTTCTATAAATAAAGGCACTCAACTCATATTTTAATATCCGTAGTCTTACCTTTCTAATGCAATGGATGATGTGCCCTCTCTCCCCCGCCACGGCAGCCCCCGGGAGCTGGGGCTGGGAAGGAGTGGGGTCTCTCCCTGGCAGCTGCAGCCTTGGAGCTGGGGGAAAGTCGCCTCTTTCTCTGCCCACCTCAGCCCTGCACGTCCCAAATTCCCCCCACTCCCTCTTCTCACCCAACTGCCCCTCCACCTCTTCCTCCCCCAAGGCCATCACCTCACCTTACGTGTTCATCTTCTCCAGGGTCCAGGCACCTAATTAGGTGAGCCATGCCTGCGCAACTCCACTAATTAGGTGGGCGGCCCTTCATTCCCTTGTGTGCGGCCGCCCAGGCATGCACATTAGAAGAAAATATCCACGGACCGCCTGAATGGAGTTTGCAGACCACTGGTGGTCTGCGGACCACAGTTTGAGAACCTCTGGTCTAGTGTACCTTAGTTTCTCCCAGTTCTTTCTCAGGGCATTTTCACTCTACTCCTGCAAGCACAGCTGAGATGGTGCTCTGTGGAGGAGTAAAAGCACAGTACAGCGTAGTGAATTTGTCCTTGCTTTTGAAGGACGAATGGTGGTTGGTGTAAAAAACAATGTTGAAATAAGAAACTGAGACACCTGTCAGAAATAGGACTGGTAGTTGAGGGAATGGAGGATTGGAAAACTCTCCAAATTAGAATGTTTTCACTTTTAGTTTCCCCAAAACAATATATTTTTAAATACATCCATGAATTTTCTATGAGAGAGGGCTTATTTGTATATATCCATTGTGTGTGTGTGTGTGTGTGTGTGTGTGTGGTATAATTATACATATGAAATGCGAGGTTCTTTTGGTTCAGAACGGATTCATTTTTTTAAAAGCACATTATATATATCAGGCATCATTTTATACCTATAGAGAAATAAGCAGTATATAAAGCGAGATAGTAAATGTAAAATCTTCTATGAAAATATTTTGTCTGGCAATCTGGTCAACATCTGACAGCAATGCAGTTTCTCTGTACAGTAGGAAGGGTTATAGTCTAAAAAAGTGGCTTTGTAAAATGGCTTTGTGGAGGTTTTATACTTACTCCCTAACCTCTGTGTTAAACTTGTGCAGTTTGCAGGTAAAAATTTCTTTGTAACTGCCACATCCATAAACTCACTAGACAAACAGTCAAACTGGCTTATTTCCATCTCATGTATCATCCTAGTGTTCGGTTCTGCCAGCCAATCTGTGCAAATTGCATTGTCTTATATTTTGTCCCCATGTAACACTGTTAGCTATAGGTGGCTTTGCATGGGTGTTGCTTATGACAGGGTTCCACAGGTGTCATAGTAGATGTAAATTGGTTTGCAGAACTCTTAATCTCATGCATTAATTCCAGTTATAAAAGAACCTGGCATGACCATTAGAGCCCTGTGTGACTTGTGGGGGGCTACAGTTTGCAAGTTTAAAAAAAAATCTGACTGAGAAACTGCCACTGATTTCCATGTTAAATTTGTTTAATCACTTTTTAGAGTAAACCTGTGCCTGAGACTGCTGTGCTCACTTGATACTACTTTATGACAACATTCTTGTTTTTTGAGACAGCAGGATTCTTGCACATCTACAGTTCTTCTCAGTGTAAAATCCATTAAATTACTTAATAGTTATCAATGTGTTAGAAAATAACATTACTAAAACCACTTTTTCTTTATTCAAGCAATAGCACACTTATTGTCGTCATTGGTACAATTTTCTTATCTCAGTCTTGATGACTGACTAACAAAGTTAAACACAGCACTTGTTAAAGAACAAATGCATTAAAGTTATCAGTGTATCTAGTGATGCGCTTTATTTTGTATATACTGGTAATTAGTACCCTGCCAAATTCACGGCCATGAAAAATGTGTCACGGACTGTGAAATCTGGTGTCCCTCCATGAAATCTGGTCTTTTATGTGCTTTTACCCTATACTATACAGATTTCACAGGGGAGATGAGCGTTTCTCAAATTGCAGATGCGGGGGGGGGGGGGTCACAAGCTTATTTTAGGGGGGTCACAGTATTGCCACCCTTTCGCACTGCCTTCAGAGCTGGGTGGCCAGAGAGCGACAGCTGTTGGCTAGGTGTCCAGCTCTGAAGGCAGCAGCAGCGCAGAATTAAGGATGGCAATACCATACCATGCTATCCTTACTTCTGTGCTGCTGCCGGCAGCGATGCTGCCTTCAGAGCTGGCCTCCCAGCCAGCAGATGCCTCCCTCCAGCTGCACTGCTTTGAAGGCAGCGCCATTGCCAGCAACAGTGCAGAAGTAAGGGTAGCAATACCGCAACCTCCCCTACAATAACCTTGCGACACCCAGACCCCCCCCCCCCCCCAAATTCCCTGTAAGCTGCGCAGCAGCCTATTTAGCGCTGCACATCACACATCACCTCCATATTGGTGCAAGTAACAACATTCATTCTGCACGTGGGTGGGAAAAATGAGAGGGAACGCTGCCTATAATGCTTTTTTGGGGTCAGGACCCCTAAATAACACCATGAAATTTCAGATTTAAATAGCTGAAATCATGAAATTTACTATTTTTAAAATACTATGACCGTGAAATTGACCAAAATGGACTGTGAATTTGGTAGGGTTCTATATTTAATGCTATCCCAGACACTATCTCATATAACTACACTGTATTTTAGCAACAGTAAGCTTTGTATAAAGCTGCGATCAATTGTCACATGCAAGCATACTGCGGTCTGTTATGCTTTTTCTCAGGGTGGATTTGATTTAAATCAATTTGATTTAAATCATGATTTAATCACTAGTCAGGAAGAGTCAATTTAATCATGGATTTCTACATAAAAGTGCATTCTTGTTGGTTGTTATAACCTTAATACGCATTCTTCACAACTCAGAGATAGGTGTAGGTTTCATTTTTAGAAGGTACACACTATACATTTTAAAGTGATTTATTTTGAAAACTTTTCAGATTAGTTTTACATCTATATCAGAAAATGAATGATTGTTTGGGTATTTCATTTACCAAAGGTAATTGAAGCAGATATTTATTATTGGGAGGTGAACTATCTCCCAATTCAACAGCATAATCATTAATATTTGGGGGATTTTCTTGCCGTGCTGTATTAGGAGGAGAACATCACCAGATGAACAGGGAAATCCACTGGTGGGCCAGGATGGTTTGTTTACCTGCAGCGTCTGCAGGTTCAGCCGATCGCAGCTCCCACTGGCTGCGGTCCCCCATTCCAGGCCAATGGGGGCTGTGGGAAGCGGCAGCCAGCATATCCCTTGGCCCCCGCCACTTCCAGCATCCACCATTGGCCTGGAACGGCAAACTGCGACCGGTGGGAGCTGCGACTGGCCCAACCTGCAGATGCTGCAGGTAAACAAACCGTCCCGGCCAGCCAGCGGATTTCCCTGACGGGTCGCGTGCCAAAGGTTGCCAATCCCTGGACCCTCTCTTCAACCCTGGTGTACAATCACCATACCCCATAACCAGCGCTACAATTTCTCAGTTTGGAATGAATTAGTCCAAAGGAAGAAAATATTCTTTCTACCCCAGCAGAAGAATCTACTGCTGTTAAAAGTGAGATGATCACTTCAGATATCTCTGAATCCAAGTGCTTAAGTGACTTCTAACAGTTCACTGGTGTGACTTTCTTTAAAACATCAGCAAACACATATTTCTTGAATGGTTCACCCTGAGCTCTGAAGTTTATTATAGTTTGCATTATGGAGGGATGATTGCTGGATGTCCATGTCATAGCCAACTCCTCTTCTTCAGCAGTTAAGGTTTGACCCTGGTACCAAGTATTGAGAATATTTGCAAGAAAATGAGCTGGAGATAATGCTTGTCCCATTTGTTTTTTTTAATGCTTGTAATTTTAACTCTATCATTGCAAATTCCTCTTTTTAAAATCTCTCTCTGTTCCTTCCAAATTTTAACAGCATCAGCAATAAAACAGCTATTTCCCTGCATTTTGTTCAAGGCTACAGAAATAGGCTTCAGGGTACTCAGCATGTGTTCAACATTTCTCTTAAGCCCAATGTTGAGAACTTTGGCAGTGACCGTGCCATCTATTTTTTCATGATTGTCTTTACAAACTGTCATCAGATTAGGCCAGTTCTTGATCCAGGGCTCAAAACAGTCCGCTACTAAGTTCCATCGCACGTCTTGTGGGAAAGTTAGCTTCGTTTCTCCCACTTTTTTCCAGAGCAACTGCTGCAAAGTGGTTGTTACGGAAGTATTTTGCGATTTCAACATCATTAGCCTTTATTTCTGGAACACAGAAGTCTTTGGCTTGGAGGTGCATCAAATGAGCACTGTAACCGTATGTTATTAGCTTGGGACTCTCCTCTAAATAATGTCTTCTCCTCTTAAATACATTTGCAGCATTGTCTGTGACCAAGCTGCGTACTAGACATTTGAATTTTTTTCCACAGTTTGTTATAGCTTTTACTGCTGCTTCTTGTAAGTATTCTCCTGTGTGTGCATTTCTTGATATATCAATTGTTTCTGTAAGGAAGACATTGCCTTCTTCTGTTGTCACACAAGCACATACAACAGGATAATTGTAGACATTGCTCCACCCATCAAGACTTAGGTTAACAATTTTACCCTCTAGACCTTTTGCACACTGCTTAGTTTCTCTTTCATACACTTTATCCAGCAATTTGCCTGCAACATCTGCTCTATTGGGTGGTCTACCCTGGTGTTAGTGACTGAACCATGATAATGAGTTGTGGGTTCTCAATCATACGGAAAGGACAGTTTGTTGCATAAACAAACCAGGCAATTTTTTCATCAGTTACCTCTTTTTGTAATCTGCTGGTTCTTTATCACAAACTTATCTTTGGTTGTTTCTGGATGATGGAGATTTTTCTTTTTTCTTTTTGCTACAAGTGATATACTGTGGCTATGTGACATACATGATGTGACTGAAACACTCTCATTGGCAGATAACTCTGAAACTATAGAAAATGATGGCGATCTTGAAGGTGGATAATCTTCAGAATCCTGTATGTTGAGGATGGAGTCTCCTAAACAAAATAGTGCAGTTATTTAATTATTACCATACTGCTCATTTAGTATTATTCAATGCATTCAGTGACACTCAGTACTACTTTAAAGGTGAAATTGTAAAAGGAAGATCTGCCTATTTCAGCTATTTATTTTTTTATCACAACTGCATCTAAAATGATAGTACCATAGAGTAACAACTATATTTTTTGCTCAAACATGAAAATTCAGGAATAGTCCAGAAGGAAGACAGGCAGTCCTTAAGAAAGAAGTATGAAATAAAAAAGTTTACCAACCTGAAGATCCTGCATGTTCAGACATGTTCCTTCTCAGGAGGAAGCTGCATTGAAGTTGATTAAAGGAACACTTCTCATGATGTTTCATTCGGGCAACCAGGCCTTGCATTTCTTTGTTGCACTGTTTGCATTTTGCACACATGCCTCTTACCCAGAGGTAGAGGAACTTCATTAAAATATTCCCAAACTGGGTCTCTTTTACGGCCTGCTGCCACTATAGGTTTTCCCTTTTAGTGAGAGAATGGTATGGTAGATCTCAAATCAATGAAGGCTACACTCAGAAAGACCTCAAGACTTTTGGAATATGCTGCTCAAACAGTTTCACTTTCGTTTCTACTGCCTGTCCCTCCCTTCTCACATTTTATCTCCAGACTGCTTCTCCTTGTCCAGATCTATTCTGCCTCCAACCGTCTTCTATTCATTGAACTTTTTGAAACTTTGCACTTTTAGAGAGAGGTAAGGGATTGACTCTGTTTACACAATTTTGCAGAGGGACAATAGGGTTGAGGTCTGTTATTTCTCACCTCTATATATTATTTATTTATTTAAAAACATTTTTGCTGTTAACAAGCTTGTTCTCTCTGGAGAGACACATCCACAGTTTGAGAACTGCAAAACTAAACATCTCTGATGGTATCTTATAGACTGAGAGCTGAGTCTCATTGGGTAGATAGAAAGATTAATCTAAATCTATACAGAAGCCCCTGGAACCCCATAAAATTGGGGTCCCCGATCCATGAACTATTGGAACTCATTTACAAAACTTTTCCAAACATTACATCAAAGGTGGACAAACTACGGCCTGGGGGCCGCATCCGGCCCTCAAGCTCCAGCCAGGAAGCGGGGTCCAGGGCTTGTCCCCTCTCTGTGCATGCCGGGGCTCCACGCGGCTCCTGGAAGCAGCAGCACGTTTCCCCTCCGCTTCCTATGCATAGGGGCAACCAGGGGGCTCCACACGCTGCCCCGCAGCTCCCATTGGCCGGCAACCACGGCCGATAGGAGCCACAGGGGCAGCACCTGTGGACGGGGCAGCGCAGAGCTTCCAGGCCGTGCGTCCGCATAGGAGTCGGAGGGGGGACATGCCACAGCTTCCGGGAGCTGCTTGAGGTAAGCGCTGCTGGGAACCTGCGCTCCGACCCCCTCCTGCGCCCCAACCCCCTGCCCCAACCCTAATCCCCCTCCGAACCCCTCGGTCCCCACCTGGAGCACCCTCCTGCACCCCCAACCCCTCATCCCTAGCTCCACCCTAGAACCTGCACCCCCAGCCGAAGCCCTCACCCCCTCCCGCAACTCAACGCCCAATTTTGTGAGCGTTCATGGCCTGCTATACAATTTCCATACCTAGATGTGGCCACCGGGCCAAAAAGTTTGCCCACCCCTGCATTACATGAATATATTGACTCGTTCTATAGAATTAGGCTATGTCTACACTATGGGATTAATCTGAATTTATATAATTCGAATTTTGGAAACAAATCGTATAAAGTCGAATGTATGCGGCCACACTAAGCACATTAATTCGGCAGTGTGCATCCATGTACCGGGGCTAGCGTCGATCTCCGGAGCGTTGCACTGTGGGTAGCTATCCCATTGCTATCCCATAGTTCCCACAGTCTCCACCGCCGATTGGAATTCTGGGTTGAGATCCCAGTGCCTGATGGGGCAAAAAACATTGTCGCAGGTGGTTCTGGGTACAGCCTCACTCCTTCCTCCATGAAAGCAATGGCAGACAACCATTTCGTGCCTTTTTTCCTGGGTGAACACTGCAGACTCCATACCACGGCAAGCATGGAGCCCGCTCAGCTCAAGACAGCAGTCATGAACATTGTAAACACCTCGCGCATTCTTGTGCAGTTTATGCTGAGCCAGGACCAGAAAAACAAGGCGAGGAGACGACGGCAGCGCAGCGACAAGCGTGATGAGGACATGGACATGGACACAGAATTCTCTCAAACCGCGGGCCCTGGTGCTTTGGAGATCATGTTGTTAATGGGGCAGGTTCTACCGTGGAACGCCGATTCTGGCCCGGGAAACAAGCACAGACTGGTGGGACCGCATAGTGTTGCAGGTGTGGGACGATTCCCAGTGGCTGCGAAACTTTCGCATGCATAAGGGCACTTTCATGGAACTTTGTGACTTGCTGTCCCCTGCCCTGAAACGCCGGAATACCAAGATGAGAGCAGCCCTCACAGTTGAGAAGCGAGTGGCGATAGCCCTGTGGAAGCTTGCAACGCCAGACAGCTACCGGTCAGTCGGGAATCAATTTGGAGTGGGCAAATCTACTGTGAGGGCTGCTGTGATGCAAGTAGCCAAAGCAATCACTGAGGTGCTGCTATGAAAGGTAGTGACTCTGGGAAATGTGCAGGTCTTAGTGGATGGCTTTGCTGCAATGGGATTCCCTAACTGTGGTGGGGCGATAGATGGAACCCATATCCCTATCTTGGCACCAGGGCACCCAGTACATAAACCGCAAGGGGTACTTTTCAGTGGTGCTGGAAGCACTTGTGGATCACAAGGGACGTTTCACCAACATCAACGTGGGCTGGCCGGGAAGGGTTCATGACGCTCGCGTCTTCAGGAACACTACTCTGTTTAAAGGGCTGCAGCAAGGGACTTACTTCCCGGACCAGAAAATAACCGTTGGGGATGTTGAAATGCCAATAGTTATTCTTGGGGACCCAGCCTACCCCTTTATGCCATGGCTCATGAAGCCATACACAGGCAGCCTGGACAGGAGTCAGGAGCTGTTCAACTACAGGCTGAGCAAGTGCAGAATGGTGGTAGAATGTGCATTTGGCCATTTAAAAGGTCGCTGGCGATCGTTACTGACTCGCTCAGACCTCAGCCAAACCAATCTCCCCATTGTTATTTCTGCTTGCTGTGTGCTCCACAATCGCTGTGAAAGTAAGGGGGAGACCTTTATGGCAGGGTGGGAGGCCGAGGCAAATCGCCTGGCTGCTGATTACGCGCAGCCAGACACCAGGGCGATTAGAAGAGCACACCAGGAAGCGCTGTGCATCAGAGAAGCTTTGAAAACCAGTTTCATGACTGGCCAGGCTACAGTGTGAAATTCCTGTTTGTTTCTCCTTCATGAAAACCTGCCCCCTTTATTGACTCATTCTCTGTAAGGAACCCACCCTCCCCCTTCCCCCAGCTTGCTTTCAAAGGAAATAAAGTCACTATCGTTTAAAAATCATTTATTCTTTATTAATTGATTATAAAAAGAGGGAGAGAACCCGGGTGGGGCTTGGGAGGAGGATCGGCAGAAAGGAAAAGGCCACTAAAAAAAGGTTAAAAAAATGAAAGCCTTTTGCTTGGGCTGTCCACTGGGGTGGAATGGGAGGGTGTACGGAGCCTTCCCCCCCCCCCCCCCGTGTTCTTACATGACTGGGTGAGGAGGCTATGGAACATGCAGAGGGGGGTTATACAGGGGCTGTAGCGGCACTCTGTTATCCTGCTGCCATTCCTGAAGCTCCACCAGACGCCGGAGCATGTCTGTTTGCTCACGCAGCAGCCCCAGCATTGCATCCTGCCTCCTCTGATCTTCCTGCCGCCACCTCTCATCTCGAGCGTCTCTCCTCTTCTCACGTTGGTCCCTCCTGTCCTCACGTTCACTGGCTTCTTTCCTATACTTTGAAACCGTGTCCTTCCACTCATTCAGATGAGCTCTTTCACTGCGGGTGGATTCCATGATTTCTGCGAACATCTTGTCTCGCGTCGTCTTTTTCCGATGCCTTATCTGAGATAGCCTTTGGGACGGAGGAGGGAGGCTTGAAGAATTTGCAGCTGCTGGAGGGAGGGGAAAAAAGGAGAGAATTTTTTAAAAAGATACATTTTGCAGAACAATGCTTATACTCTTTCACGGTGACCAACACTATTCACATTACATAGCACATGTGATTTCTGTGCAAGGTCGCATTTTGCCTCTTAATATTGAGTGCCTGTGGCTTTGCTGCTAGAGATCAGACGCAGGTCCGGGCAACAGAATTCGGCTTGCATGCGGCCATGGTAAGCCATTGTCTTTCGGCTTCTGCGCCCTCCTTTCCCACATACCAAGCAAAGCCCGTTGAGTGCTGCGGTTTTCCTGTTAACCTTCAGCAGCAGAAAACAAACTAACCCCCACCCCCCCACAATCCAAATCTCTGGGATGATCGCTTTACCCCTCCCCCCACCGCATGGCTGGTATCAGGGAAGATCCTTGCTAGCCAAACGTGAAAAGCTCTGGGCCAATCCCCCGCCACCCCCCGGCGCTTGGCTAACTGCAGGGAAGGATTTCTTTTCAGCCAAACAGGCAACAGCCCAGTAGGAACGGCCACCTCTGTCCCCTTAATTAAATTCCCGTATTTCAACCAGGTTACCATGAGCGATATCACTCTCCTGAGGATTACACAGCGAGATAAAGAACGGATGTTGCTTGAATGCCAGCAAACACCGGGACCATACGCTGCCAGGCTTTGTCATGCAGTGATACCAGATTACTTGCTGCAAGCATGGCGCGGTCAAGTGTCCTACCATGGAGGACGGAATAAGGCTGCACTGCCCAGAAACCTTGTGGCAAGGCTTTTGGAGTACCTCCAGGAGAGCTTCATGGAGATGTCCCTGGAGGATTTCCGCTCCATCCCCAGACACGTTAACAAACTTTTCCAGTAGCTGTACTGGCCGCGAATGCATCCCAAGTCCTCAGGGCAAAGTAATCATTAAAAAACGCTTGCTTTTAAAAGAAGTTTTTATTTTAAAAGGTAAACTCACCTGAGGTCCCTTCCATGGGGTCGTGGTCTTGGATACTGGGTTGGGAGGGTACTTCAGTCAGGCTGAGAAAAAGATCCTGGCTGTTGGGGAGAATGGAGTGCTGGGTGCTCTCCGCAAGCTCGTCATCCTCCTCTTCCCCGTCCGCAGAATCCTCAGATGTAGCTGATGAGATTATCCCCGCCTCGGAATCCACGGTCAGAGGTGGGATAGTGGTGGCAGCCCCCCCTAGAACTGCATGCAGCTCGGCGTAGAAGCGGCATGTCCGCGGCTCTGACCCAGAGCGACCGTTTGCCTCCTTTGTTTTTTGATAGGCTTGTCTGAGATCCTTGACTTTCACGTGGCACTGATCTGAGTCCCTATTGTGGCCTCTCTCCATCATGCCCTTGGAGATTTTTTCAGAAGTTTTGGCATTTTGTCTTTTCGAACGAAGTTCTGCTAGCACTGAATCCTCTCCCCATATAGCGATCAGATCCAGTACCTCCCGTACAGTCCATGCTGGTGCTCTTTTTTGATTATCGGCCTGCATGGTTACCTGTGCTGATGAGCTATCTGTGGTCACCTGTGCTCTCCACGCTTGGCAAACAGGAAATAAAATTCAAATGTTCGTGGTGCTTTTCCTGTCTACCTGGCCAGTGCATCAGAGTTCAGATCGCTGTCCAGAGTGGTCAAAATGGTGCACTGTGGGATAGCTCCCGGAGGCCAATACCATCGAATTGCGGCCACACTAACCCTAATTTGAAATGACAATATTGATTTTGGTGCTACTCTGCTCATCAGGGTGGAGTACAGAAATCGATTTTAAGAGCCCTTTATTTCAAAATAAATGGCTTCGTTGTGTGGACGGGTGCAGGGTTAATTCGATTTAACGCTGCTAAATCCGAATTAAAGTCATAGTGTAGACCAGGCCTTAGAATTTATAATCCCTATTCCATAATGAGATAGATTATAGCTCAAAGATATCTTAATTAAAACTATTTTTTTAGATTGGTTTTTTCCTCAAAAAGCATTTTATCAAAAAAATTAGATTTAAATAAAAAATTCCAATTTTTTTTTAATTTATTTTAAATCATTGATTTTTATCCACCCTGCTTTTTCTTACATATTTCTTTGAAGCTTTGCAAGTGGTAGCAACAATAGGCGATCTAGAGTAGACAAAACACGAGTGGCTACCAGTTTTTATACTGCCATATCTGAGCAAACTGAGACCACCAGTAGCTGGCCTGTACTAGATCAGTGCCTCTCAACCTTTCCAGACTACTATACGCTTTTCAGGAGTCTCCTTTGTCTTGCGTACTCCCAAGTTACACCTCACTTAAATACTTGCTTACAAAATCTGACATAAAAATACAAAAGTGTCACAGCACACCATTACTAAAACATTGCTTACTTTCTCATTTTTACCGTATAATTATAACAAATCATTTGGAATATAAATATTGTACTTACATTTCAGTATGTAGTATACAGTCATATAAACAAGTCATTGCATGAAATTTTAGTTTGTACTGATTTCACTAGTGCTTTATGTGTAGCCTGTTGTAAAACTAGGCAAATATTTAGATGAGTTGATGTACCGCCCTGGAAGGCCTCTACGTACCCCCAGAGGTATATGTATCCCTGGTTGAGAACCACTGTACTACGTCTCCCACTAACAGTCCTTTTTATTATAGTCTAGATACACCCTAAAAGAGCAGCTTTCTACCTCTCCTTTAGAGGGAGCTAGTACCTACTTGACTAGGTCTGATACATACACTATCCAATAGAGCAGTGGTCTCCAAACTTTTTTGATCGCGCACCCCATCAGTAAAAAATTTTTGAACACGCACCCCCTGCTCCCGGCCGAACTGTCAAAGTGTGGGGGGGAAGCCTCTCGGACTCCCGGCCGAACTGCCAAAGGGGGGGAGGGAAGCAGCGCTGCTCTGGCGGCGCTCCTCCTGACGCACCCCCTCAAGGATCCTCTTGCGCACCCCACTTTGGAGACCACTGCAATAGAGGACAGTGGTATATATGCATACATACATTAAATACAATAATTATTTTATAGTATCTTTTATATAGCAGACCTGGACCCACTTCGGTTTTCATACCAGATGGGGCTATATTTCATTACTGTCTGAAGTGTTCCTTATATGTCAGTTTAATGTTTAAAGAATATATAAATAAGATTTTATTAGACTTGTATATCATTCATTTTTCCTTTTCAAAATTGCTTCAAATAGTAAAATAACATACTCTCTAGTTTGTCACCTTTAGTCTACTTGCCAGAGATACAGTAGATCTTGGAACTGTCTCTATAGTGTCATAGCTGTGCATGCCACTTTATGGATATGAAATACAAGATCCCTGCCCCAAAGAAATTAGTCTAGTAAAAATTAACACAAGGAAAGATGAAAAATTTTTGGTGAATGCATCAACCTGCTAATGCCTTAAGCAACAGTAGCTGGCTACTGAACATGTGAACACTAAGTATACTCAAATGATAAATCACCCTGTGTTGCGTTTTCTCTTTACATTTTAAGAAAATCAAATAGTTGCTCAGCCATTCATCTTAAGGCACTGGGCAAATGTTTAAATGCTCAGTACATACCCACTATTTCTGTAGGAACCCTGCTTCATTCAGTATACAGGTCAGACAGCATACAGGAAACAGACTGAGACATAATTGTCTTATGCAGGGATCATGCATCATTCTGCAACTGTAACAGGAGAAATCTGGAGTAAATTATTACACTAGTGAAATTACCCTGAAATTTCACCAGTATAACTGAGTAGAACTGGGTCTTCTGTGCACAGAATGGATGAGGTAGTGATGTTGCAAACCTTCGTCATACATGGAGAGCTCTCCAACCTGCACACTAAATGAGGCACAAGTTATGTGAAAATAAGGTGATCATATAACTGAAAATGACCCTAGCATAAGGAATATGCATGAGAGCAGAGTTAAGATGGCACATGACCTTAACTTTGGCATTTCTTGATTTCTTTTAAAATGCACCACTTGTTCCTTTATCTGTGTGTGTGTGTGTGTGTGTGTGTGTGTGTGTAAAATTGAGATTATCTGTATTCTCCCTCCCCTTCCCTTCAATTTTTTCTTTGAGTAAAACAGGATGTTGAACTGAATCTCTTAATAGCAATTCTCCCTCTAGCAACATGCATCACTTCATCAGAAGCAGCCATTTCCTGTTGAAATAATGAATCACTGACATTATAATGGTGTTGCTAGAAGTTAACAATATTTAGCCATTTTTCCAGCAGGTCATGGACTAATATTTAGTATGTAGTGTTTAAACACTGTAGTATGTCTTAATCAGGCATAAGTTAATAAATCCAAAGGCTGACCATTCTTAATTCTTGCTAGACTGCACAGTTAAACCACAACTATCTGAACACATTGCTACTTAATATTTAAAATATATTTATATTTAATTTCCTCTGGGCCTTATTTAATGGAAGACTTTTTACCTGAGGGAGAGACTTCACTGGGTGATACTTTTTTTTAAAAAGTTATAAATACATTATACAGGTACAGGGAGAATGGATCTCTGGCTGTTGGGTAACATGGCATTGGGGTTTCTAATTCAGAAATGTAGGTTTATAATCCAGTACTGACATCATCTGAATTTGAATGTTTTCCAATATATCCTCCTAGCCACATTGAAAATCCGCTAATGACAGTAATGTTTTGTCTTTTTTTAGGCTTTAGAAAGGATGCGTCCCTATTTGTGTGACAAAATTATAGCGGAGAGACACTTTGATTACCTGCGTTCAAAGAAAATACTCACTAGAGAGGACGCTGAAGAAATATCTTGTCGACCCTCAAGTAGGAAGAAAACTGGGAAGTTATTGGACTACTTAGCAGAAAATCCAAAGGGACTAGATACTTTGATTGAATCTATTAGACGAGAAAGAACACAGAACTTCCTGTTAGAAAGGATAACTGATGTAGTGTTGAAAGTCAAAAATGAAAAACTTGAAGCTCTCAAAGGTGAGATGTTTAAATTGTTAAATGGCAAAGTAGATGTTTATCTCAAAGGACTCTGTAAAAGTACGTAAACCAAAAAACATGTCTCTTAGCTTCAGAATTCCTTTGGTAATAGGGATACCACCTTTGAAGAAGTCTTTTGCAGGACAAACAAACGACATTAGACTTGGATTTAAGCCCCTAGGGACAAGTACCATGTCTTCCTGTGTCTTTTTACCATGCTAAGCACAGTGATGCTTAATCAATCACAAAAAATAATGCTCATGATTTATGATGTACACAAAGTATTTTTGCATCTTGGTCTAAATCTGTCAAACTTTGCTTCCCATGAGATTATATTGCAGAATTTGAGCTTGGTGATGAGCTTTCCTGAGAGTTTTCTCTTGGAACACTTTTTTTTAAGCTTACTATGCGCCTTAACATAAAATGAGTCTCTATTGGGAAACTAAACCACCCCTTTGTGTGTCAACATTAAACAAAGCTACAAACCCCAAAACCTTATGTGTATATATGCATATATGTGCTGCTGCCTCAGCCTAGCATGCATGGACAAGGATTTTTTTTATGTTGACACGCAGGAAATTGAATCATAACTTGATTCACAGAGTGTATTCAAATTTGAAATTACATTGTAATTCATAGCTCTAAAAATATCCAGCAATTGGTTCTAAGAAATATAAGTTGAGGAGAAGCTGAAACCTAGAAGAAAGTAAATCTTAACAGATTCTTCTTCCAGGGTTTACATCTTCCCTGTTTTGCCTGACTGTTTACAAAAATAAGGCTCTGTTCCCAGTGAATTAGATCCATGGAACTGCTAGCTGAAGAATAAGTTGAAATACTTCTCTTCACCCAAAAAATGTCCTTTGTTTTTGAGTGCGGGGTAAAAAGAATTTTTGGCCTGTGTTCTCCTGCCAGACTAACTTGAAACTGACGCCTTACTTATCTCAAAGACAGCGTATCCTTTTCAAGAGGTACTCTGTCTTTACTGATCCAGAAAAACATATTCAAGTTGATTGTGACAGATACTCATTGGTCTTCTACAAGGAGCTCTGTATAAATCATGCAGGCCAAAATTTTCAAACCAGAATGCGTAGACTAAGGCTTCTAAATCCATATTTAGGCACCTACATATAAGCAGCTTAGTTCTCACAAGGCCTTGGCACCTGCAGCTCCTGCTGACTGCACTGGAACTTGTGATTCTCAGCATTTGTGAAAATCTGGCCACTTTAATGAAAGAAGTTAAATATGGATTTAAGAGTCTAATGTTAGCCTTCAATTTTGAAATGCCTTAATTATAAAAGTCTCAAAATTACTTCCATTGGTTAAAGTAGTAATACAGGGAAAGAGAAGGTAGAAGGGGTTCAGTTTCTGCAGTTTTTGTGCTGTAAAAAAATCTCATACTTGCCATTTTCATAAATTTCAGGACATGAGAGAGGGGACAGTATTCCTGAGAGGAAAGAGGTGGGGATAGGGATATTGGAGAAGATAGATGGGAACAGAATGGGAAGACGAAAAGGACAATTAGTTTTTGTGAAAGATTAACTAATTTGACTTTAATTCACATTGGAATGGTGTGATGTCGGGTGAGACTGAAGTTGACAGGAGAGATGGTCTACAAGACAAGTGATCCACATTGATAAAATTTAAGTACCTATGCTCTAGTTTGATGGCTTTTAGAACATTTTAATAAATGTCATTGAAGTAATCTGAGGGAGAAGCTGCCTAGCTACATAGCAAATTGTAATAACGTCCAATCTGGTTTTGTTTAGGTCTGAGCTGCAGCAGCTGTATGACTTCAGTGTATGGAGGAACAAATAATCTTTCTAGGTCATATTCTGATGAATCCAATTACTATGAAAAAGTAAAAGAATCTACCCATAATCAACCAGAAGAACAGTTTAGTACAGCTGTTTTTATGTCTGCTTCATCTCTTCGTTCAATGAATTTACCAATTGTGGAGATGGGAAGCACAGAAAACGCAGTCTTCTCAACCACGCTTCCAGGTCCTGGGGATCCTGGAGCACCCCCTCTTCCACCAGAACTGCAGTCTGAACAACAGGAAGCCAGTGCCAGTTCAAGTGACAATCGTTTTCTGCCTTTAAGATCTCGTTCTCTTCTACAACAATGACTTCGTTGACTCTTTTTCCTGTCTGTTTACTTAAAGGGGGCGAGGGGGAGTGTTGTGAGACTTTTACATATCTTTGCAGGTGGCATACAGAATGTTTCCAAACTGTTAAATCACAAATAGGGGAAATAGCCTATATGAGTTGCCAAAAAAAAAAAAAAAGGTTTAAAATGGTAATCAGTTGATTCTGTATCTGACAGTTTCTTTAGTTTCTGGAAGTCTTTAGATGCAACTAGTGCTGTACTTTGTTTGAGTGGGGTTTTTTTTGTTTTTGTTTTAGGATTTCATATTAATGTTGTCATTACTTAAATTTTTCCAGTCAATGGAACAAATATTTATCCTCCAACATTAGCAGATTTTGATATTTTTAGCAAGTAGAAGGGAAAATGGCTATTACAAAAGAGAACACTTTAAAAGAACTTTCTCAGAATTTATCTTTTGTACTACTTCTAAAAGTTTGCCAAGCTAATCTTTACGTGACATAGGGTAAATTCTTCCCTCAAATTTATGCACGCACCACTCCCATTGGGAGGGCAGAATTTGGCTCTTTGTAGCCATGCATTTTTTTTAAATGCTTATTGTCAGATAATTCTCAATATGCTAATTTTCTGAACCTTGTGCTCTATTTTCATCCAAACATGAAAGGCAGATACTACACTGATTAGAGTTCATACATGATAAATGCATTTTCACATACTGTTTTTAAATATAATATAGAAATCATTAGTTTGAGATGCATTTGTTTTAATTTACATTTATATTAATAGTGGAAAGAAATGTCAGCTGTTCAGATCCCAGTAAGGGAGTTGCTCAGTAGCTTATTTATAAAATGCCTTTATTTAAGTAAGGGCATGCTTCTGTAAGGAGCAAAAGGTACAGTATTTAATGGGTGGACCTAGCAGGAGGATGTCTTTAACTGAAGTACTCAAGGACATATTGCACTGCAGATACTTAATTTTTACACTCTACAATAACACGTTTACATTGCAAGTGATTTAGAATCTAAACCAAGTTTTAACTATTTTAACATGGGAAAAGTTCTCATCTGACATAGTACAATATGTTTAATCCTTTCATACTTTCCTTCTCATTCTAATTCCCACTTTGTAAGATTGAATTTTAGAAGATTAAGTGTAGAAGTGCAAAATGACAAATTTAAAAACTGTATTACTCAGGATTATGTACAGATGTCTTTACACAGTATTTTTCTGAAGTTACATTTTCTGTTTATTAAACGGTAGACTGGATTTTATTTAAAATGTATAATTCTGACACTGACTGCTAAAGTAAAATAAGTATTCTAGTCTGTCACACCCAGATTCCATTTCTAATACTAATTCTCCTGCAGAGGCCATCTGCTCAGCCTCTGGACTTCAGAGGAGAGCTTCCTTACGTTATTCATGGGTGACGACAGGAGGCTGGTCCCATTTGGGGACTCAGAAAAGTAATCAACAAAAGTATCCTATAGCTATTTGTTGTTCATGTCTGTCTAGTCCATGGATGTTAATTCAGTTCAAATAAACTGTCAAGTTTAATTAGAATATCATGTAGAAACAACTTTAGTATAAGAATGAGGTAGCTTACATATGACAAAAATATGGGCTGCTT
This sequence comes from Malaclemys terrapin pileata, assembly GCF_027887155.1. Taxonomy (NCBI): domain Eukaryota; kingdom Metazoa; phylum Chordata; order Testudines; family Emydidae; genus Malaclemys; species Malaclemys terrapin. Next base: position 81,291,299 of record NC_071512.1, read on the forward strand.
TTATTAATATATGACACACCAATCACTGTTTTCAGGTATCCATCCATCTAAAGCACTCTGAGCCTGATTTTCAAAAAAGCAGATTACCCACAAATTCTATTGACTACAGCTTGGAGTTGTGGGTCTCGGCACTCTTAAAAATCAAGCTAAGTGTCTTAACACCCCTACATTTTGAACATTCCCAACTATTTTTTTATGAACTCTGCAGGTATTATCTATTGTAACTTATTTTGCTATCCTGTTGGAAGTGATTATAGAAATTAGGCTAATTTACTCTATCTGGATCGGAGCCTAAGAATTGCTGAGAGCCTTGCAGTCAATGCACACAATTCGCCTTCCACTCAAACTAATGCTAAAACTTCTTTGGGAGCAAGAGCAGGCCCATTGAGAAGTGAATGGTTCAGCAATTTAGATGATGTACATAATCTCTGATGGGATAGGGTTCTGTGGTTACAGGAGATCCCCAAAAATTGGGTGAATCTGGGAGGAGGGGTTGATCCTGTGCAAACCAAAAATATACAGTGTACCTGGTTTCATAATGTGAATGTTAGAGATTTGCTAGATAACTACCAAATGTCTGAATGTGTACCACAAACTGTGTGCAGTAATTGCTCCATTGTATTAACCTGAGATCTTTAATGAATGTGTGTAATCTTAACAAATGCTTGAAACCTATGCATTTTTTAAACAAAGATTTAATATCACAAACTGAAGTCTTTTTTTTTTTTTTTTCCCATAATTGCTTGCTTCTCTCCTCCACACCCACCTCATTACCTTTCTTTGTGGCTTCTGTTACCTTAAAACAAAACATCTCTGGTCTGAGCTGCTCAGACAGGCTATAGATTACTGCAATATGCTAATTTACAACAATTCCATGGCATTGAATTCTGGAGCACTGTTGAGGAAGAGGGGTGCTTGTTGAAGAGTACTCCCCTAACTTGTCCACTTCACAACGCCTGATTCTTTTGAGTGCCCATCCTCACTTGAGGCTTGAGCATTCCATGGAACTCTTCCTAGGTTGGAGAGACTCCAATGTGTAATTTCTAACCTAACCTCCAATAGCATGATCTTTTAAAAAAAATTAATGAACACTGTTCATCTGTCCATTGGCAGAATGAAAGAACTATCTTCCCTCATCTGCTGTGTTTGGGGAGACGGTGAGGGATGGGGTTGGTGGGTACAAAGACTTAAATCTGGCTTCATTCTGCTTCAACTTTCCTGACTGATCTATAGAAGGTGCTGTGTAGAGCCAGACCCTGTTTGAACACTAATTGGGTAAGGTAGAATTATACTCACCTGGGGAAGAACACATCTTTAAAATGATTGAGAGAGCATGACTGGAAAAGATAGCAGGCTGGAGAGCTTCTGACCCAAGTTTGTGGGTCTAAATTAGGAAAAATGTTATTTTTAAAACAATTATCTAACATGATTTTGATATACCCCTTAATATTAGGGTAGACACAGTTTTAATATTTCTACAGTGGAGTTATCTGGTTAGATAACCTAGGTGTTTAATCCCCCTCAACTAATGTGATCGTAATTGTTAAACTAGATGTTAAGGGTGTTTTTAAATGTTAGCTAAGTAGAATTAAAAAAAAAAGAGGCACTGGCCTTATCTACATGACTTTTCAAACAGGGTATTAGAACATTTTTGAAAGCACTGTATATTTTAACACAGGCTAAGTGGTTGGGTTAAAGCTTAAGTTCCTACATAGGTGACCGGTTTAGCATGTTTTAAACTTAAAGGTTTGTCTATACTAGACTTTTCAAAGGCATTAGACTGTTAGTTAACACCCTTTTTAGTCTTCTCTAGATAAGGTCTGTATTTTTTTTAAAGCAAATTATTTCTCAGCATTACATCCATTTGTATACCTATGTAGGCTCAAGTAATTGTAAAATGCAAACTCCAATACGTTTGCCTTTGTTGTACAATATAGCCTACTAGTGAATATAAACAAGATCTCAGCTGAGGCAAACAAAATAGAGTGGTTCTTAGTTTTTCCATCAAATATAGGAGTCTCCACCTCCAAATTTGTGTAAATATTTGAGGCTAATCAGAGTACACTAAAAATAAGCTTATTGGAATCCACATGTAAATAAAGGGTTTGAGCTTTCTGTGCTAATATTGACTGTTATGGAATAACCTATCCAGAGGGCTTTTTTACACTCACCCAGTGGTTCTCAAACTGTGGGTTGGGACCCCAAAGTGCGTCGCAATTCCATTTTTAATGGGGTTGCCAGGGCTGGTTTAGACTTGCTGGGTCCCAGGCTGAAGCCCAAGCTCTTCAGCCCTCAGTGGTGAGGCTCAGGTTACAGCCCCCCCCCCACCTCTGAGAGGTGTGGGATTTCAGCTTTGTGCCCCTTGCCCCCAGGCTTTTGTCTCCCCTCCTGGGGTCATCTAGTAATTTTTGTTGTCAGATGGGGGCTCGCAGTGCAATGAAGTTTGAGAACCCCTGCATTAACCCTTATCAGTTGGTGATTGGCCTACTGTACATGCTGAAGCATGAGAGGGTTGTGATTTTCAAAGCAGTCAATCAAGGCTGTCCCTCCCACAGCATTCTTGCCGGCAAGTTAAAGAAGTATGGGCTGGATGAATAGACTATAGGGGGATAGAAAGCTGGCTAGATCGTCGGGCTCAATGTGTAGTGATCAATGGCTCCATGTCTAGTTGGCAGCCGGTTTCAAGCGGAATGCCCCAAGGGTTGGTCCTGGGGCCGGTTTTGTTCAATATCTTCATTAATGATCTGGAGGATGGCGTGGACTGCACTCTCAACAAGTTTGCAGATAACACTAAACTGGGAGGAGTGGTAGATACATTGAAGGGTAGGGATAGGATACAGAGGGACCTAGACAAATTAGAGGATTGGGCCAAAAGAAACCTGATGAGATTCAACAAGGACAAGTGCAGAGTCCTGCACTTAGGACGGAAGAATCCCATGCACTGCTACAGACTAGGGACCAAATGGCTAGGAAGCAATTCTGCATAAAAGGACCTAGGGGTTACAGTGGACAAGAAGCTGGATATGAGTCAACAGTGTGCCTTTGTTGCCAAGAAGGCTAACGGCATTTTGGGCTGTAGAAGTAGGGGCATTGCCAGCAGATCGAGGGACATTCCCCTCTATTCAACATTGCTGAGGCCTCATCTGGAGTATTGTGTCCAGTTTTGGGCCCCACACTATTGTCTGTTACAGCTGTCCTGCTGCATTCCTTTTCCCCCTCTCCTTTCTGTTTGTCCTGTGTGGCCACCCCTCCCAGCCATTGTGCTAACTAAAGTCACAGCCTTATTCATAGGAATGGCTTGTACAGACTAACTGGAGCCATTGCTCTGCCTAGGGAGGGGGCTTCTTGCTGCTTTGTTTGGTTCCTTTGTTCAGACCCGGGCTCTGTGTGGGGGGCGCTGCCCAGAAATGCAAGACCTGAAGTGGCCAACTAATTAAGCATATGAGTCATACCTGTGGCTCAGGCATGCCTATGCTTACCTGCAGCCTTTCCCTGCCTTCTCTCCCCCCCTGTATCAAGAGGAGCCAATCAAAAGAACTGGTGGGAAACTGCCTGAGTTTGCCTTTAAAGCTGGACATTTTCTGATCAGACCTTGGAGAAGGTCCTTGCTTTGCCACCTGGTCTGATCAGCTAGGGGTCTTTGGGGGGCCCTCTCCTCACTCTCTTTGTTTTTGAGCATACCCCCATTTTTAAACTCCCCTCCCACAAACAACAAATTTGTGCCTGGAGATCTCCTGATTATTGTAAGCGAATCGAGTCCTCTCTCCATCCTCCGATGCTACTGCCATTCCTGTCTCTGTGCTTGCTGCTGTCCTGGGGATTGGTAAGAACTCCCTCTTGCAAACTTCCCCTGTCCTAGCTGCTGGCCTTGTTTCCCCAGCAGACAGACCCAAGCTAACTCCTTGGTCTGTATCTGTAATCTGTTTCTTGCTCCACAGCGCCTTTGCTGCTGGAAATAAGCCTGTGCCTCTGCTAGGCTGTGCCTTCCTGGACTGTATCCTGGGCTGCCGACTTGCAGCCACCCCACTGCTGCAGCCACCAATAGTTAACCCCCCCCCGTACCCCCCCCTCCCCGGGGCTGTACCCTGGGCACACACCACTCTGCCCTCCGGAACTGCTCCCCCTCCCAATCAAAGAAGTGGCATAGTGTAAGGTGCACCTATTAGAATCAGGTTCTTAGTCTAGATAAGTTGTAATTTCATTTTGCATAGCTGTGGTTAAGTTAGGTTTAAAGAATTGTTTGTATTGTGCTCTGTAAGTTAGGTTTAAAAAAATTGTTGCATTGTGTTCTGTTATTGCTAATTTGTGTAGTCTTGGATAAGTTATAGATAAGATTTTACTGTGTTCTGTATAATTGTGGTTAAGTCTGTCTTCCCGCTGCCCTAACCATGCCCCCCCCCCAACCCGAGCTTGCCCGTGTCTCCCCCTGAGCTCCCCAGTCACTCATTGCAGTCTCTCTGCTGTTTAAACTTGCAGCCTGTCTGCTCTCTGTCTCTCCCTGAGTTTAAATCTCCCTCCGCAGCGCCTCTGCCTTTGGTCTCTGCTCCACCACGTGCTCCTCTTCCCCCATCCCCCAACCTCACTCCTCTACCACTGCCTCTCTCTCTTTTAATCCCTTCCCCCACGTGCTCACCCCACTCCTGCTGCTGCCAAACCTCAATTGTATTACTGAAGTCTAGCATAAAACCCCATTGGTTACCCTTTTTCTCTCTAACACACCTCACATTTTACATTTACACCCCTGTCACATATTTTTACCTAGAGTTGTTGGTTATTTACCCATAACTGTTAGTTGGTAATATGCTGCTGTGACACACCCCTTACATAGGAACTGTTAGCTACCTGTTACATTTATAGTTCAGTGTTAATTGGTTACCAACTGTATTGGACCCCATTGTATTGTACCCCACTATTGAAAGCCCCTATCCTATTTACTAAAAGAAACCCCTCCCCAATTGTCTACCTTAACAAACCCTGTACCCCTCACTATTGAATTTTCCCTGTTTTTGCATTTTCTTAATAAAGTTTATTTTGTACCCCACCAGTGCAGTAGTTGTCCCCCAAGATCCCCTACCTGATTATTTTCCAGGATAGGTTGTAGATTCATTTGCAAATTTAACACCATTAATCTGGGTTTGAATAGGGACTGGGAGTGGCTGGCTCATTACAGAAGCAGCTTTTCCTCTCCTGGAATTGATACCTCCTCCTCTATTATTGGGAGTGGACTACATCCACCCTGATTGAATTGGCCCTGTCAACACTGGTTCTCTACTTGCGAAGTAACTCCCTGCTCTCCATGTGTCAATATATAACGCCTGCATCTGTAACTTTCACTCCATGCATCTGAAGAAGTGAGGTTTTTTACCCACGAAAGCTTATGCCCAAATAAATCTGTTTGTCTTTAAGGTGCCACCAGACTCCTTAGCATCTTGTATGGCGCTCTCAGATTCCCCCATCTAGGGTGACTAGACAGCAAGTGTGAAAAATCAGGATGGGGGTGGGGGGGTAATAGGAACCTAGATAAGAAAAAAAAAATCAGGACTGTCCCTATAAAAGCGGGACATCTGGTCACCCTACCCCCCTCTTATCTCTAAACAGTCACAGTCTTTCCTCCTGCCGCGCTCTCCCCACCAGTGCAATCACTGGGCCTGCGCCGGGCTTCCGGGCCGGGGGAGAGCACGTCCGGGGTGCCCGCCCCCTCGCGGGCAGTGGGACCCCTGTGTGCGAGGGAGCCGGTGCGAGGGGGCCGACGGGGCAGCTCCCCGGGCAAGGGCGGCGCCGTGAGGGAGCCTGGCTCCGCGGCCTCTCTCGCGCGCGGAACGTCTGGTTCCAGGCCGGGTTTCCGCGGCCGCTGGGTGTCCCCAGTGCCAGCCCCGCCATGGCGGCGGAGGGGAAGGATCCGCTCGGCTACTTCGCGGCCTACGGCAGCGACAGCAGCAGCTCCAGCTCGGACTCCGAGGGCGACGAGCCGCGCGCCGCCGGGGGAGAGGCGGCCGGGGTTGCTGGGGAGGCGGCCGGGGGCAGCCCGGGCCGGAAGCCGCGGCTGCCCGGGCCCGACGAGCTGTTCCGGAACGTGTCCCGGCCGCCGTCCTTTCTCTATAACCCGCTCAACAAGCAGATCGACTGGGAGCGCCGGGTGGTGCGGGCGCCCGAGGAGGTGAGGCCGGGGGGGCTCTCGGGTAAAGCCCGGCGTTCGGCGCGCGGCCCTCCCGGCCCTGGGCTGCTGGGCGCGGTGTCCCCGAGCGGCCCCAGGGAGAGCCCCAAGCCCCTGCGAACAGCGGGGCGGAGTCTCTCCCGCCCCTAGGAGCCAAGGGCGGCTCCCGGGGTATCCGGCTCCCGCTACTCAAAGACACTACGACCCTCTTCTGCAGTGGTTCTCAATCTAGTTATCGCCGTGGGCCGCAGGTTGAGAACCACAGCGCCCTTCCCCCGCCAATAAACCCCCACACTCCTCTATGCCCGGAAGGGAGGGTAGCCTAAAACCTGGGGATACTCCCCACAACCCAGGCCAGAGACCCACTCTCCCGCCCGCTGCTGGCAGTAGCGCTCCAGTAGGCTGCCAGACACTGTCTCCCCCTGGACCAGCCCCACCGCCTTTTAGACCAGAGCAACACATTTTGAATTTTTTTTTAGCACTCAGCTGGGCCGCTGCTGTCTGCTATTTGGGCTGCATGCAGGTTGAGAAATCGCTGCCCTTGAGCAAGGCTCTCGAACAGAGCCTGGTGAGATTGCCAGACCCTCTTCCCAACAGGTGCACTGGGAGGAACGTCAGGGTAGAGCCCTGCAGCCGGACTGGGTAACAGAAGGAGTCAGTATTGTGGGGTAGGAGCAGGATTAAAAAATAGTCCCGCACAGGTTTCTAAATCAGACTTCTCCTCACAGAGTTTGTTGAATCTTTGCTATTTTCTTTGGGCTGGGGGCATGGGGTTTAGTTTTCTGGCTTTCCCCTTTGTTGTTTTAGGGGAAAGGCTCTTTCTTGTTTAACCTTGCCAGGATAGCATGACCAGACAGCAAGTGTGAAAAATCGGGACGGGGGTGTGGGGTAGTAGGAGCCTATATAAGAAAAAGACCCCAAAATCGGGACATCTGGTCACCCTATGCCAGGGCCCCTCGGGTAATGGCTTTGGTAATCCAGAGATCAGCTCTTCTTTGGTTTGATGATGTAATGTGAGGCTCTCGCTTTCTGCTCCACTTTGCTTTGTTGCAATGCATTGTAAATAATTGTGTTCTCTTCAACAGCCTCCTAAGGAATTCAAAGTGTGGAAGAGTAATGCAGTACCACCACCTGAGATTTACAGTATTAAGGAAAAGAAGCCGCCACCACCTCCTGAGCTTGATATGGCAATAAAATGGTCTAACATATATGAGGACAATGGAGATGATGCTCCACAGCAAACAAACAAAGTTAACTTTTTACCAGAAGAGGAGCAAGAGCCTTCAGAATCAGGTGGGAAATTATCTAATCTGGTGAAGGGTCTAGGGTTGCCAACTTTCTGATTGCAGAAAACCGAACACGCTTGCCCTGCCCCAAGGCCCTGCCCTGGGCTCACTCCATCCCCCCCTCCCTCCATTGCTTGCTCTCCCCCACCCTTGCTCACTGGCTCATATTCACCAAGCTGCAGCAGGGGGTTGGGATGCCAGAGGGGGCTCAGGACTGGGGCAGGGGTTGGGGTGTTACACAGGGGTGCAAGCTCCAGGAGGGACTTTGGGTGCAGAAGGGGACTTCTGGGCTGGGGCAGGGGATTGGGGTGTGGGCTCCAGGCAGCGCTTACCTCAGGCAGCTCTCAGAAGCAGCGACATGTCCCTCTGGCTCCTAGGTGCAGGGCAGGCTAGGGGCAGCGCACAAAGTCCCCTGTCTGCTCCTGCGCCTAGGAGCTGAAGGGACAAGCTAGCCGCTGTGAACAACTGGACTTTTAGCTGCCAGGCCAGCAGTGCTGACCAGAGTCTCCAGGGTCCCTTTTTGAACAGGTGTTCTGGTCGAAAACCGGACTCCTAGCAATCCTAGAAGGGTCTGAAAAATAAAAAGGGATGGTTCATTTTGGGTGTGTATTATGTGATCTGCTTTTAGTTTGGTCTTCCTGGGTTTCCTTCTTTCCCCTCCTCCATAATGGGCAATATCTAATATATGGTAAATTAGTACTGTACTAGTGGCTCAAGAATGATTATGTGTAAAATCCTGTTATAAAATTTTCTCTTATTAGGAGGAAAATCATAATGAAAAATAAACCATTTTCCAAGCAACCATGTGCTATAGAGCTAATTTATAGATTGTTGCAGGATGCAGTCCCAGGGAGCTTAGTTACATTAATTCTCTCTCTTGTTGTTGGGGTTGTTAAATGTTCACTTGCTCATATTCTGCTGTTCCAAAATCCTGTTTGAAGCTTCTTTTTTATCAAACATTTGATTTTGTTATATTGAACTTGGAAAAAGGGATGAAATAATAATGTAATACATACCTGATTTTAAAGAGTCAAGATTCTCATAGGATACCATGTAAAATTAAAGCATCCAAATTTCATAAATCAAAGCTTGAAACCATTGATCACCTAATAGTTCAAGGTCACCCCTATAATTAATAATTCATTAAAAATGTACTATCTGCTTTAATGAACCAATAGTAAGTGCAGTTCCTACATTGTGTTTCTTTGATAGTTCTTTCTTCTCCAGGTAGTCATGACATAATGTGCTTTCCACAGTCACATATGTACTAAGCTTAACATGAATGTGAATAAAAAGTGGATTTGCTGAATACTGCTACATGTGCTGGAGGGAAAGATGTTAATACAAAATACAAATAAGGTGGTGCACGTCACCAGGCTCTGCTGTAGAGATCTTTGGGGCAAGGCCATTGGTGGCCTGCTGTTCCTCCTCCTCTTGTACCACTCTTAAGCCAGAGCAATACTATCTGGCTGCCTTATTCTTCCTCTCTTCACAAAATTATATTTGTGGTTCAGCGGCAAGGTTAGATCCAACAATTTCAGACAGGTTTTATATTCAAAACTGTAAAAGAAAATTTAGTTATGAGAACTACTGCTGTGTTTCACCCCAAAAGTAGCTATATTTCAGTGGTAGGCCAGGTTATTTGTATTTATGATGTTTGCAAAGTACTTCAGGATAAAAGGAGCTGTAAATGAAAGATGTTTTTTAGAAGAGCATCTATAATACACGCACCTAAACATCTTGATACCGTAGGTTGGAAGAATTGGCCGTATAGGTCATTGAATGTTCTTTTTGTCAACTACGTATTAAATGTGTTTGTGTGCGAGAATAACTCAAGACAAGCTGTAAAGAATAGAGCTAAAAGTAGAAAATGTTTCTTTTGAAACATTCAATATTGTCTTGGATATCAGTGAGGTACTTAGGCTTGCTCATTGAGAACTTGATTGACAAAGGGAGCATCATCATCTGAGGATGGCCTCCAACTGCTTTCTAAGTTTCACTCTGAATATTGACTGCTCCTGCTCCATTTTCCTCCCACTCTTCATTTCATCTGCCCTGCATGCTCCCCTTCTTCCTTCCCTCTTCACCACTATCCTGTCCTCCTTCCGTTGTCTCCCCTCCTAACAAAATCCCACCCAAAGATTAAAAAGATATTGTACAACAAACATGAAATCTGCAGACCCTCACTCTCTGCTTATATGTAATATCTCTCTTCCTATTCTTGGTCTGTCTTGTCTCTTTAAATTGTTAGTCCCTGCCCCAAAGATCTATCTCCTGCTGTTTGAACAATGCCTAGCATGATTGGCCCCTAGTCACTACCATAATAAAAATAATTAATCTTTCCTACTAACACTTTGGTCGGTTCCAAGAGTGGGGATGTTATCCGCCAGTCCTAGTGTGTGTGGTTCCAACGGATCTTCAGAAGTGGAAAAATAAATTGGTTTGGCAAGAGGCTAGGGTATGTGACAACACATATCTAACTTTCCAGCTTGAGTTCATATATTGTACTTGTGTTAATTGACACCATCTTTTATTTAAAGATGATGAAAAAGATGAACCAGCTTCTGCTAAGAAACGCAAACTAGACACTGGAGAAGAGACTAAGAGGAAGAAGTAATAAGCAGGATGAACTGCATTTGGCCCACTATGGACACCTAGTGAACTTTGATTCCTCTGCTGAAATGGGAAACAAATACACTTTCACCTAATTTATATCATATGTTGTTTAGAGATTTTTTTATTTCCATAGAATATTTGCCACTTGGAAAGCACAAGCGTTCATGGATCAGTATTGTGATAAAACTTGTATCCACTGAACAAAAATTAAGTCCATGTAATCAATTGATTTAAAACACAATCTTTTAAAGTATTTGATGAATATTTGTGCTCGTACAGGTTATAAGGCTTTGTGGTATTCTCTTTATCCACAAACTTGTGATGTGAGCTTTTCTCAGCTGCCCTGCCATCGTGCTAAAACCTTTTATAAAGGAACATATTTTTTAAAATGTTGGTTTAAGTAATGTACTGTGGTACATGTTTAATCAATGCTGTTTGGAAATGTATGTAAAGAGTGTAAATACGTAGGTGACCTGAAATTAAAACTACATGTGAAAATGTATATAGCTTAGCTGTTTAATATACAATGTAATGGACAAATTCTATAGTGTGTGTTTTAGCAGTATGTTAGACGCTTGACAAATTCTTCAAGGTTTGATGTGTAATAAATTGAGAGTTACTGCTTCATTTAGGACACTGGTCTTCAAAAATGTACTTGAAAAGTGGAGTTTGCTTTGAAATCTATGCTGGATACCACCATGTTGTTGCCTGCAGCAGTGGCTTATGAGGTTAAATGATGTGAGGAAAATTGTCACTATTGCAGAATGGGGTCAATTTATGTATTCTGTATTCTCAAAGTGGAGAAGAAAACTGACATGCATGCTAAAAACAGAAGTTGTCATGGCTCAACTTCAGCACACCATGATTATTGTCAAATGCATCTCCTTCAGTACAAAATAGTAATATGAAGCTCAGGTGACTTTTATACACAACCAGAAACAGGAGTTCTGCAGCAAGCAAGCCATCTGTTTATTGCTCGCATTGCAGAATCTAGTCAAGCAATATGCCCTCCTGATTCACATCTTTTCAGAGGGCTTTATGCATATCTGAGAATAAATAGTGCCTACGACCATTGCAATCATGCAATCAGAAATGATTCAGGTTCAACGGTAGGAGTGGGACCGTGATTTCACAGGGCATAGCCACACACTGTGACAGTTTAGGAACTGTGGAATGCTGCAGCCATTTGAAATTAGAATGTAAATACCTAATTGTCACCAGCCTCCCATAGTGTGAAATTGCCACCTGTTTTAATAATCACATAAGGGAAGAAATTCAGCTTCATGTTTAATTCAAAAAGAGGGTGTCTCCTACAGCACAATACTCTTACACCTTAGCGAAGACTGCCATGGCTTTAACTGACCTAGTACTTCTGTCAACACACAGGTACCCATAGATTACTTATGCAACTACTGATCTAGCCTGACTCTGGGTACTGTTAGTTAATGAAACTAGGCGGTCTCATTAAGCATTCTATTTTTGAGCCTATTAAGCACCGTTTACAAAGGTGGGGGGAAATTTTAATGTGTTAAACTTGAAGCTGGTGTCTGTGAATGATCAGACTAGACCCAACCTTCTCTCTTCATCCTCAGGATCACTGGAGTTGGGGGTGTATTCTTCAAAGGATGTGGTGTTATGAAGAATCCTTAAATCCAGGTCAAGGAGGAACTTCAGTTTTGGTTACAAGTATAGAGAGAGCTGGATTGGAAGAGTGATACTGAGATTCTCTTCAGCCATGAAATCTAATAGGTCAGTTTCGTGGGTGTGCTATTCTGCGCCCTGTGGTCTAGTTAGCAAGGTTCAGGACCCCCTCTCCTGGGTGCTAGCTGATCTAACAAGGAGGTTTTGGAAATTCTGCCTTAATTACCCGATCCCAGTAAATGCAGAGAATATCCTGAGGTTAGCCAAGATGAGCTTATTTTTTATATTAGAGAGACTCAACCTGTTCAAACCTCACAGTTGTCCAAGGGATTGACTAATGTTTGGATCCTGTAACGATCTCTTTGCCTGCTGCCTGAAATAGCTGAAACAATTCCATAGTTGTCAAGTATCAGAAGGGTAGCCGTGTTAGTCTGAAACTGTAAAAAGCAACAGAGGGTCCTGAGGCACCTTTAAGACTAACAGAAGTATTGGAGCATAAGCTTTCGTGGGTGAATGCCCACTTCATCAGACGCAAGCCATAGTTGTAGTTTAAAGCCAGGGACCCTGGCAGTAGATGCATGTCTGCAGTGGTGGCATGACAAAGAGGCTTTTGTCTTCATATCATTTGCTTCGTTACCCTAGTAGCAACTTGGGCAAGGATCAGTATGTGATGATGGTACTTACCAGTGACTCCTGTTTGGCCTTGGAACTCTGAGAGTATAATGATATGGTTAATATCCAGCCTTATTGAAACTAACAGCTTCCAACCTGTTTGGCGGTTAGTGGCAGAAACGATGTCTAACCTGGAACGGGGGTTAATTAATAATATTGCTATGTTGGAGGTTGGGTGAAACCTTGTTGAAGCTGGTGCACATGATAGCTGTCCTTCATTCTGGATGAATATAGGAAGCAACTTTTAGAGTAAGGTAGCTGAAACAACAGAAGCACTACTCAAAACACAGACCACATGCAAGGCTGCAAGCCAGTCAGAAACTGAGCTCTGTGAACAGGTGTGTGTTGCTGGGAGCTGAATGAAAATGTAGGAGGCTGAGTATTGATTGGTGGAGATGTGTGTCTGCGGTCAGAAGCAGCCAGCAAGAGAAGCACTGGTAACATAGTCCTGAGAGAAAGCTAAGAGAGAGAACTTCTTGGGAAGGCGGCTGGCTGGAAAGAGGTTTGGAACTGTGAGCAAATAAATTGCCTCTTGTTTGATTCCTACCATTTTCAGAGAAATAGGACTTTGTATATTCTTTGTAAATAAACAAGATGGCAGCAAAGAAATATCTGACTCTATTATCAATTTCTCTTCCTAAGGGAAACAACCTGCCCTCCTCCCCAATATTGGCTAAGGACTCAAGTCAGAAGGGGTAACAATAGTATTTAGCATGTATCTCTTCATCTTTTGATTTGTAATACTAATGCCTAGGTCTTATATAGCACATTTCATCAATAGATCTGAAAGTGCTTTACAATGAAGGTCAATATCATTATTCCTATTTTACAGATGGGAAAACTGAAGCACAGACTGATTAAGTAACTTGCCCAAGCTTACGCAGCAACCAGTGGCAGAGCTGAGAATACAACCCAAATCTCAAGTGCTAGCTGAGTGCTTTACCCATTATACCATTTCACTGGCCTGCTGGGTGATCTTGGGCAAGTCACTTCACCTTTTTCTACTTCAGTTTCTCCATCTGTGATATAGGATAATGGAGATGAATGATACTGACCTCCTTTGCAAAAACAGTTGAGATCCAGTGATAAAAGCTACTATATAAGAGCTAGGTATTAAAATTATTATGCATTGCAGGTCCCCTGATCCTACACTGGCACTTTAGCCTCCTTGCAGTTTGAAGGTAGAGCCACATCTGTCAGTCAGTATCTCAGAAATATGTTTCAGCTGTTAAAGAGCCACAGAGCATATGAACCAATTTTCTTTTTGATTACTTCAGATATTTTGATATCCATAACCTTCCTCATAAAAATAACAAGGGGAGGCTGGACCTGTCTTTTCTGAAGAAAGGAAATGTTCCGGTGAGCATGAATAAATACTCTATTCCTCAAGAGATCCTACAATGGGATTTTGGCAGGGAGAGCTGTGAAATAGGCAAGAATCCTGTGAATAAAGTCCTAACACAGGGATAGGGAAGATGATGATATAAGGAGTTGTCTACGAAAGAAGCCCCTCTGTTCTGTCACCCTAAGACTATCTTCAGTTACAAGGGTCCTGGATATTTCTCATAGCCAGTTTTTATTGGAAGCAGTTTTCTCCATCAAGAGGAGTGCTAAATTGGCATCTGTGTTTCACGCAGATGTCTGAGCCTATCTCCTTTGTAAAACTGTACCTTCCAATGTCAGCTCCTAGTCTAGATGAGTTATGAAACAGGCATGGAGTAATTTAATTAATACAGAGATATATGGGGCATTGTGTTGGGTTATCCAGCAGTTATCAGGAGAGTGTTACTGTTCTCTACCTGAGTAAATATCACAACTGTAGGCCCTGAGTGAAAAGATAATCCGAGAATCTGTCCACAAGGGAAGTAGGCCTGGGTCCAGCTTTGTTAAATTAAGTCATTTCCCAAGGACACAATAGAAGAAGGTGCTTTGAGGAACTTGGCTAGATGATATGAGGGACTAGTTGCTCTTTTTGGGCTGGGAAAAGAAATGCTTGTAGGATCTTGAAACTCCTTGCAGAGTTGTTACTTGGGTAATTTAGAAACAAGGTGAAAGAAGTTTTTTGAGCTCTGTTTAAACTTCTGACAAACTTGTGCTATGATCTCTGGAAAAGCCAGTTTGATAGTTCGACATCAGGAATCTGGTGCAGTGGTTTTTATGCTCAAAGGGGGCTTGTTTGATCAAGGCATAAACGTTGGTTATGTGAAGTCTGTGGCTAGCATGGTACAATATCCTATGTATGGTAGCTGGGTTCAGACACTTTTAACAATTTAGTTTCAGCATCACTTTGTATCTTCTGTGTTGCTAATCTTAAAAGGAATGCTTAATAAAATAATAATAAATATCTGACTCTTATTTATTGCCTTTAATCAATAGATTTCAAAGCACTTTAATATAAAGAGCCTCAAGCTATTGTTTTACCATTGTGATTCGCCCCCACCCCCTGCTCTCACACACACATCCTCAGAGTGGGAGCTTTCTTGAAAAGTCTGTTTTTTTAATAAAGATTTCCCATTCTCTCTCCTTAGCCCATGTCTTCCATTAGCTCCTTAAACTATAGTATTTACAGTAGTGGCAGACTAGCTATGTGAATTCTGTAGGATAATTCTGTGGTTTGGATGGATCAGACTAAAGTCTCCATGCATGAATGAGAAACAGCCTTGATCCATGAGCAAGTTTTACACTTATTGTTGCACTGTTTTTCATGGTGTTCTTGGTTTGAATGGGAAGGGGAGAAGTTGCTCCACAAGCCAGCTTTTACAAACAGAAAGCGGTGTAGGGTGGGAGTGGTCAATGTAGACTCTGTTGGCCAAAAGCTTCCATACTAGGCTACTAAGAAGTAACAATTCCTCTGTAGGTCTTTATTAACACCCTGTGTCTTTCTTCAAGTTTCTGTTCTGGGAGAATAATAATCATAGGACCGGAATAATCTGCTGTACTCAAACTATCAGTCAGTTAGGACAAATGTACAAATAACTGTTGGGGACTGATTAACTGTGATCTTTAAAGCTATATTTTCAGTGCTAATTCTTAGAAAGTCGGAAGAGGTTCTGTGTTTTAAGCTGCTTCTACCTTTGGTGATTGCTAAGGATGAGGTGTATAAAAGTGTTGATGGATTATTAGGAAGATTGAGCTTTTTTGTAAAGGTACGGCTGGCACTCAGCTGACAGATGTTCTCTTGGCAATCTGTATGCACAGAGAACAATAGGGGTTGTAAATAACTCAGATTCCTGTGTGCTTTTAAGCAGGAATGAAATACTGTATTGATCTTGCAAAATTTACTTTTTCAGAGAATTTAAATGAGGCAAGACACTGAACCCATATCGCTACATAATTAGGATGATGAAGAAATGGAAACGTGTAATGAATCTGAATCAGTTCATGCTCTAGTTAAAGGGATGGTAGCTCTAAAGTGCAAGACTTGCTAACTTTTTCCAAGGAGATTTCACTAGAGGGCGTCTAAATTAAGTATGCTAGCAAAATGGCTGTTATACAGACACTCATTTTTCATTAATCCAATACCCTACCATTTCAGCACAGTGTCTTGGGAAAAGGTACATGGCTGTCTTGGATGTTTCCTAGATTGTGCCCCAAAACTTCTGATTCTGTTAAGTATTCTGTGCTATAGCTTTTGTCTGACTGATGAATTCTTTAAAACTACTGTAATTTTTTTAATTTCTATTTGTTTTTAATTCCCTCCAGACTATAATTGCCACAAAATCAATGAATATTTAGAAGGATCTAACCACAGATTAATGAGGCTAACAAGGTTATGACCAAACAGGTTTTATTCTTAACAAACGAGCTATAAGGTTAAAAGTCATAGACAGCTGTCTAAGAAAAATATTCAGTATTCTGGGGTAGGTCAGCCATTCAATTTTGTAATACAAACACACACAAGTGATACAACTCCCTATTTTTGATACAATACACAAAGTAGAGGAGGGATCTTAAATGTCTGTGCTATCCCATTTCTGACATCAGTATTCAAATTTGTGCTTCACAAATATGGATTTGATTATGGCTTTCTGGAGAAAGGAGACGGAGTCACTAAAAGTTCCAAAAGTATATCAAATCATAGTCCCATTGATTGAATTGGGGCAGTTTGGGCCAGGGAGATGCAGATAGGCTCCTAGTGGCATTTTCGAAAGCATCTAGATACCTAGTTCCTGGACACTTTTGAAAATCTGCACCTAAATACCTTTACAAGTTGGGCCTTTTATGATATTTTACAGAGTGACTTTCAAAGCTTCCCGTTTGAGGGGAAAAAAGCCCAAAATTAATTGTTTATTATCCTGTAGTGAAAATTGGTCTAGATTTGGCAAGAACACACTAAATCTTATTTCTGCCATGTAAGCTATTGGGGAATGTCAACTCAAGTGCATAATTTGCCTTGAAAAGTTCCGTTTATCTAATCCCTGTTTTATCCCACAGAAGGGATCCCTGGCCTTAAGAAAAACTAAAACAGTGCTCTAGTTGGATGAAATAGTGAAACACACACGGCCAGCCCTCTGCTCAGCTATGGCAATTCAATGCAGTAGTACATGGGTGCAGATCAGCAGAAACATGTAGCTAAAGATGGCGAATGAACAAGAATAAACTTCTTTATTAATTGTTTGGAAACCATGTCTGACTAAATTAACTCTAGGGGCCCAATCGAGATCTGATATGGGTGTATGCAACTCCACTGACTTCCATGTGAGATTGGAACACATATTGTATTAGTGTAAACAAATAAGTGGAGTTGGAGCCACTTATACTTACAATTGCCTGAATGAGCCCCTAGGTGCTCAGGTTGCGTTATGGTGAGCCTCAGAAAAATTTCCAGCACCCTCCCTAATGTCGGTCTGGCAGAGAAGCCAGACTGCTGCCTTATTTCTGAGTGCATTTGTGTAGTACAACGTATAATTCACTGCACCCAAACGTCCTTAAAATGCAGTTTGCAAATGCAAGGTATTTTGGGCATTGTGGTGCTGCTGCATTGGGGATGATTTAGAACAGGATTTAATGCAGTTAGGTGCACAGTTCAATGAGAGTTGACACTAGGCCTATGAAACTTTAACCCTTTTCTCCTCAGCACTCTGTCTGTGTTCTCTTCAGAGGCCCTGAAGATGAACTCTGCTCCTCAGAACACAAAGTGTGCCTGCAGTAGTACAATGAGAAGAAATGGAGGTGCCATGCTCTAGGACTGAACTCTGCCATGTGTTTAGGCTTTTACCTTCAACAACTAAATAGGATTTAATTTTGCACAGGCTGGTTCAGTGTAGTGAGACGAGTGAGAAAGAAATTAGTAAGTGTAGTGCTACTTAAAGGGCAAAGGTTACCATAAGCTGAGTATGCCCTGGAGCAAGCCAAAACTCCTTACCAGATGTGCTGAGAATAGGCCTATGTTGTTTGCCATGGAGGTTTTAGTAGTGGATGTTACAGTACTTTCTTCATTGGTTGCTCTGTGCTCGAAAGTGTTGCTTATGTTTCATAAAATTATCTCGAGCACCTTAAATAAAGCAGTTGGATTTAGGGTTGGGAATATTTCTGGCCATTTACTTTGCTTCCCTACCACCACTACTACTTCCTTAGGGGGAAGTCCTACAAGAATGAGCAGGAATTAATTCAATAATATTCCATAGAAATTACTCTAAAAACCTATAGAATGAAATGGAGAAGGAGATCTTATTCTACAGCAGGAATCTCATTCTTTATTAATTTCTATAGGACTTTCCCATTAATGCAATCTTTATCACACAGATATCTGAATTGTATAAACCAGAACAATTGTTATTGGGAAGCTTGCTGTCTGGGTACCTGTTGATCAATTTTAAAATGCTGCCAAACTGAGGGCTTCTTGAAAAATTGCTTATTTTTCTTGATTGTGTAGCATGGATTTTTTTTTTTTTAAACAAGTACATTCACCAGTCTTGTTGTGAAAGAAGCAGGCTTAAAAGAGGACATGGGATCATTGTGCCCTTTTGGGTAAGGGTGACTGAAGTGTAGTCTGGAGTGAAATGTGGCTCCTAAAGCAACATAAGTCTGCCTTGGCCTCCTCTTTAGTAGTTAGGCACATTCCAGAGACTACAGGCACCCATTTGATGCTCTAACCCAGGGGTGAGAAAACTTTTTGGCCTGAGGGCCACCTCTGGGTGGGGAAATTGTATGCAGGGCCATAAATGCAGGGCAGGGGGTTGGGGTGCGGGAAGGAGTGTGGGGTGTGGGAGTGAGTGTGGTGTGCAGGAAGGGGCTATGGGCAAGGGATTGGGGTGCAGGAGGGGGCTCAGGACAGGGAGTTGGGGTGCAAGAGGGGTGCAAAGTGCGGCAGGGAGCTCGGCAGGGGGTTGGGGTGCAGGAGGGGTGCGGGGTGTGGCAGGGGGCTCAGGGCAGGGGGTTGGCTCGGGGCAGGGGGTTGGGTGTGGGGTACAGGAGTGGTGCAGGCTCTGGCCTGGTGCCATTTGCCTTGAGTGGCTCCAGGGTGGCAGCGGCGCACAGCGGGGCTGAGGCAGGCTCCCTGCCTGCCATGGCCCCGCGCTGTTCCCGGAAGTGGCCAGCATGTCCGGCAGTGACTCCTGAGGGTGGGTCTGGCGGCTCCAACACGCGCTGCCCTCACTGGCAGCTCCCATTGGCCGTGGTTTCCTGTTCCCAGATAATGGGAGCTGCGGGGAGCAGTGCCTGCAGGTGAGGGCAGCTCATGGAGCCCTCTGCTCCCCTATCCCCCAGGGGCCGCAGAGACGTGGTGCCAGCTGCTTCTGGGAGTGGCGCGGGGCCAGGGCAGGCAGGGAGCCTGTCTTAGCCCCACTGCACCATGGGGCTGGCAATCCCGCTGGCCGGATTGAAAGCGTTTACGGGCCGGATGCGGCCCGCAGGCCGTAGTTTGCCCTCCCCTGCCCTAACTGGTGGGTTAGTTGTTCTGAGAGCATTGCATGCTGAGAACTGTAGTCGCTGCAGGCCACACCTTCATGCTGAAGAGAAGGGCAGCTGGAAATGGCTCCCTTTTAAGCAAATTTGATGTTGTCCTCAGGCTCTTTGTAAGTTGCCCATGATGCTTTCGAGCCACCAGTTAGGTGGCTGTAATACTTAATGCAGGGCATGGGAGGCGGTGAGAACTAGGGAGATTCTAAGTACGGAGGGATATGGTAGCTTTAGTGCAACTTTTTTCCCCACTGCCCCCAAATTGGGAATGACCTAGTAGTGACCTAGAGCTAGATCCCGCAAATACTTAATGCATGTGCATGAAGTTAGCACATCCATGAATTCCATCAAAGTCAATGAGCCCCCTCTTGTGCATCAAGTTAAGCTTATGCTTAAGTGTTGCAGCATCAGGGCTAGTGCCCCAATATCTGAATCTGAAAAGGCCCGGAGCTTTGTTATGCCTCTGGTAAAGGAATAAGGAGAATTTTAAAAGTTTTTAGCCTCCGGAGGACAGCTCCCACCATCCCAAATGTATTATTTAAATCCAGTTTTGGCAGGCTGACAAAAAACATTTTTCATTTTAATTGTGAATCTTCCTTTCGCCAGGAATAGACGTTTGTTGCAAAAAGTGGATTTCTGCTTGGGGGAAAAAAATCATGATTTGGGACAGAGTAGGGAGATTCATTTGTCAGAACCAGGTGCTTGTTGCTGATGGACACGGAGAAATTCTGCTTCAGGTCAAATTTGTGAATATCCTTCAAAAATCTCCCATTTCATATGCAAATATTTAATCAGCAACAATTGACATGGAATTTATACACAACCATGGAAGACATCTTAGAAATACCAGAGATGAAATAATTTACATCAGCATAGCTATACTAGTAAGGGGCTTACCACATGTGAATAGGCTAAAAGCCCTTTCAGAATGGAAGCTTACATCTCTGAACAATTCATTTACTAACAGAGGAGTGCTGTGACTGTACTTCCACATTGGCTGTGCTTCCATATTGCTTTTCAAACAAATGTGAGGCTTTACCGTGATGATTAGAAAAGGACTCCTTGGTGTTTGCCCTGGGAATGGGATGAGATGGAAGTTGTGTAAATTGAATGCTGCATTTGTCTTGTCTGTTGCTTTGGGTACATCTTTGCAGCATTTCCATAGCTTCACACACCATCTAACCACTAGTGGGACTAGCACATATTAACTTTAGCAGAGTGAAGTTCAACTATGTTCTGCAGTGGGACATCTGAAGGGGAGATATGTGTGGAAAATCCCAAATTCCTCTGCAGCTGGAATTTGGAGATTGTACATGATAGTGTGAGAGTGCTGCGGTGCACTCCCCTCCTGATCAGTCAATTCACCATGTTTGGTATGTTGTTCCAAGTCAGAGTATCAGCAGTAAACAAGTAATAGTAACCAGAATCCTATTTTGCTTCTCTTTAATGACTTATTACTAGAGAGCAGTACTGTCTTGTCCCAGTTTGTGGCTTTACTCTGCCTGAACTGACTGGCAACATAAGGACTTCTTCAAAGCAAAAATGGAGTGATGAATTTTAAGTGTGAGGGACTCTAAAGCTTAAAAACAGTAGATTTCCCCTTATGTCTATAATTGCTTATCTCTAGGGTAAAATCAGCTAGGAATTGCAGCACTGAAAGTGACAATGTTAATCAGGGCTGGCTCCAGCATTTCTGCCGCCCCAAGCAAAAAAAAAAAAAAAAAAAAGCTGTGATCGCGATTGCGATCGGTGGCGGCAATTGGGGAAAAAAAAAAAAAAAAAAAAAAAAAGCCGCGATGGCGGCGGCAGTTCAGCAGCAGGTCCTTCGCTCCTAGAGGGAGTGAGGAACCTGCCGCCCCCGAATTGCCACAGGTGCCGCCCCTCTCCCTTGGCCGCCCCAAGCACCTGCTTGTTAAGCTGGTGCCTGGAGCCGGCCCTGATGTTAATGTCTCACAGCAACAGCAAAATAAACAGCATTTCTTGGAGTAACAATCCTTCTTCTTAACTTCCATCTTAACCCTGTTGTTGCCATCTTGAAAACTGAGCATGGGCCTATGCCCAGAGAAACAATCCGAAATCATGATGCATTTGCCATTGATGTGCTATGTTTTTGTTCAGTGGCCAGTGGCTGGGTGGGTGGATTTTGGCAGAGTTGCACACAGTCTATAATAACCATAAGTGAAGGCATAGGCTTCAACAAATATTAGTTACCAGTACTATAGACCTCTCTTTGCCCAGAGGCTAATACTGTATGTATAACCCAGATCCAGAATGAGTTATGCAGGCAAAATATCAATTGAAGTCACAGGGAGTTTTGCTTGCAAAGGAGTACCATATTAGGAAAAGAATTCAGCTGTACACCTCTACCTCGCTATAACGCTGTCCTCGGGAGCCAAAAAATCTTACCGCGTTATAGGTGAAACCGCGTTATATCGAACTTGCTTTGATCCACTGGAGTGCGCAGCGTTTTACCACGTTATATCTGAATTCGGATTATATCGGGTCGTGTTATATCGGGGTAGAGGTGTATTATGAAGGGGGGAACCATTTCAGTTTTACTAATTTCATATTCACCTAGGCTTCACCATTGTGCTTCAGTAATGCAACAGAGAATCAATGAGTATTCACAGACTTTAAAGATCCCTGAAATACCTTGCTGCTGCTGTTAGATTTATTTTTTAATGTCCAAAAGTTACTAGGTACTTTACAAAACCAAGAAAGACACAAATCTCCACTCCAAGACACCTCACATTAAACTCAGATGTGACACCACAAGTGAGGATAATAACAAACAAAGTGGGGGGGGGGCGCTCAGGAGAGGAGATAAGACCAAGATTACAATAATGTGTGGTCAATTAAGTAAAGCATGAGTATATCTTGGTGGTCCCATTCAATCTATTTGTGGGGGTGAGGGATGTGGGATCTTTTTTGAGAGTGTATTTACCCACTTGTATGTGACACAGCAAAAGTGAGTTTTTCAGAATGGATTTGAAGCAGGAGATGGTGGTGGCTCAGTGAGCAGATTCTGAGATGGCATTCATGGGACAGTGTGGCCAAAGGCGTAGAGGTAGGAGGGTGCAGAGGAAACGAAGGAAGCGTAAAGGTTTGCATCGGGACAGTGGTGATTAGAGGAGAGCCTGAAAGGAGACAAGGTCAGAGATACCAGCTGGTGCTGATTGAGTAGGACCTTGAAAGCTAGGACAAGGTTATTGGGGTCTCCCGGAGTCAAAGCTCTGAGGCTTGATACATTAGTACATAAATAACAGCTTTATTGTAGGAATACATTCATGCTGACTAACCTGCCTAGTCTAGTGGGTGCTGTGTAAGACCTGGGATGCATTCTTAGTGGGCAGTCTTTTCTAAGGTTCTTTAAAAATATGCATGGTCAGAAATATGGATGGGGATCTTTCTAGGAAATTATTTGCATCAGGACAGGTTTATCTATTTGAATGTTCTTTAGTTGAAAGAAAAACATCTCTTGGATGATTTCAAAAGTTTTCCTTTCAAACTGCTGCTAGGATTCACCTCAAACACTAAACATGTTTCACAATCACATAAGTTTTGACATTTTTAGAAATTTCCATCTAACTGTTCAACTTTCTAATGACAGCAGTAAGAAGAACAGGAGTACTTGTGGCACCTTAGAGAATAACACATTTATTTGAGCATAAGCTTTTGTGGGCTACAGCTCACTTCATCGGATGCATAGAATGGAGCATATAGTGAGGAGAGATATATACACATACAGAGAACGTGAAAAGGTGGGAGTTGTCCTACCAACTCTAAGAGGCTAATTAATTAAGAGAAAAAACTTTTGTAGTGATAATCAAGATAGCCCATTACAGACAGTTTGACAAAAGGTGTGAGAATACTTAGGCAAATAGGGAACATAGGGAAATAGATTCAATGTGTGTAATGGCAGAAGTGTTCACTTTCTCCATAAGGGTCTTAACTGCCTGCTGTAATAGCTAGAAGGCAGCTACCAAACAAGTTCAGTGGGTTACAGCTGCCTGTGAGTGTGGGGTTGCAAGATTTTTCTTTTCAAGGCCTGCAGGCTTTGACCTGCTAATAGGTGCCTAAACAGGATCCCATCTGTCACATATGTAGGCAACAGCATCAAATCAAAAAGACTGCAAAGTAGTAATAGCCTCTTACCCATAGTTTAGCCTGTGATACCTGATAAACCATATAGCATGGTCAGAATGTACTATTTGGATGTGTAAGTTCCAAAGAGACACTAAAGTTGGCAGACTTGCAGTTTGACCTGTTTTTTTTCTTTTGAGGGTCTGGTGGTTATTGTCTGTTTTGTTTTTTCAGGTTATTTTTAGTTCTTCAAAATTTAAATAAGGACCAGATAAAATACTCTGGCAACTGCTCAAGGCAAATGAGCAATCTTATAATAAAAGAGATGCTGTCAGCTGGAAATCTAGTCAGTTTCAAAAAGTGAGTTAAAGTAGTTTCAGATACTACACCCTCCTCTGTCCCTGTTCCCCACGCACCAATTTTGGTTTTACACTCAACATTTTCAATTTTCTCTTCCACATAAGCAACAGGAGAAGCTGCCAAATTACACAGTGAAAATGGCTATGCATACAATACTATTAAATGCACAAAGTAAACACATTGAAAAATAGAGAAAAAAAGCATTAATCTTGGGTATTACAGATAACAATAACAGTTTAAAAAAATCAGAAGAGTGATTTGTTTTTTAAGTTGGTGATGTCCTTTTACATACCTGTGTATGTGTGTGCTGGCAGAACATTTAATTTAGGAAACAGATTTCGACAGGCAGGGGGGAAATATTTTTTAAACAATAAAAACAGTTAATAATTATGTGTATATATTGCTGTAAATTTACACATCACTTTATAAAGTAGAATACTATACATTTGCTGACACCATTATATCCTTTCCAGTTTGACTATATTAAAATGTGGTGAGTCTTTTTATTGTGGGTGAGTTATAAAGAATTACACTAAAGGATAATTAGAAAAGAGATTGGATAAGCCAGTGTTTGCATCCACTAAACAATGTAAATATTTTGAGTATCTTCAACAGTTTACCCTTCTCAATAACAATTCTCATCCGAAGAGCATACTTATTAGGAGAACCCACTTGAGAAAGTATAGAAATCTTAGTACCCTTTAACTGCGTATTTTAAGCACAAATAATTTTTATAGGTGGGCTTTCCATACTCACCACACACTCACAAAACAAAACAACGCACCTGCGAAGACAAAATAAACTGAAAAGTATTTTAAGGTAAATATAAATTTGATTCAATAAATGTTTTATTGTGCAAGTAACTTTACTGGAAACTCAGAGAGAACTACTATTCAGACAGAATTACCATCTAGCAGGCCTGGTTCTCCTTGTCAGTCTCTCTACTGTTAGGTATTATACATATATCCCATTTCTCCTACCTTGGTTGATATGCTTCCATCATAAAACATACCAAGTTGTCCTAATTGCATAGTAGCTAGTGAAAAACAAAGTACAGTAGCTGCCCAGGTGCATTAACCAGGGCCGGCTCTAGGCACCATGTGCTTGGGGTGGCACTTTCTAGGCACTCCGACTCCTTTTTTTTTTTTTTTTTTTCTGCTTGGGGCGCAAAAAGCCGGGAGCCGGCCCTGAGCGGAGGTGAGCTGCGGCAGTGGGGGGCATGGGGAGGGCCGCAGGAAGTAACCTTGGGGGGGGGGGTAGAGGAACTGCTCCCCGCCACCAGCTCACCTCCGCCTCCTCCCCCGAGCGCGCCACCGCTTCTCCCCCCTCCCTCCCAGGCAAACCTGGGAGGGAGATGTGGGGGGGGGAAATGTGGCGCACCCGGGGGAGGAGGCAGGGCCAGGGATTTGGGGAAGGGGTTGGAATGGGGCAGGGAAAGGGCGGAGTTGGGGCGGGGCCGGGAGGACACGGGAAAATTTTTTTGCTTGGGGCGGCGAAAAACTTGGAGCTGGCCCTGGTGTTAACTGTGATGGAACTGTGTTTTCATTAACTCTTGGATTAAAACTGTATAGGAGGATACTTGTCTGCAGGAAATTGCATGGTAACATTGAGAATGAGTGGTCTTTCCAACCCAAAACCTGTCCCTGTAGTTGATCACTGTACCACATGACAAGTACCTCAGCCTAACCCACTTTCCACCAGCTGCATTTTACCAGGTGCTAGTCACATGGAAACTGGGCAATGTGTTAAGAGTTAATAGATGCTAGGTTGGACTGGTTTGACTAAATGATAAATTATTAATAAAAAGTTGGTATATGTGAATTATTTCTCTAATGTTATAATAGCCCATTGGCTGTAATCAGTGTTCCCTCTTGGCGACTCTTTTATTGTATTAATACCATGTTTTGTTATACCTCAGCCGGCTCCTGACTCTATTGAAGTACATCAGACATTTTCTGCTATTAAAGGACATTGTGTCACTTCAACAGAGACAACATGGCATCTGAGACATGCCTCAAGCTGCATTGTTCATACTACTACAGAGAAGAATGAGCGTCAATGTTTCCATTCTAGGAATCTATTTAAACTGATCTATATAAGTGGCTGTGGGTGAAGCAAAGAGGGTTGGGATTGACTTCTGTATTCACCCGCAAGTCAGGCAAACCTTGATGTCAATATCACTACATCATTTTCATGCCACTAGAGCCTGTAATCCAGAAAAGGATACAAACTCCAGCATAGATGCTAGGGATGCTGCCACCCCCTCTGGCTTGAAGTAGATTCCATTATATCCAGGGTTTACAATTTGATTCAATGGCTCTCAGCACCCCCACTATACAAATTGTTCCTGCACCCTTGAACTCCAGGAGAGGGCAGACTGCAACTAAATAACATGTTCTGCTCTGCCTTACGCTCTGTGCAGCCTGCCTGAAGCCAGTGCCATTGCATGGAATGTAAATTGGGACAGAATTCGGCCCTGAACACGCACATGCTTGACTAAATCATAACAAAGTTCGGGGGAAGGGCAAGATAGCTCTCTACATGTGTAAACAGTGAGGATGTGGAGGAAATGCTTAAGGTGCTGCTAGAACGTACAACTAGATATAATTAGATGATATTAAGCAAAAGAAAACTCAGGTTAAGTATCAGAAATACTTCCTAACAGGGTGATCAATTGCTGTGGAATAACCTCCTAAATGGAAGTGGTCGGAGCCCCACCATGTGAGACATTTAAACCTAGATTGGACTAAATGCTAGCAAACAGGGAGGTGTGACTGGGGAAAGATAGATAAGATGACCTACTAAATTATTTCCATCTCTTATTTCTAGGATTCCATTGTGTCTTCCAGTTGGTGGCCAGGCAATAAATAGGATTGGCAACCCTATCGGTTTGGCTGGAAGTCTCCCGGAATTGGACTCGATCTCTCAGAGGCTACTGAAGCCAATCCGGGAGATTTTAGGCCGCTAAAAGTCCGGTGGTGCACTGGAGCTAAGGCAGGCTCCCTACCTGCCCTGGTTCTGCGCCTGGTTCCGGAAGTGGCTGGCATGTCCAGCAGCGGCTCCTAGGTGGAGGCGCAGCCAGGGGTCTCTGCGTGCTGACTCTACCCTGATCGCTGACTCCTCAGCTCCCATTGGCCGGGAATGGGGAACTGTGGCCAATGGGAGCTGAGGGAGCGATGCCTGCAGGCAGGGGCAGTGCACAGAGCCACCTGACCGCCTCTGAGTCTACGAGCTGCTGACGGACATGCTGCAGCTTCCAGAAGCCACTCGAGATAAGCGCCACCCGGCCAGAGCCTGCACCCTGAACCCCCTCCCACAGCCCAACCCCCTACCTCATCCCTGAGCCCCCTCCTGCACCCAAACTCCCTCCAGGAGCCTGCACCCCAAACCCCCTCCCACATTCCAACCACTTGCCCCAGCCGAGCCTCCTCCTGCACCCAGACTCCCTCCCAGTGCCCACAGCCCAAACCCCCTCCTACACCCAACACCCTGTCCTAGCCCTGAGCCCCCGCCTGCACCCAAACTCCCTCTCCCACACCCCTACCCCAGCATGAGCCCCCTCCTGCACCCCAATCCTCTGCCCCAGGCTCAGCCCGGAGCCCCTTCCCATACTCCAAACCCCTTGGCCCCAGCCAAGAGCCCGCACCCCAACCCCCTGCCACAGGCCGGTGAAAGTGAGTGAGGGTGGGGGAGAGCGAGCGATGGAGGGAGGGGACTGGAGTGAGCAGGGGGACAGAGCCTCAGAGAAGGGGTGTGGGAGGGGCATGGAATTGGGGAAGGGGCAGGGCAAGAGTGTTTGGGTTTGTGCGATTAAACCGTTGGTAACCCTAGCAATGAAGTGAACATAACTAATTATCAAGTGTCCCGGCCCCCTCCCCCCGCAATACTGGCAGGTGAGCAAATAATGGAATTTCCGTGTGTGACCCAGGAGGAACTAGATCCTAGATTCCTCTCAACTGGAATGTTCTTTGCATATCTTAGAGCCCCTCATGTCAAAACATGGTTGCCAACATAGCCAGGAGAAACTCTGTTCTTTAAAACTCAGTTTTGATCTGTTGCACTTGATAGGTGTATTCTAGATGACACAAAAGACACTCAGTATGTTTATTTGCATACCAGTACGCAGAATGCCATTCTAGTTTTCAGCTATTTCATAGCAGTAATCGTGTCCAAGTTCTGGGAAAAATAAGTCCCCAGATAAGAGTGAAACCATCAGTGCATGCGCAGACATACTTTCTTTCAGTTTCTTTTAAGAAACTACTCTGTACTGTTTCCCTCAATAGTATGTATACCTAGTGTAGCTGCAATTTATGTGTTAAATATTAATTTATTTATTGGAAAGGCAAAGTAAACAGACATAGAACTCCACACACCTCCAGGCAGTCTGAGCTTATGCACTGGGCTTTGTTGGTGGCTTTGGGTGTATAATTATGAAGTTACTGTATAGGTATATAGTAAAGAAGTTTCCTGATTAGTAAATGGCATAATTCACGCAGAAGGAAAAAGCATGTTACATTTTTTCAGCATTGGAAGTTCATGTGAAACAATCTATTAGTAATCAGATTTGCACCCAGTGTACCTTACTGTTGATAAAAGATTTCTCCATGTGTTAGCACTGTTTAGTTTTGGTTTTATCTTACATGTTTAGTCACTTTATTGCTTAAAGTTCGAGATGACATAATTATATATCATTGATGTGTCCCTTTGATTATCCTAACTAGAGCACATTAAATGCAGCACAGTACATGATTTCTAATAGAATAAAACACCCCAATTAAGAACCTATCATGTTTCTGTTTTGAATATTAACCTCGTTTTTCAGAGATTGAAAACTGCAAAATTTTGCTCCACGCTGAAGCTTTGTGTAAGTTTTTAAGTCTATATAGGATTTTTTTCACCCTCATTTCTAAATCATAGAAGTAAAAACAGTACTTTAAAAATGCAGATACTCTCAAGCATGTAGTTTTTAAAAAGTCTTTTTCCTTACTGAGGTTTTGTAGGTCGTTAAATGATCACACAAATTGGAGCCTTTGGGGATTTATTTTTAAGTGTAAAAGTAATGTGCTGATTTTCAAAAATCTACTCTGTGTTTCCATCACTTTTATCCATAATGAGTTTTTACCCACACTAACCCACATTAACATATCAGTAGTTCTTTGGTAGGGACTGACATTAAATTGAACTATTATGGCTTAGTGGATTTTAACATTGTACACACTAGCACTTTTTAGAGTCTTAACATGATTTGGGAACATGTTTGTTTCCACATGATACATATTTTAAACTGTGCTAGAGCTACAGGACAGTGTTCAAACTCCACTAAAGCAGCTGGCTAAAATATGGCTCTGTCCTGATATGAGTGAACATTTAACAGTTCTGAAGGTTAATCTGGTTTGGATTAACACCCATAAATTCAGATGTTTTTCTGAACTACTGTAGCAACCTCTTGAAGTTGGGAAGCTGAGGTGAAATGCTCATGAAAACAGGCTTTCTATTATTTCCTTCTCTGGGTCAGACTAGAAAGAGCTGGAAAAATCCTTTCTCGTGGCAATTTGGCACTTCTACCTCTGGTACTGGCCAGAACCAGACAAAACAGAGATGCACAAAAATAATGGGGTGCAGGAGGAGGGAAATAATTACTGTATCTAATTTTTTGAACTCAGAAAAGGTTCATGTTTTGAGTGAAGGTTTGACTCTGATCTTATTGTATTTGAACCCATTAAACCCTTAGTTCATGTCTACCTTCAGGTTGGATCAAGATTGAATGTTAGGAACTGGGATCTGCCGTTTTTGCACACTGACCTCTTATACCAAACAAAGATGATAGCGGTTGCTATCTTGTAAAATGATATGGACCATTTTCAGTCTGTGGGGTCATGTTCTGGCCACTCTTATTTTTCAGTGTCTCCTTAACAAGGTTTATATAGGATCTGAGAATAAGTTCCTACAATAGCCCTGTAATTGCATCAGATGACTATAATCAAAGGAGGTAATGACAGTATATTATGGAAGGCTCATTAAGGTGTTAACTTGCATTCTATAACAGCAACCAACAGAAACTTTTTTTAAAAAAAAGCTCAAAATATCAGAGGTAGTAAGTGCAACTGCTCTTATTTATATTTCACCCAAGTGTAGAACACAGAGCCATGAATACACCTGCTAGTTAACTTAAACTGTGATGCTGAATGATTATTATTGCTACAAGTGATTTACGTTGTGCCTTTCACTGTAATACCTTGGTAAACTTTACATAGCTTGTGAAAACCCTTTCTTGACCCCTTGTAACATACTGGACGGAAAAGGAGACCATGCCAATAGCCTGAATGTTAGGAGTACTGGAGCCAACATTTAGTTTAAAGCCTAGACAATGGGTGCATCTTAAAGCATTTTCTGAAAATGGCCAGGGTTTGACAAATTTCTGGCAGAAGTGAATTCCAGAGAGGAGGTTCTGCTCCCAAACTCTTCTGCTCCTGAATCCATTAATCCTCGCTTTTGGAACACTTAGCTTAAATATTCCTGATTCAGATGGCAAGTTGGGTCAGAGATGGGGAAAGTGGTGACTAAACCATTTAGGGTTTTTTTTGTTTTTTGTAACCAGCACCTTCAATTCCACCTGGAAGGTGACAAGCAACCAGTTCAGAATGTGGAGCACAAGTGTATTACGGTCTCTTGATCCACTTTTCTCAGAAAGTATACAGCTGTATTCTGTGCTAGCTGAAGCTTTCAGGTGTCTTTCCTAGTTAATCAAAATAGACTAGGTCTAGTGGTAACAAAGGTATGGATAACTGGAGTTAGGTCTGCACCTGAAAGAAAAAGGGATCAATATTTTGGCAAGCTGACAAATAAAAAAGAAGATTCCGACCCTTGTTTGTTGACTGTGAAATGAGTAATAGGACTCTTATTTCAGACCATTTTGACAATGGGAATGTAGACACTCTCTTGGTAAAGGGAGTGCTTGTGGATTTCACCAATCAGCATCATCTCCATGTTTATCTTTTTGCTTTCATATTGTTTCTCTTTCTGCCAGAATCTGGGAGAGTAAAGAAACTGCTTTGCTCAATTCAATGAAAAGGAGACTGAGGGGTCTTATTCACATTCACTGAAGGCTGCTTTACACTGCTTTCAGGGGAATTACTCATGTGTGCAAAGTTAAGCATATGTTCGCAGTATTAAGGCCTACATTTGTATAAATACATTTAGATAGCACTTTAAATGTTTAGTATGGGGCTTTATAGAGTATAGGCTATGGAATTTTTCAAAATTATATCAGGGCAATTTCAAAAATTTCACTGAATTTCCATGGGACCTAACGTTTGCACGCTTCAGAAAATCCTAGCGTGTGAAAGGTTATTTTCCGAGGCAGATCTGCTGTGCTGTCTAAAGTAACAGCAAGGATGTTAAAGGGTATTTGTCAATCTTCCATAATGAGCTATTGTGGCTTTTCATCAGTCATGAGAGCTATTGCTGACACAGGTGTCCTAGATATGGATTGTAGTTTGTCACAAATGCTGCCTCACCTGACTTTAAATCTTTCAACCATCTCTCTCTCTCAGGTTCATGGCTTCACTGTTACAGGTAGTTTACATATGTATAAGTCTTTTTGTCAGTGACGCTTTCTTCGCCCAGGCTATTTATCACCACGATTCTTAAATTTTATGTTTTGGCAATCATTTGCATTCTCAGTGTAGTGGAGCCACATAAGATATTTGGGAGCGCAACAGCTTAGGAAAGATGTATTGAATAAGAGAGCCCCCAAATGGCAAGAGAGCCTGTGTCTTGTTAGACAAACCAAATTGGTGATGCTGCTTTATAAATTCTCCTGTGTTACATACAGGAAAATTTCTTTGTCCTTTTCTATTTTTGTTAAGGTCACATATTAGAAACCTATGTAAAAATAACCCTAAATGCCTGGCAATCTCCCCAAAAGAATTTCAAACTTCACACTGAATCTTGTTTTCCTAAACCCCTGTACTTTTTGTAGGAGGCCTGATAACAATGGGTCACATTTTGTACTACATGTTTTGCAACACCTGAGCAGAACATAGTGAGTTATGTACAAAAACTCAGTCTTGACTCCTCTTTGCCTGGCTTGAGTCAGCTCAAGCCAGATCCTCAATGGTATTTTATTTGGGTTTTTGTGTATGCAATCAATTGATGGTTCTGTTGTGCAAATAAAGGATGCAAAGAATTTTTTTTAAACTTCTAGTTATCTACAAGAAAACGTATTTTGCGACCACAAGTTGGAATGGAAATAACTTTCTGAGACAGAGATCAAACTGTGTTTTATAGACTCAATTATTGGCAGCTTTTAATTTAATTATTTCCTGTGTGGCTCATTCATGGGGGAATAAGTTAAATGCATAAACTGCTCCATTAAATGCCTGGGAGTCCATGAAGCAAATGCTCAGTGAAACAACTATGCAAGCAAAATTACACTGAAATTTCTTTCATGGCAGTACATACCCAGGGGTGCAAACTAAGGGCCCAGTCTGCAACAATGTATGTGAGTAATCAAGTTTTTTAAGGATTGGGTTCCTAATGTCTAATACATTTTATCAACAAATGTTCTGCCTGTTAAAGGAAAATCCCAGTGTAATATAAAAGATTCCAAACACAACATCTGAGACTGAAAACAAGGAATTTATTACAATGCTTTTTAAAATATTTTAAGTACAAAGAAGGAAACTGCCATCTTAACAATTTGGCAATGCAGAGTAGGAGAGAGAAAATCTACCTTCCTGTGATGGCGTTTAGGAAATTTGTAAGTATGAAAACCACTGATAGGGAAGGTCTATATTTTCTTTTTTGTGTATATGTTTTTAACTGTTAATTCAGCCAACTCACATTAACTTTCTCTAGTGTGTGTATATATATAGATCTAGAACTTAGCTGTCAGCAACTTTGAATGTTTCCAGTGCTTTGTAATTGAAAAGTCTCAATTCTCTTCAGACTTGGACCCTGATCTCAGTGGGCACACTGTAGGTTGGCCCTCCTGGCTGCATGGAGTTCTAACAGTGAAGTCAATGGCAGTCAGCCTCCATTGAGTTCATACTTGGTCATCCAACTATGACTCTGTTTGAAAGTACAATTAAGATGGCAGCCCCAATAAGAGAGAGGCTGAATAAATATACTGACATTTTTAAGGTTTTTCAAAAACTGTTTCAAAAATTTCTTTTAATATATGTTGATCTACTAGCTTCTCAATCCTGCAGAGACCTAGGCATTTGTTTAACTTTATGCACAGTAGAACCTCAGTGTTACGAACACCACGGGAATGGATGTTGTTTGTAACTCTGAAATGTTCCTAACTCTGAACAAAATGTTATGGTTGGTTGTTCTTTCAAAAGTTTACAACTGAACATTGACTTAACACATCTTTGAAACTTTATTATGCAGAAGAAAAATGCTGCTTCCTCCCCCCCCCTTGTTTGTAGTAGTTTACATTTAACACCATACTGTACTATATTTCCAGAGGGGTTTTTGTTTTGTCTCTGCTGCTGCCTGATTGAATACTTCTGGTTCCAAATGAGGTGTGTGGTTGACATGTTAGTCCATAACTCTGAAGTTCTACTGTAGTCCCATTCAAGTCAATGGGCCGGCTTGCAGTGCATAGAGTTAAGCACATACCTAAGTCTTTACAGGATCAGGGACTAAATTTGTATTTGGCTTAGGAGGTATTACAGCTAATCACTGGAATTTTTCTTTACGTGGCTCCTACACAACTGAAAATAAGCAAAAATCACTACCTAATGTTAAGAACTGCACCCTGGGTATCTGTAAAAGAGCATAAGAAACACACAAACATACAATTTTGGATTAATCCACCAAAACTAGGAAACACAATGTTGAAATGGGGCCAGTATATTCTCAGAAGACTTCGGATCATTTTGTTTTTAGTCATTTCTTGTGCATAGATTTAGAGTTGAAGTCAAGTTGGGACCAACATGCAGTCCCCAACTCATCCAGCAGGGGACACTCTAATAGTAGACAGAAGTAAGTTAACACAGAACCAAGAGTGATGTTCATTTGTAAAAAATAATAGCATTTTTAGTTGACATATATGGGCAGAAACATTTGTTATGGTAATTGTATATATGAAACACAAGGATCCAAGATAAAAATAAGACTATTAGAAAGAGTTCAGTTATCAAACTTATCACTACTTTCAATGTTTAGGATGTGGACCTAATCATTGTGATTGAGTCAAACACATCAGATCAACCTAAATTTTTTCTTCCCAAAGGAAATTTAATTACAACAATGTTATGCAATATTTTGTATACCTAGTTACACAAACTAGTATACTTACTTCCAAATGATTTTCTTTTAAAAGGGGGAAAATGTATATAAAAGGCAGCAGGACAAAAATGGCAGAAGTTCCTTTTTCAAGCTGCAAAGGTGTAACAGAAGTGATAAACTATTGTCAAGTACATATTGGATAGCAATCATATCCTCTACTCTTTCTTTTCCTCATAGCTTAATTCATATATAAACAAAGCATTATATTAATGGATTACTTGTGATGTTATTGGATTGGTGCTATTTACACCTATATGCAATATTCTTTCAGCATTTTAATTTTAAAAACTTTTAGAATGATGTATAAATCCCATAATAGTTTGTGAGTGGAAAGTTAGAACGATGTTCTCTAAACTCACAGGCAAACCTAAATTTAGTTTCCACAAAATAGGAAGAACATATCTAATAGCTTAATTGTGGAGAGTTTGGGGGTGTTATGAATAACAAACAAAATAGTTCATCTTGTTAATACCCTGTTTCCCCGAAAATAAGACATCCTCCGAAAATAAGGCCTACTTACAGTTTTGCCTCTCGTTGTAATATAAGGCATCCCCCCGATAATAAGACCTCCCCGATAATAAGGCATCCACCGATAATAAGGCATTTTTCATTTCTGAAAAATAAGACATCCCCTGAAAATAAGACCTAGTGCATCTTTGGGAGCAAAAATTAATATAAGACACTGTCTTATTTTCGGGGAAACAGGTAATACTTATAAGAGAAAGATTGGAACTTCTACTTAGATGTTTGTGAAACAGTTTGTGTGACCCAGTTATGGTTCCATATGCCATATTTCTCCACTGTACAGTTATGTTTTTGTTCTCATTTCTAAGATATATAAATAGAGCTAAGATAAGCTCTCCTGGAGCTCTCTGCTGTGAAAGAAAAGAAAGGCACTCAGCAAGATCTTCCTATTAATGCTAGGGGATATTTGTAGACTACGATAGGCTGCTGAAGCCATTCTCTCAGCAAAAGATGCCCCAATGTTTCTATTGGTAACTCTTTTAAAATTATATGGTTTTTATGTAGGGATGCAGGCTTGATAATGAAGACACCATTCACATAACGTATGGGTAACTAATTTACGAAGTAGAAATTTCCACCCACTAGACCTAGACTAAGACTAAGCATGCTTTTTGGTATTTCAAAATGCCATTTATACTTTACAAACATGGTATTTGTCTTGGAGACTATAATAATTGGGGCCAAATTCAGCCTTGCTGTAAGCATGTTCAACTCTGATGCCAATCTTTAATGGGGTTCTGTCAGTTGGCTCCTCTCCAAATGACTAGACATGTTTAAAAACAGTTCTCCCACATTATAAACTCTGTAACAGAGCTGGGCTTTACTGACCAGCTAGCTTAAAGGTGAAGTGCAAAGGGAGGAAAAAATAGGTTTGTGACCTATGGATGTGTCTGTTCTTTTAGGTAGGATATATGAAGAAGGCCTGGCATAAGGGGGGAGGAGAAGGGTGAGAGAGAACATTAGAAATTCTGTTCTTTAAATATTTCATGACCTAATAATTTTGACATGCGAGACACCATGCAAGTGAAACCCGAGTAACAGAGTACAGTAAATATATTTGTAATCAAACGGATTAAAACAAAAACTTTTTTAAAAATCCTCAGTGCATTAGATGCTTTAAAAAAGCAGAACCTCCTCTTTTTCTAGGTCAGCATTAGTTAGGTGGCCTGCAAGGTGAGGCAGGTTTTCTTTCAGGGAGAAAATTAAAGGAGTTTAAGATGGACTTGTTAAATTTAGTTCAATACTGTTTCAGCAAATAGGGTTTTGAGTGCGGGTTTGCTGCTGTTCAAGGCCACCTGTTGCACTTGTTTGTCTTTTCCCTTGGTTTTCTCATACAGAGTAAACAAAAGCAAAGCCCTCCTGGCAATGTCACCGTCATGAATCTCTGCACCATCCTCGTGCTTTAGTCGCTTTGTTGTACCACGCATGAACAGCACTGATATTCCTTCCCCCGTGCAACTCTGGGAGCGGGGGCGTCTTTGGATGCTTCACTCCAGCCACGGCCTAGGTGCAGCCGGGCGAGGGCACATTCACCCTCCCTCCCAGGTATAGGTTTGGGGGAGGAGATTCGGCCCCGCTATGCTCTAGTCAAGCCCCTGCCCTGCCCCAGGTATTAGCACACATGGATGTAGCGGGCTAGAGGGAGCAGAAGGGGCTGTGACCCTAACAAGAGCTGCAAGGAAGGAGGAACTGGTGCTTTCTCACCCCTCGGTGCCCCCTCAGCCGTGTGCATGTGCTGGGACAGCAGGTAGCGGCCAGAGCCGGGTCGGGGGGGAGGAGAGGGCTTCGCCGCCCCGGCCCCCCTAGCTCGGAGCCCGTGCGGGGAGAGCCGGCCGCGCGCGCTCCGCGGCGGGCAGCAAGGCATGCGCATTGCAGGGCGCCCTCTCACCCCGCTCAGTTATGCCAAGTATGTGAGCGGCGGCAGGAGTCGAGCTGCGGGGAGGGAGCGCGGCGCACACCGAGCCCGCCCGACTATGGGGCGCCGCCGCCACCACCAGCCGCGCAGGGGGGCGCCCAGCACCCTCCTGCTGGCGGGCAGCAGCTACTGAGGCAGGCGGGGCGGGGGCAGGCATGGCTGATCCTCTGCGCAGGACCCTCTCCAAGCTGCGGGGCAGGAGGTCCCAGCGCGGGGCGGCGGCAGGCGCGCACCCCCGCGGGGGGACCGGCGCCCCTCAAGGTAAAGCCCAGCAGCAGCCACCGGCCAGGGGGGCGCCGTGCGCTCAGCCCAGGAGCCGGGAGGTCTCGGCGCCCCCGGGGGCTGGGAGCCAGGAGGAGTCCGGTCAGCGGCAGCCAGGCTGGTCCCGCCGGGGGAAGGCACCGCGTGGCCCCGCAGCTCTGGGGGAAGGGACATCAGGAGCCCCGGCCCCCCCTGGCTGTACCCCGGGGGACCCATCCCCGCAGCCCGTGTCCGCCCCCGCGCGGCGGGCTCCTGACGGCGAGGAGGGCGATTACTACGATAATGAGACTCTGCCCTGGGGCTGCCGCCCGGCCGAGGCGCGGGAGGAGGCGCAGGGGCTACCGGCCGCCTGTGCCCGCGGCCGAGGGGAGGGCCGCTTGGCCGGGCCCCGGGAGAGCACGGGGAGGCTGCAGAGCCAACTGCAGGAGGCCTATTACCTGCTGATCCATGCCATGCACGACCTGCCCCCGGCCAGCCCCGCCTGCGCTGGAGGGTTCCCGCAGCCCGTCGCCTCTTGCGGGGCCGCGGAGAGCAGCGATGCCTGGTCCTCCTCCTCCGGGGAGGGCAGCCCGCAGCAGCAGGTGTCCGCCACCGCCTGGCCGCCACCGCCCGGCCAGGGCTCAGTAGGGCGTCCCGGCCAGCTGGTCCCTCCCGGGCGCGGGGCTCAGAGTCTGGGGAGCCTTCCTCTGCTGCCCCCCGGCCGCCCCGCGAAGCCACCGCCTCTGCAGCGGTGTCTGAGCGACAGCGTGATCCGCTACCACCCGGTGGAGCCCGCCCTGGGGCACCTGCTGCAGGGCGAGTCGCCTGGCCCGGCCTGGGACCAGGGGCGGCCGGACGGCGGCCGCGGGGGAAGCGATGTTCCTGCGGCCGCGGAGTGCTCGGTCAGCTGCGGGGAGAGCCGGAGCGCGGGGTCGCGCCAGGCCGAGCGGCTGCTGCTCAGTGCCCAGGGCTCCGCGCCGCAAGAGGCAGCGGCCGGAGGCGGGCTCCCGGCAGCGTGCCCCTGCAGCCGCCCGCATGCCCCCCAGAGCTCCTTCAGGCCGCCCGCGGTCAGCGTCGGGAAGCTGCAGAAGTGGGTGTGCAAAGGGCGCCTGCTGTCCCTGGGAATGAAGGGGCGCGTCGGGGCAGGGGCTTCCTCCGCTGACCCCAGAGCCATTGGGACCGGTGCGGCGCTGCCTGCTCAGCCAGACCTCGGAGAAGAGAGGCCCGCAACTCCGCCAGCTTGGAGAGGGCACGGAAGCAAGGCCCTGACAGCTCCCCCGGACCAAAGAGTTCTGCTGACAGGTATGTTCGCGGGGATGGCGACCAGACCCCCCCACCGCTTGGGCCTGGCTTCAACCTGTCACACTTCGCCAAGCAGTTTGTGCCCTGGAAGGCCTGGAGCCAAAATAACCCCATCTCTGGGTCTGTCTTACCAAGGGGTGGTGACTGAATGGTGGAGGGTGGCCTGCAGTTTGGAGGCACGTTCAACCATTTTTTACAGGGTGATAATCAAATGCCAATGTAATGTCTCTGGTTGTGGTATAGCAGGGAATGTGTATGTAGTTTTAATATAACACACCTAGTGTTCTTGGTTTTAGGGGTTGGCATCAGCGATTTATGATATTTATTGTTACAGGTTCATGCTCCTATAAAAGCAGTATACTTTAAAAGTCCAGTACCATCTGCAAATTAGACCTTAATACTGGAGCTATGTGAAATCCTAAATTTCCCTCTGAATACTCCCATATCAAACTTTGGGCGGTTTCTTGATTTGATCAAGGTAGATTGCACTTGCTAGTTCTGTCACTAACAGTACTGGAGTTGTGAATACACTGTGGCAAAACATTGCCAAAGGCAAAGTTATGACATGTTTTCCATTTCTCCAATGAAATGGCTTTTTCACAGTGAAAATGGCTTTTTCACTTGTGGAAATTGGCTTTAACTTTCATAGAAAGCGGGGGGGAAATTGAGGTGAATCCACAAAATGGTACTTCCACAAATGTAAGAACTGACATTATTTTTAGTAGGTCTAATAGTGCATTGTTAAAAATAGTACCCAGATGATGTATGTTTGTTAGAATTTTGTAATTTACACTTGTTACTGTACACACCAGAGTAAAATGATTTACATATAGATTAACCACTATAATATGTGGAAATCATAAAGCCATCCTTTTTAATTTAAAAAGCCCATGTGTTTACTTGCAGTAAACTCAAGTAGGAAGTTAACTGAACAAATATAGTCCCAAATTATTGGTATTGTCTCTTTTATACAGTATTGCATGTTTTAAGCAACTCATTCACATTTGGAAATGATTTCTTTTAATTAGAAGGTGTAGATGCACACAAACAATCTGTTCATTATTCTGGGCAATAAAACTCATCTCTTAAAACTGAAAAGGGCTTTAAATTTAACTACCAGCCTTTCAGTTGAACAAAATTAGTTTTGTGCAGGTTCTTAACAATGCACCTTTTTTCCCAATCTTGTTTGCTTTATAATTTAATGCAAATAAACACAGTGTGCTTTAGCATATCCTGCAACCGCTTCCAGGAATGAGTAACCCTAGAAGTAAATACTGGTCATGTGACTAAAAAGTTACAGAATTGGGGCCCCTACTTTGTTCAATATTTAAATGTTTTATAACTCCCCAGGCTTTTTCTTTGTACTGCTGCTTGCTTCATAATTCTTTTAACTTGTTTTTTTAATTTACTTGAATGTTTGCAAGTTAATTGTTAGTTTGGTTTGAACAAAAAAATTATTGGAGTCTAAATTAATTCTGGTTATTTAGGTGTTTTAGGGAAAATATGAATGACCTATTTTGATCTAGATGTGGAGGAACTGCAAAAAATTCTCTTCCCAATTAATTAAAAGCTTGGTTGTCAACCTATCCTGACATCCAAAAAATACGGCTTAGAAAGGTAGAGTGCAACCTTTGGTTGAAAAATTTTCTACACACAGTTGATAGGCAGAATATTAACCTTGACCTCAATCAAGTTGAGACACTGAGGCCCTGATCTGCATGTGCATGTTTGTAAAATTCGGTCTTACTCTTTTATAAAGAAGTATTTAGCTAGTACTCAGTCTGTTGCTAGGTAAATTGAATCATTAGTTTTTAAAGAAAACCGTAATAAACAAACATGGGACTGAAGCTCTTTGGGGAAGGGATCATCTTTTTTGTTCTGTTTTGTAGAGTGCCTGGCACACTGGGGTCCTGCTCGATGATTGGGACTCCCAAGTGTTATGATAATACAAATAATTAAAAATAATTTTATCTAGCGAATATTATTATTAATCAGACTGTCTTAGAACAAAGGGTAAGGGATATGCATGACCTGCATATTTCTAAAATCCTTCTACGTATTTAAGGCCTGATCACTACTAAAGTTAATAAGATTGGAAAATCTTCAAAATATGTCAGTGGGCTTACTGAACTAATTGTATTCTTAGAGATGTATTTCTGTCAAATAGTGCATATTTATTGTCCAGACAAGGCAGTACTTGCATATTGGGACTTTACAAAATATACATTCTCACTAGGATCTATCTGAAGCTTTTTCAGTAATGGCTAATAATATATTGACTTTACTTTTTGTCAGATATAATAATATAAACATATTGAGTCTTAGCTGCAAAAGTGGTTGAGGTAGCAAACTTCAGAGCTGACATTCAGAAATTTCTTACTTTTGTAAGATTTAAAAAATATTTAGACATTATAGATACACCTCTACCCCGATATAACGTGACCCCATATAACATGAATTCGGATATAACGTGGTAAAGAAGCGTTCCGGGGGGCGGAGCTGTGCACTCCGGTGGATCAAAGCAAGTTTTATATAATGCGGTTTCACCTATAACACAGTAAGATTTTTTGGCTCCTCAGGACAGAGTTATATCGGGGTAGAGGTGTATTTATAAAATGAATTGCTTTAATTGTTTTCAAAAATACCTTGAGCAGTTCAGATAAATCAAAACATGCATGAGTGCAAATATGTATGTGGTATATTAAAATATTTGTGTTAGTTTTCTCTGTGCTTCTCCTTGTCCTTTCATGTGGTATCTGTGAGATTTCAAAGTAAAAATGCCTTTTGAAATCAAGGCTCTGATCCTGCAATCCTTTATGCATGTGCTTAACTTTACTATTGCCATTGACTTAAGTGGCAGTGCTCGTGGTACTGAAGTTAAGCACGTGTGTAAAGGATTGCAGGATCAGGGCCTAAGACTATATAAAGGAGAAGTGCAGAGCTTACAAATACAGCTGTATGTCATTTGATTGTAAGTGATAGACTTGATGTTTAAATTGAAGTATACCATTTGGCTGGTTCTGAATTTAGGATAAGTTTTGTTTTGTTTTTTTGAAAATTTGTAATACTGACAATGAATTTTGGCAGTAGCAAGCTTGCTTATTATTGTCTGCATAAAGCATAAGAGTGCGAAGAGTATTTTTTAAATTCAAATTGTGACACACAGCAGTAAATCATGTCATGGAAAGTTATTCAAAAATTCTCAACACATTTTATCATTGTATTCCTTAGTAAGCCTTACTAGGAAAGTTGTAATTGGAATATGGAACACTGTACAGGTATATGTTGTCAAATGTACTTTGAACTTTTGCTGTTCTAGGAGTAAAAGATAGCTTAAGCCCAGATTTCAGACATATGATTGGTTTGTATATTTGGGCATGTGTATAATTTTTAAGAGTCTGCACTTCTGAGGATTGTAAGCTTTCCTAACTAATGCTAAAGGGCACACATTTCTGTGCAATGCTGGCAGTAACACAGATATTTTTGTTGTAGAACTAGAGTACTTGAATGTTCCATCTATTTAAATTGTTAGAGAGGAACAATTCCTTGTGCTGTTACTGGAAAATTGAGGATTTTAATGCAGCAATCAGATGTAGAAAACAAGCATTCCTAGCATATACTGTACTGGTTTAAATAAATATTTGACTTCGTGTAATGTCTAATTGCAAATGATACAAAATATAAATGTTCAAAATAGTAAATCTAATTATTTGGAGCAACGATAGCAGCAAGGAAAATAATGGAGCAAGGAAATTAATTAAAAAGCAAGTTGAAATAATTGCCTTTTTATTATATTGTAGACAGAAATATACTGGTAGGTCTTCACATCAGAATCATTATTAAGATTTCCTTACTAAACAGGCAAAATCAATAAACATTACAATAGCTTTAAACAGAGGGCTTGTCTACAGTGGGTCTTTTTAGTATGTGTATAGCTATGCTACTGTAACTGCACCGATGTAGCATATGTACACTTGGGTTTTACACCAATACAGTAGCATGTGCACAAAACGAATCTTAGTGTAAACACCCAATATACGGTACTCAATATAAGGATGGCTGAATTGTTGTTCACAGTTAATGCGAATATTGAGTTCAAGTATGAAAATTGATGTGATCCTTGGCTTGTCCTTAAACAGTTCGTTTGTATTTTTATAAACTGTACACCATTTATATACTGGTAATTTCTACAGTGTTTTTCACAGTTTTTAAGCTACATGTGTAATGCACACTGAACAAGAGTGCTGGAAAATGTACTTCAGGGTTGTTTTTGCTACTTCAAAACTTCAACAAAATAGTGGTTTCTTTAGGAGTATGCCTAGTTAAATGTTCAATAGTTATAAATTCTCTAGATTTATTGCAAAACAATATTTCTTCAACAAACATAATCGTTAAAGTAGTTAGCAAAAGTATTTTAAGTATTGGTTGTTCAAAAAGCATTAAATGCTGCCTGCATGCATTCTTTTACAGGTATTCATGAGGAAATAAAATGACTTTAATTAGAAGGAATCTGTTAATTATACTGTACAGACTTGATGCATAGCTACAGTAGAAATAAAGACTTGTTTTGCAAATCTGTGTGTTCATCTTGATCTTAGGTAGAAGGTACTTCACATTTACTTATTAAAATGCTGGACCCAGAATTTTACGTTTAATGTGAACTTTACATTAATGTAAAGTGCTGACATCCAAGTTAGAATAAATGTAATGAACAATCAACTTTGTAGTACTATGTAATTTATATGTCTGGTGTTATTCAGAAGAACTGCAATCTGTATTTAATTCAGTGAAAAACTCAAAACCTTCAGATTGTATGTAAATAAAGGCACAAGCAAAACTTAAGTGTCATGAATCTAAATTACATAATTAGTTGTGTTTTTTTTTTTTTTATTTTTTTTATTGTACTTTGATAATAGGAATGCTCAAAAATGTTAACATTTTTAGAACATTGCTTTTTGGCTCAATAAACTTTTAAAATTAACTTCTTCCTAAATACATTTTAACAAAGTGAAACCAGTCTTACGTGACTGTTGTCTCTTTTCTGTTCTTTACAAAACATAATATGAAGAAATCTACAGTGACCATTGAAGTACTGATAAAATTGGTTGCTTAATGGAGTTTCTAATAAGTGGAGCAGAATTGTATTTGATTTAGGGCAGTACCTTTAAGACTAGAGGTTGCCTATAAAGCTGATCTGGGGTACAGGTTTCATTCTAAATGTACTACCAAAGCACTTTCATTTCTGAAGTAGTGTGTTAAGACATTGAAACACACAGAGCAACTTTACAACTTGATCAGTTTACATTTCAATTTCAGTGTTAGTCCTTCATTGTTTTACAAATGCAAACAATGTGGGTGCGATTTTAAAGAAGATATAAATGTCAAATGGAAATAGTATCTCAAACGTTTCTATACAAGTGCTATTAACATTAAACTCTGGGAGACTGAACCATTTTCTCTCAAGTACTTTCTATAGACTTGGATGCTAGACAGTTTTTTGGCAGCTTGAAATTACATCTCACTTAGAGCCTGATCCTGTGATGTGGTGGTCTTTCATTGGGAGCTGAGACCCTTTATCAGCTCTCAGAAGACACCTGACACCTTGCAGGATCTAGACCATAGTCAAGAATATCATGTGTGTCATGAGATATATTAACTTTAATATTGCACGTCTGTTACATGCTCATTATCAATAGGAGTGTCAGATTGACTGCTTCCCCACATTCTGTTTTGTTATGTGCATGTTCTTGGAATGTGGAACAAGTACCAACGTGCTTGTACTATCATTTCCATTGCTATGTCAAAAGATATTTTTGTTTCTTTACTATGTGCACACATTGTCTTTTGATGGATTGAAATTAAGTTCATGATAGCACAGCATGTCTTTTGTCCTGTGGGACTAGATTTAGTGTGCATGGGACATGACAGCATATGTGTCTGTGTTTTATCAAAACTGGAAGACTGTTCTAAGCATCTCTTTTTCCTCTTTTAATAACAGATTTAATTGAAAATATTTACATATCCTCCACAAGCGAGAGAGAACTTAAAATTCTTATGGCCGGTGAAGTCCCTGAGCATAATCCACAGCTTGACAGCATCACAGTTTCTAAGAAACGTAACTGGCTACATCAGAGTACTCTAAAGGCCCCTAATCTGGAAGAAGAAAATATCTGTAAGAAAATGCAAGGAAATACTATCCATGTACCCAAATCGTCCAGTCCATTACCTGGACCTAAACTGCCACCAGTTCCTCCCAAATCACCTATAGGACAGGAATGTCCTACAAGAACCTCTAGTTTTGTAACTGCTGTTCACCATTCTACAAACCCTTCAGTTTTGAGAAACTGTACTTTAGACTTCAGTGAGGATAATGATGCAGATGATGAAGGAGAAATATGGTACAACCCTATCCCTGAAGATGATGAGCCTGACTTCCCCAGAGTCCATTGTTTTACTGGGAAA
The DNA here is from genome assembly GCF_027887155.1 of Malaclemys terrapin pileata. Lineage (NCBI taxonomy): Eukaryota > Metazoa > Chordata > Testudines > Emydidae > Malaclemys > Malaclemys terrapin. The sequence goes on from NC_071512.1 coordinate 81,335,754, forward strand.
AACTCTGTTAATTTGGACTCCCATACCACCAGTTTCAAGATGTTGCCTGGGAGTGACTTGATTAAAGTAATGGGGCACAATAAAGGCCTTCCATACTTCTCAGAATCTGCAGGAGACAATCAAATGGCTCAGGCCTGTGAAATTAATCAAGCAGATTCCATACATTCCACAGAGTATGTGCAGCTGCACAAGCAGAGTTTTGTGTGCAAGACTCAGAGTGCGACAGCAATAGAAGAGAGCCCTGCATTTAAATATTGTTCAGCAGGTAAGAAGGATATGGAATATATAGATGTTATACTCCTGTCTTTATTTTTATAGGAAAGTTAAACATTGTTTTTTTTTCCTCTTCATTGTAAATATTTCTATAAAATTTGATGGAAAGTTGATTATAAAATATGTAAGCCATAATTTTCAAAGTTGGGTACATAAAGTTAGGCACTTAATAAATGGCCTAACTTTCACAGGTGTTGAACACGGACAGCTCATGTTCATTTGAATAGGAAATGTGAGTGCTCAGCCCCTTGCGAAATCAGGCCATTTATCTATATTCCTAAATATGAGTTTAGGTGCCTAACTTTAGATAATCAAGTTTGAAAATTATGGTAATTATCTACAGTATTATTTTTTGGAGCCTTTAAAACACATTTCTGCTCTGAACAGTGACCATAAGACCGGGGTTCCACATTTTGTATGTATTGATAACTTCTGGATCAAATTTGCTCATCTCAGATATAAAAGATGTCCTTTTTTAACCCTGGTTACCAGCCCTTTGAATGGAGCCTGGAATCTGAAATATAAACTGGTTCGTTATGGCTCACACCTTGCCAACCAATAAAAAGTTTACAGAGTGAGCTTGGTTAACATTTCTGTTGATGATGCACAAACACAACATATTTTGTTTTCTATGTCTTAGCCAATTCTAACCCTAGTAGAACTTTAACTCTAGCTCTGTAACTACTTAATTTCCTCAGAAGTCTCTTGTATGGGATTTTTATCAAAGGCTTTCTGAACATCCATATACATGATATCAACCCCGTCTCCTTTATCTGCTATCTTGTTGACTCCCTTGCAAACTTCTAATAGGTGGGAGAAGAACGGTTTTCTTTTAAAGAAATTGTGCTGGCTTGTCCCTATTTATCATGTTCATCAATGGTTATGTCTACGCTGTGATAAAAGACCTGCGGCTATCTTGGGTTACCAGGCTCAGGCTGCGGGACTAAAAAATTGCAGTGTAGATATTCAGGCTTGGGCTGGAGCCTGGGCCCAGGGACACTCCCTTTCGCATCCCGTCCCCCCCCCCCCCAAGCAGAGTCCAGTCGAGGCTCCAGCCTGAGCCTGAACATCTACATGGCAATTTTTTAGCTCCACACTGAGCCCCCAAGCCCGAGTCAGCTGACCTAGGCCAGCTGCAGATCTTTTCTTGCAGTGTAGACATACCTTAAGCATTTTATACTCCAGTTTTAATTATTATTTCAACTGAATATATAAATTCAGTATTATATTGAGGTTGGTGTCCGCCCCTAAAAAGGGATAACTTCTCATTGACAAGGTCAAGCAACTTGCTGACCTTGACTTGTAGTATCATATTGAGTGAGAGAGAGATGTGATCTGAACACAGGAATGGGAGACAAGATACTCCTGAGTTCCAATTCCAGATTTGGTTCTGATGAACTTTGTCCCCTTGCACAAGTCACTTAATTTGTTATCCTCAGTTTCCCTGTATAAAATGGGCATATTAGTGTCCATGTTGTGAAGATTAATTACTGTTTTTTGGTAAAAACTTTGCAAATAAAAAGTCTGCGTACTAAGTTATTTTGCCCAAGTGCCTAAGTCACTGTTGAAAATGGGATTTAGGAGACAAAGTCACCTAGGGTATATCTACACTGCTTTAAAAAAAAAAAGGCTGTGTCAGCAAGACTCAGAGCCCTGGTCTACAAGCTGGGGCTTGTGCTATAGCACTACAAATAGCAGTGTAGACATTCCCTGGAGCTGGAGCTCAGGCTCTGAAACTCATCCTGTTGCCCCTTAGGTCACATACAGATTTTACCCTCTATAACCAGCCATTTGTGCCATGATGTACTGTCACATCTAGGAACCCACGTTTTGTGCTTTTGTGCTTTGTTTGGAAATATAATGGAGGTAGGAGTGTGTGTGTGTGTGTGTGTGTGTTTAAGCTGCAAAATATATGTGAGGGTCTAGAACAGGGGTCGGCAACATTCGGCACGCGGCTCGCCAGGGTAAACACCCTGGCGGGCCGGACCAGTTTTATTTACCTGCTGACGCAGCAGGTTCGGCCGATCGCTGTCCCGGGCCAATGGGGGAGGCGAGAAGCGGCACGAGCGAGCGATGTGCTGGCCGCGGCTTCTCGCCACCCCCATTGGCCCGGGACGGCGAACCGCGGCCAGTGGGGGCCGCGATCGGCCGAACCTGCTGCATCAGCAAGTAAATAAAACTGGCCCGGCCCGCCAGGGTGCTTACCCTGGCGAGCCGCGTGCCGAACGTTGCCGACCCCTGGTCTAGAATATTCAAGTTAAAATATTTTCTTTGTAGTCTGTATTAAATAACTGGTACTATTACATTTGGTTGCAAAATGTGACAGAATAAGCAGACCAGTGCAGGGAAGCCAAATGTGCGCTTGCCCTACAAACTGTGTTTGACCCATTTAAGAGATTAATCTCTCAATACATATGTGATTCTCAGGAACATTAATAGGGGTCACTTGCTCCTTTTGAAGAACTAAACCCTTTTATGTATTAGGCAAAACTGGCTACAGTTTTTCATGTTGGAGAATCAAAGTTGTATCCCTTCAGATTAATTTGAAGCTTTGAATGTATGTCTATAATGAAGTCTGATAAAATTGATCATGGATTTCTCCTGTGAAGTTTACTCTATATTGAGTTAATTAAACTATTTTAAAGCAGCTCTCTTTTTTTGTGTGCATTGAATAGTGATCACATTGACTGGATTAATTGATGATGAAGTGGATGCCTGCTGTTAAGTAATTGGCTTTATTGTGGAGGAGTAGTTAGTGCTTCTTTTAATCCAGTTAAGGTGTCTACAGTTATTTTCAGTCAAATTTAAAATGACAGCTCATCCAGACAAAATTACCACATGAAGGGCAGCACGTCCGATTTAACTTTATTTGTATTAGGGCAGAGTCTGAATTACACAAGCAATTGCTATGCAGTAGATGAATGTCTATATCTTCATTGACGAGAGTTACTGCTTGATGTATTTGAGTCTAATGCCCCATGACTGTTTAGCAAGTCTGCTTTTACCAGCAAGGAAGATGTCTGAGCAAAGAGTACTACTATAGGTTAAATACAAAAACAATGCTTTTTATCTGTTTTCCTAATAACATCGATGGTTTTTAGTGTGGGGGGGTTATGGTTAGGGTGTTCTTTTTATTAATGAGATATTGTTTTTATGACTGTTTTTCAGCAGAGATACCAATTGTTTTTGATTATTTTGTTTTAATTTCTTGAAAACGCTACAATGGTTTTGAAAACTATTCTTTAGTAAAACATAAACATTGGGATTTAATTACTTCTCAGCAGTCCTTCCAAACAGTGTACTGAATGGGCTTTTTCTTTAAATACTGTACCAGTGTCTTGGGGCCTAATCCTGTAGATTCTTGTTTGCTTTTAGTTCTCGCTCATACAAGTAGTTCCAGAATTAGTAGGATTACTCACTTATGTACTACTCATGTAAATAAGGATTTGCAAGTTAATTTCCTTGGTGCATAGTCCTGGCCATGCTTAATATTTTAACAGTTACTGAGATATAGAATTAGATATAAGTAAATCCAAATATTTAGTATTTTTCACAAAGCAAAATTGCAAATTTAAAATTCTTATAAAAGTACTTTTAATTCTTTATGATAAAGTAATCCATTCTAAAAGTAACCTAGATTTTAAATTAGAAGTGTGAGTTGATGCTTTGGAATCTGTAGGAAAAAAGTTTTAAGTGGATGCAAATAAAAAGTGTGCTTTTTTGACATGCATTTAAGGAGAAGTAGATATGATGTACAAACTGAAAAGTCCTTTTTTTCTAAACATTAGTATATACAAAATTCAAAATATAGAATTGTATAAAAATGAACCCTAACTGTACAGCTTATTCAGTGCTGGTATAACCTGCAAAATGTTGAAAAATGACACCTCCTTTATAATGGTTTGCATCACAGAATTGTAAAATGTTACTTTGGAAGATTTAGGCACAATTTTTGGTGGTGGTTTTTAATGTACTAGTATAATTGAAGCTGTGGTGTTGGGTCTTGGTCTAAAAGAAATTAGAATAGCTACCTGTAAATGATGTTTCTTACTTGTAATGAGGGCCACAGATCCATCACATTGGATCTCTGTCTATGCAGCTTTGGAGGCAGGCCAAACCTGTCTGTCATTGGAGTCACACCTATCCTGCCACCTTTGAGAAACTGCCTTATGTTTGTCTGCTGCTTCAGCGCCTTCTTGCTGCAGGGCAGTTTAAAAAAGGGCTTTAAATCTCCAGGCTGTCACCATCTGCCTTTGTTGGCAGAGGTGATTCCCTTTCTCCCCATAGTCCATCCCTTCTCTTCACCCAAGCAGAGTGCAGCATGGCAGAGAAGGCTCAGAAGAGAGGGAAAGCCAGACACTGTGTCTACTGCACCTCGCTGCTGATTGAGTGCCTGCAGGGAGATCTGTGCCTGTTCTGTGGAGACTCAGGCCCCTCTCAAGCGGGTCTGTGCTCACATTGGGCCGATTCAGAGCAGGCTTTTCAAGAGGTAAAGTAGTCAGGACAGTTACTGCCATAGATGCAAGCCTGGAGGGATAAAACTATCACACGGGATCAAGGACTGTTCAAGGATCTAGTCCAAACAAGAGAGCAAGCACAGTATAAGCTGGCAAGAGCTCAGGGCAATCTGATATGATCTCGAGGCTCTGCTCCCATGTCTGGGCTCTTCTCTTGTGCTGATCATGACAGGCAAAATGTCTTATTTCAACAGAAAAGGACTGCGTTCTATGGTCCCTCAGAGAAAAGCTCACCTCCTGATGACTTGGGCAAAGGAGAGTCTGCAGTCAATTCTCTCCCTTTACATCCAAGGGAAGATTGAAAGTTACAGCCAGCTGGCTCAGCAGGCCAAAATTAGACAATCCCAAGTGGGAACTATACCGAGAGGTGTTCCATCAACTGGTTAAAGAATTTGGTCTCCCAGCAAGGGCTCTGTTTGCCTCCCACCTGAATCACAAGGTTTGTCTTTTCTTGCTGGCAGCATCACAAAGCTAAGGTAACAGATGTCTTGTCAGAAAGATTGGCAAAACAGTCTCTTACGTGCCTTTCCTCTCCTTCGCCAGAATGCTACAGAAGACCAGGCGAGCAACTGAAGCACTGGTAATTTTGGTATCCCCATTCTGGTCAAGGAGGCGTCAGTTCTCTGACCTACTTGACAGAATACAAAGACCTCCCATCTGTTATCCATCCAGAAGGGATATGATGGGAGGGATAGCTCAGTGGTTTGAGCATTGGCCTGCTAAACCTAGGGTTGTGAGTTCAATCCTTGAGGGGGCCATTTAGAAATCTGGGGCAAAAATCTGTCTGGGGATTAGTCCTGCTTTGAGCAGGGGATTGGACTAGATGACCTCCTGAGGTCCCTTCCAACCCTGATATTCTATGATACTACCAGCGTCAGTCATGCATCAGAATCCAGACAGTCTGAGCCTAGCTGCCTGGTTCTTGAACAGACCCTCTTAAGCCAACAAGCTTAGTCAGAGAGCTAATAGCCACATTTGTAGATTCCAGTAATAAATCTACTAACTCTGCATATTCTAGGGACTGGTTGAGGTTTACCATTGGTACCAGAACAAGGGTCTCACCCACACATCTGCAGATTCTTGAACTTCTTCAAGCTGGACTCAGGCTAGGTCATGCAGTTCAGACATTCAGAGGCCAGGTGGCTGCTTTGTCTAGCATCCTTAGTGCGGCAGACAAGTAATAGATTTTATCTTATCCAGATGTCCAGCATAGTGTGGATGTGGTGAGATTTTGTTTGTTTGTTTGTTTGTTTATTTTGGAGCCGCATCTTTTCTTCCTCCTCCTGAAGTACAGAGAGTTCTTTTGTGGGCTCTTACCTGGTTCTTAGTGCCATTACAGGTCATCCAGTTGAATCAATTGTGAAAGTGTGTTAATTACTTTCTAACATGGCCTTTTTGTTAGCCATCATGTTAGTTTGCAAACTGTCTGAGTTGGGACCTCTTTTCCTGGAACTTCATTGCTGCACCTTCTATAAAGAACGTGGTAATAAGAATCAACCCTGTTTTAATGTGGGAGATTAACCCCAGGTTCCATAGAGCATAGGAAATTATCTTTCCATCCTTCTGTCCAGCTCCAATACCTTCCACAGAGAAACTGTGGCATACTTTGGATGTCTGCAGAGCTCTCAAAGTCTATGTTCATTGTATAGCTTAGGTCAGAAGGACAAATGCTTTTTATGTTTTACTATCCAGTGTCAAAGGGTAAGAAAGCTTCAAAATCTTCCATTTCCAAGTGGCTAAGATATTGTATGTCAGAAGCATAAAAGTGTGTGCATATAATATAATATATAAGGGCCCTACCAAATTCATGGCCGTAAAAAATTTGATCTCCCCCATGAAATCTGGCTATTGTAGGAGAGACCAGATTTCACAGAGTTGGGCAGCCGGAAAGCGGGAACTGCTGGCCGGAGCCCAGCACTGAAGGCAGCGCCGCTGCTGGAAGCAGCTCAGAAGTGAATGCGGCATGGTATGGTATTGCTACCCTTATTACTTCTGCACTGCTCCTGGCGGTGGCGCTGCCTTCAGAGCTCGGTGCCTGGCCAGCAGCTGCCCAGCTCTGAAGGCGGCAGCACAGAAGTAAGGGTGGTAATACCATGACCCGCCTCCCACAGTAGGCTTGTGACCCTCCCACCACGATCCTGTTTGGGGTTGGAAACCCCACAGTTACAATACCATGAAACTTCAGATTTAAATATCTGAAACTGAAATTTATGATTTTTAAAATTCTATGACCGTGAAATTAACCAAAATGGACTGTGAATTTAGTAGGTCCCTAAATATAATATATAAAATTTTTAAAGAAAGGTTACTCCCAACTTCTAATAGCAGAGCTTTTTCCTCAGAGCTGTGGTAGCTTCATGGGCAGAAAGACCTCCTACAAGCAAAAGAGGAAAGCAGCCACCTGATCATCTGTTCACACCTGGTCATCTGTTCACACCTTCTCCAAATTCTACAAGCTGAACATGCTATCGTTGTCTGATGCTGCCTTCAGTACATGGGTGCTCTTCACTGTAGTATCCCAGTAACTATTAAGAAAGGGTTACCCCCTTTTCCATCTGTATATGACTGTATATAGTCCCCCCACACACAGTGGATACTGTTATGAAAATTCCAATGTCATGGATCTGTGGACCTCATTACGAGTAAGAATAGGAAAATCTTATCTGAAAATCTCCTTTTTTGGAGCAATGACGTTCACAGATCCATCCCTCCTTTGGCTGTTAATTGGGGAAAGAGATGGGATTATTAATTGGCACTCAGCTTCTTATACATTGAATATCTTGCTCTGCAGGAGGATTGTCGTGTTTAGTCTTAATGCTTAATTTTCCTTACCATGCATTTTGTTAGTTTGCCTAGGGCTATGGAACTGGCAGAGGGGGAGCCTCACCTAGACTGCCGCTGATTTGGTAGGTTTTGGTCTGCCTCCAAGGCTGCATACAGTTGAGACCCAATGTCATGTGGGCCTCATTCCTCTAAGTAATTAAATTTTCAGGTAAGGCACAGATACATTTTCCTATTCTCCATCTCTAACAGTATGGTGAAACTTCTGGGTCAGTCACTTTACTTTACATCTTCACTGCTTTAAAAAAAAAAGGGGGGGGGATGTGTTTATACCAAGATAGCTGACTCAGTGTAAAATCCTAGTGGGTAGGCTTGTGGGTAGTGACTGTAATACTAGGATAGCCTGGGATGCTTTAGAAAGGTCCTAGTGCTCTTTATTGATAGGACACCATCAATCTTGATGTGTTAAGCTTCACTCTATCCCCACAGCTCCCTGATAATTAAGGTAGTTGAACTCTGCAGAGGAAATGGGATTGTAACTGTCATCTTTTACTTGGGTGGTGCTAGAACAAAAGGAGAGAAGCCAAGTCAAGCAGAACAGAGGAAGTTGGACTTCAAGATCAGATGGGACCATCATGATCATCTAGTCTGATCTCCTGCACATTGCTGGCCACAGAACCTCACCCACCCACTCCTGTAATAGACTCCTAACCTCTAGCTGAGTTGCTGAAGTCCTCAAATGATGGTTTAAAGAGTTCAAGTTACAGAGAATTCACCATTTACACTAGTTTAAACCTGTAAGTGATTTGTGAAGAAAGTGTTACACCTCCTTCCAATAAATTACAGATGGAAGAGGGCTTCCTATCTCTTCTGTGTACTTGAAGCAGGTTTGCTAGCGCTTCTGAAGGTTGAGGGCCTAGTCATATGTGTATGTGAGGCATCAGTTGACAGCTCAGCCTTACAGGCAGAAAAGGCAAATAGACCCAGCAGCTCGAGTTGAAGTAGTGATGTTGTCCCTCTTTCTTGGTTTGTGATTTGTGCTAAATAACTCTTTTTATGACCTGGCTGTCACAAAGGAGTAGGAACTGCTTTTCCATCTTACACTGTGAAAGGAACAACAAGAACTGGGTCTGTCAGGAGGCAGGGCGGGGTCAAAAGGGCATGCTTATAACTTATGTGAGGAAAGTGACTGATCCAGATGTTCCAGACTGGCATATCAGAGCTGGAGAAACATTAAGATATGAAAAATTGGCAGCAAATTCATCCTAGTTTTGTAGATTTCGAATGTTCACGTTTGGCTAGTGAGCTAAACCACTATTATTCATCTGTTTCTTCCTCTAGTGAAATATTACTTAAGCTGTATGGTGCTCAGCAAAAAATCATTATTGTAATGGAAGAGCAGGCAGTTCAGCCGGTTTACTTACATTATGTGCCTCTGGAGACTCTAGTCACCACCTCTTTAATTATGGACTACTTAAAATAATTCACTCTTAGTCTATTGGGACAGCGGATAGCTAGGATTGCTGAGTGGAGGGGTTTATCACAGCCTAGTTGCTATCAGAACACCAAGTCTCCTCTCTTTCAGGAAAGGTTTTTAACTCCTAATAAAAGCAGCATGGGGAGATTTTTAAACCTGTAACAACCTCTCTACTCCCACACTTTGGGTCATCAGCAGGAATTGAGCCCAGAACTTTTAGCTAGATCTGATCGAAAAATGGTAGTTGTCATGGGGGAAAAAAATTTTTAGTCCATAGGTTTAAAGAAGGAATAATTTTCGATTTCTTTGAATTATTTGCAAACATTTAACGCTTACTTCCTTTTTTTAAAAAATGGGGTTTTTTTGCCCCCTTCTGTCTCCTTTTCATTTTGCCAAAGTAGGCGGAAATTATAAGTTCTATATTTCTTAACCAATGTTGTTCAAATTTGGGAAAGTGCACATTCTTCATTAGAGACTGCTTATAATTCTATTTTTTTACATCGAAACAGGTTTGGAGCTCTCTGAGCACAAAAAGACTTAATGGGCCAAATCTTCAGCTTGTGTAAATCAGTGTAGTCCTATTGACTTCAGTGGAGCTATGCCACTTACAAGAGGAGAGGATCTGGCCCAACATTTTTGTGAGTCTTATGACTTAAAATAATATTGTGTGGGGGTTTTTCCCCCCTGGCTTGGATATCTTACACCAGAATTGCTTTTGTATGTGGATGTTTTTGTTTTGATTTGCTTATAAACATTCCAAAGTTCATCAGTAGGCTGAAAAAAAGCATGAGAAATCCAGATGTAAAGAAAAATTTGTTAGAAGCCACTGAAAAAAGCTGTCTTTTTAAAGAATGGTATGGTTTTAACTGTAGTGTTTGTACCACAAAGCTTTATATGAACTTAAACAGATGTTTTCAGAATTAGATGTATCATGCCTACTAAGATAAGTATTCCTGGAAAACTATAGGAAAAGGTTATACTGAACAGCAGTTTTAGTTCAGTAGTAGTTTCAGGTTTTCATTGGCGTTATATACTTGGATGTTTGTTTTAAAATTGTAACAGACTGTTGGCCAGTTATCCATTCACCTTAACTCATTACTTATAAAAATTACATTTTTTTCTGGTAAATTTTAAAGCGAATGTTAAACCTTTAAAACTTCTGAAAATAGAGGAAAACTTGCATGTAAGTCAGGACAATCAAATATTATGCCTTTAAAATAATACAGCTTGTTGGCAATCAGTCTGACAGAGATTTATATAGAAAGACAAGGTGGCTGAGGTAATATCTTTTATTGGACCAACTTCTGTTGGTGAAAGAGAGAAGCTTTCAAGCTTCCAGAATCTGAAGAAGAGCTCTCTTCTCCAGGTTAAAGTGAGCTAACTTATTCCCTTAGGGCACAGTTGTGTAGATGTGATTTCATTAGGACTAACCTGCAGGACTGATGGACACTGATTCTGAATAAAAAGCTGAGATGAAAAGTAGCAATTCCCATGGGCTACTTGCCTCTTTTCAGTTACGAAAAAGGTTTTATAGCTTCGTTCAATCGCATTATTGCACAAACCTAAACATTTGCTTTGTTAATCAGAGTCAATAAATAACTCATTGAGGTAATCACGTACAATGCCAAGTCATTTTTGTTCAATATAGTGTCCTTCCAGGAAAACTTGCAACCAGTCTAATATAAAACTATAAATCTCTGAACTGAGTTGTTCTGCAAAAAACATCTTTTTCTCTCTCTCATGCTTATAAAGCCAACAAATAAAAGTGTATAAAGCTGATTTATGTAGAAAACGTAAGTAATGGCTTTCAATTTCATTATTTCAACTTGACTGTTTGCAAAAGTTCAAACTTACTGAAAAAGTCTGGTGTGTTGGGCAGTAAATTACAAAGCATTTTGTTTTTTTCATGGTGATGCCTTGGTAGTCATTTAAACAGCAGGTGCCTCGTAGATATCATTTCCTCATGCCATCCTTCCTGCAGAATATTTTTTAAGTGTAACAGACGTGATCATAAGATTCTGATTGGGTGGTAGTTGGAAATTAGGATTGAGTTTACATAACGACATTCTATGATTTGTCATACTATAGGTAACCAGAAGCAGTTTATTTCCTTAAGCAATATTATATGAAAGCCATATAGAGTGATCTGTATTGCAGAGTAAAAAGTTGTTAGATTTAGACTGTAGTAAGGTTACATTTTGCAGATTGTTAAAATCTGTTTCGTATACTGTTTTGAAAATCACGTGCATACCTTAGCAACTTTCTGGCTTTACTGGAAAAACATGTGGCTTAATACTCATTGAAATACCGGCCTGTATAATAGTTGACTGTTAAAGTTTCACTCAGCCACATATTTCATTTTAACTGTTCAGTGCTGAATACAGCAGAAGTTGGACACATAAAAGTCAGAATGTTAGATTGACTCTTCAGTTCTAATGAAACGGAGAGAAGCTTAATATGTTGGCTTGCTTTTCTAAGCCTGTGCCAGAGACTTCTGACAGGAAGGGAAGATTAATGTTAGCAGGCATGGTACTGCTTACTATGGAATGCTTCAGGCCAGCCCACCAGTGGGACTGTGCTGTGATTTGCAGTACAAGGAAAGGCTTTGTCCAGTTTTATCAAATGCCACATTTCTTACTAGCTTCTTGCCAGAAAAACACAGCAGGCATGCTAGAAAAAGTTCTTTCACTGTAAGGAAACTATTTCAATGGGACACAGCAACTGAGGAAGCAAGAAAATTCTGCTGGAAAACAGATCTTATACACTATTTTTCAGAACTGGAATTTTTTTTACTATCAGGAACCTTTTTGAAAAAAAAATGGTATCTGTAAAAATTATCCGAATAATACTCAAATTAGTCCCCAAAAGTTAGATTTTTGTAACATCTGCAAAAACAAATTAAAAATAAGGTTTTAATAAAATAGTGAAACTAGCCTATATGATTTCACTGTTCAAGCTGAGTGAAATGCATAAAATAAACTAACCTTGTAAATGTTGAAAAGAAAATCAGGTTAGCAGAGGGGAATTGTGAAGATCAATTAATGACTGTACAGTCATTTGGTTATGTGAAGTGCTATGAATTAAAGCTAAAAGCATTTTAAAAATCTAATCGTAGTAACAAAGGTGCAGACATTTTATTAAATATGACAGTGTGACTTACTGAGTATCCTTTGTAAGCAACGCTTGCTGATTTGCAGATTCTCCCAGTCCTGTATTAGCAAAGGATTGTAATTTATGCTTGAAGTTTTATCAATGGTATGACCAAATATGCCAACTAGAAAAGTAAGTATATTAAAGAGGTTCGGTATGCACAGAAGCTATGTAACATCTAATCTTATATGGATCAGCATGCATTTTATTACCAAGATTGATAGTTAAAACTTTCCTGTTTTTGTAGTTGTAGAAAATAGAAGTTTAGGTTTTTTTTTTTTTTTTTTTTTTTTTTTTTTTAGTATTCTGACCTCTTCCTGTTGTGGTGGGGTGGGAGAAAGGTGCACTTTGTACAGTCTTTCTAGTTGCCCATATCTAGTGATCTTTTGTGAAGTGGTCTTAAATTCTCAGTGGCGACAGCTATGTTATCCAAACTGCAAAATGAATATGGTAGTAGCTGCTACCAAGGAGGAAAATAAATATTACAAGGGAGAAAAAGATGACTCAAAATGAAGAGACTGTCAATAAGCACTATGATCTCACTCCTGCTGATCAGCTTGAATTACTGGGCCCAGTTCCCCTCTCGTGTGTACCCTAATTTTACTCTGATGTAACTCTGTAGTTTCAGTGGGATTACTCCTGATTGACCCTGGTGAAAATGAGAAGAAAATCCGATCCACTGTCTTTGAGACTGGTATTCCCTTCAACGTCCTGATTTCTGTCATAGGGTGAAGAGCATGTGTGCACTTAGCATAGAAAATTACATGACACCTTTCTGGTGTATGCCTGCTAGCGTTCCTCATCGGCCTCCTCCCACTGTTAATATGATGGAAGGCTTTTATTCTTCAACAAAGTGTCTGTGTGGTGTGACTTGTTTAAGCCTTGGGAAACTAGCTATTTCACAGGTGAAGGTCACCTGGGAACTGCCTAACTTCCAAGCCTGTTTTGGGGGCATTGTGCCAAGAAAGAGGGAAGTGTTTTTGGCAGCTAAGAGGCAGGGCAACTTGGGACTCTTGGGAGGAATGAAACCTGAGAGGCTGTAAAAATAGTAAACCCAATAATAATGGGGGATTTCAACTATCCCCATATTGACTGGATACATGTCACCTCAGAATGGGATGCAGAGTTAAAGTTTCTTGACACCATAAATGACTGCATCTTGGCGCAGTTAGTTCTGGAACCCACAAGAGGAAACGCAATTCTTGATTTTAGTTCTAAATGGAGCATAGGATCTTGTCCAAGAGGTGAATATAGCTGAGCCACTAGGTAATAGCAACAATAATTTAATTAAATTTAACATCCCTGGGGCGGGGGAGGGGGAGACACATACGAAAGAAGCCCACCAAAGTAGTATTTAACTTCAGAAAGGGGAACTACACAAAAATGAGGAAGCTAGTTAAACAGAAATTAAAAGGTACAGTCTCAAAAGTGAAATGCCTGCAAGCTACATAGAAACTTTTTAAAAATACCCTAATAGAGGCTCAAATTAAATGTATATCCCATATTAAAAAACATAGTAAGAGGACCAAAAAAGTGCCATCATGGCTAAACAACAAAGTAAAAGAAGCGAATAGAGGCAAAAAGGCATCCTTTAAAAATTGGAAGTTAAATCCTACTGAGGAAAATAGAAAGGAGCATAAACTCTTGCAAGTCAAATGCAAAAGTATAATTAGGCAGGCCAAAAAAGAATTTGAAGAGCAGCTAGCCAAAGACTCAAAAACTAACAGCAAAAAATGTTTAAGTACATTAGAAGCAGGAAGTCTGCTAAACAATCAGTGAGGCCACTGGGTGATCGAGGTGCTAAAGAAGTACTCAAAGAAGATAAGGCCATTGTAGAGAAACTAAATGAACTCTTTGTATCAGTCTCCACTGCAGAGGATGAGCCATTCTTTTCAGGTGACAAATCTGAAGAACTGTCCCAGATTGAGGTGTCATTAGAGGTGGTTTTGGAACAAATTGATAAATTAAACTGTAATAAGTCACCAGGACCAGATGGTATTCTCCCAAGATTTCTGAAGGAACTAAAATATGAAATTGTAGAACTACTAACTGTGGAATGTAACTTATCATTTAAATCAGCTTCTGTACCGGATGACTGGAGGATAGCTAATGTGATAGCAATTTTTTTAAAAAGCTCCGGAGGTGCTCCTGGCAATTTCAGGCCAGTAAGCCTAATTTCAGTACCAGGCAAATTGGTTGAAACTGTAGTAAAAAACAGAATTATCAACATAAACATCATTTTCTGGGGAAGAGTCAACATGGCTTTTGTAAAGGGAAATCATGTCTCACCAATCTTCGAATTCTTTGAGGGTGTCAACTAACAGGTGGACAAGAGTGATCCAGTGGATATAGTGTACTAGGACTTCCAGACAGCCTTTGACCAAAGTAAGCAGTCATGGGATAAGAGGGAAGGTCCTCTCCTGGATCAGTAACTGGTTAACAGATAGGAAACAAAGGGTAGAAATAAATGGTCAATTATGGAGAGAGGTAAATAGTGGTGTCCCCCAGGGGTTGGTACTGGGATGAGTGCTGTTCAACATATTCATAAAGGATCTGGAAAAGGGACTAAACAGTGAGGTGGCAAAATTTGCAGATGATACAAATTTACTCCAGATAGTTAAGTCCAAAGCTGACTGTCAAGAGTTACAAAGGGATCTATCTCACTAAATTGGGTGACAAGGCAACAAAATGGCAGATGAAATTCAGTGTTGATAAATGCTAAGTAATGCACACTGAAAAACATAATCCCAAGTATACATACAAAATGATGGAGTCTAAATTAGCTGTTGCCACTCAAGAAAGAGATCTTGGAGTCATTGTGGATAGTTCTCTGAAAACATAAACTTAATGTGCAGCAGCAGTCAAAAAAGCTAACAATGTTGGGAACCATTAGGGAAGGGAGAGATATGACAGAAAATATCATAATGCCTCTGTATAAATCCATGGTGTGCCCACATGTTGAATACCGAGTGCAGATCTGGTTGCCCAATCTGGATAAAGATATTGGAATTGGAAAAGGTAGAAGGGCAACAAAAATGATTCGGAGTATGGAACAGCTTCTGTAGGAGGAAAGATTAAAAAGACTGGGACTTTTCAGCTTGGATAATGGGTGACTAAGAGAGGATATGATAGAGGTCTATAAAATCTTGACTGGTGTGGAGAAAGTGAATAAGGAAATATGATTTATGCCTTCACATAACACAAGAACTAGGGGTCACCCAATTAAATTAATATGCAGCAGGTTTAAAACAAACAAAAAAGGAAGTACTTCTTTACACAATGCACAGTCAACCTGTGGATCTCTTTGCCAGGGATTGTTGTGAAGGCCAAAACTATAACAGGGTTCAAAAAAGAACTAGATAAGTTCATGGATGATAGGTCTATCAATGGCTTTAGCCCAGATGTTCCGGGATGCAACACCATGGTCTCAGAGTCCCTAGCCTCTCTTTGCCAGATGTTGGGAGTGGGTGATGGGATGGATCACTCGATCACCTTTTCTCTTAATTCCCTCTGGGGCACCTGGCACTGGCCGTTGTTGGAAGACAGGATACTGGGCTAAATGGACCATTGGTCTGACCCAGTATGGCTGTTCATATGTGCATTCAATCTCCTTCTTGTCATTGCAGAGTGAGGGGGACAGAGTAGCTGCCAAGAGAAAGGATGTACTTAAGGCCATTTGCCTGTAGTGGAATAGTGTTCTGATACTCACTGAGAGGGAGGGGGAGACAATGGAACAGGGTTCTCAGCTGCAGTGACAGAGGCAGGGCTCTTATGAGAATAAGAAGAAAGATGTGTGCACTGAGGAGGATTCCTCTGTAGTACTTCATTGCAGAGCACTGCAGGCTTTATGCTCTCCTGAGCAGTCTAAGGGAAGTGGCAGTACTCAAAGGAAAGAGTATCTGTAGTGTTCCACAGTCTTCCCTTCTAAACTCATGGCTACCTGGCATCTGTACCCTGCTGAAGCAGTCAAGTCAGCTTGTGTGAGGATACATTGTACAAACAGATGGAGTACTACACAGGTATGTGGGATGAGTGAATTGTTTATATGTTGTTTGCACCAATTCTGTTTTGTTAGCCAAAGCCTCAATAGAATGGGAAGAATCAAGCTTCTGACTGTCCTCTGCCAACTTTTGGCTGAAAAAGTCCGCAAAGTGCAGAAATACTTACGTTTGTTTAAGTGATGCACAATATTTGTCTAAGTAGATCCCATATTTATTGAATATTGACAAACTAACTTCTTCCATAGTTCACAGTTTTTTGTTTCTGCTAACTGTTGTTAATGGGCAACTTTAAAAATGCATTCCTATTTTTTTCTTTTTATTTTTTTTTCTTTTAAAGGGTCTGGAATCGTACCTGCAAACAAGGCTGAGGCAGGAGCGACAGAAATTTCTCCTCCAAGTCCTAATCCTTTGAAAAAAGGAGGATCAATTAATTGGCCTTTCCCTGATAAAATAAAATCTCCTAGAACTGTGAGAAAACTTTCAATGAAAATGAAAAAATTGCCAGAACTCAGCAGGAAGCTGAGCATCAAAGGAACCTCAAGCTCTAATAGTTCAGATAATCCTTCTTCCTTGCTGAAAGGTGACTGTCAGGATACAAGCCAAGCCACATCTTTACCATCTTCTGGAAACGCAACAGCAGCTGCTAGCAGGAATGTTATAAGTCGCTACCATCTTGACAGTAGTGTATCATCACAACACGGCTACAAAAAGAAAAGCAGTGGGAGTTCCAAATCCTCCAGTAAAGGTGGTTATCTCAGTGATGGAGACTCTCCTGAACTTATAGCAAAATCGGGTAAACACGGTTCTGTAAGCAGGTTTGGGAAAGGAAAAGAGACCCTTCCAAGTAACAGCAATAAAACTGAAATAGACATTGATGCCTTTAGACATTACAGCTTTTCTGATCAACCCAAATGTTCCCAATACATATCCGGACTCATGAGTGTTCACTTCTATGGTGCTGAAGATTTGAAACCGCCGCGGATGGACTCAAAAGATGTCTTTTGTGCAATTCAGGTAGATTCAGTAAACAAAGCAAGAACAGCCTTGCTTACATGCAGGACGACTTTTTTAGATATGGACCACACTTTCAACATAGAAATTGAAAATGGCCAGCACTTAAAACTAGTGGTCTTCAGCTGGGAGCCTACCCCACGGAAAAATCGTGTTTGCTGTCACGGAACAGTGGTTCTCCCCACTCTTTTTCGAGTGACAAAGACGCATCAGCTGGCTGTCAAACTGGAGCCCAGAGGGCTTATTTATGTCAAACTGACTCTCATAGAACAGTGGGAGAATTCTCTTGATGGTCTAGTTGCAGATCGAGAGCCAGTGATATTTGGAGTAGATGCTCGAAAAGTTGTTGAGAAGGAAAACGTGGGCTTGATGGTACCGCTTCTGATGCAGAAATGTATTGTGGAGATTGAAAAGAGAGGCTGCCAGGTACTGTAAACTCTTTAAAAAAATTCTCCTATATCATGTGGCTGAATTTCCTTTTGCACTGTTATGTTTAGAATTTGAGCAGCGAGCAAGGCAATACAGTAAGTATGTTTCCCACAGTGTGTCTTTTTTTCTTTGCTTCTTCTCTTATTTGATCTCATCACTTTATTGCTGTCAGTGTGTAAATTTCTCCCCTTGCTCATTGTAACGTGGTGAGGAACAGTAAGGCTGGGTGAACCCAGCATTTTCAGCTGCTTCAGACCCAGTGGTGTGTTAGGACAATGGGAACATAAATAAAACTGTAGATATGGCACTTGGAGTAACTCCTCAGTTAAGGCAGCGTTGGGGTTAGGACTCACCACTTCCTGACTTCCAAAGAATGGCTCATTCCACAAGACTATTTCTGCTGCATACATGTTGAAAAGATATAAAATTCCCAAACACCCACAATTCAGGCACTGTGCCATCTAAAATAAAGTTATTTGCTATCATCCTGGCAAAACTTCAGTTTAGCAAATGCATTCACAAGCCAAAATGTGAAGGATCGACTCTGATTTGTCCCTTAGCCTTTCCTTTATTTATGCTGCTATACATAACACGTCTGCCTTTAAACACAAGCTACTGCTTGGGAAGCCCCCAAATAGACTAAAAACTTCTCAGGCCAAGTCTGGTCTACCCCTCTGGCAGTTGGACAAAAAGGAGACAGAACTCTCATTGTCTTCCTCCACACACACACACTTTCTTTCTTTCTTTCTTTCTTTCTTTCTTCATGGGGGGACCCCAAAATTGTAAGATAAACTCTAAAATCTAGTAGTGTTGTGCAGTGTCTTTTGTTCATCTTGTATAGTTTATGGTTGATAAGTCTAGTGGTTGTAAAATGTGTTAAAAGAATCATGATATCTTCGTCTTCCAGTAACACTTCCAATTGTAGACGCTGAAAAAAATTCGAAAGTAAGGAAGGTGCACAGTTCTCATGGCAGACTTCTCCTCTGGCCAATTTAATTGAAGTTAGCAGAACAACTTTCACATAGTGCTCCATAACATGTGTGAGGCCTGGGAGCCTCTGACACACACTTTCATTCAAGGTGTGCGCTTCTGTTTGATGAGCCCTGCAATTCAGAAGTAGCCACACCCCCTGGCTTGTTACATTTTAAAAATTGTGCAATTTTTGGTGAATGGTTCTGGGCCAAATGGTTTCACCACTCCCATTTTTGACTTTGATCATGCGACTCCGATTTTACCACAGCACTTGCTTGTTAGCATCTAGTCATGCAGATGATATCGGGCAATCAAGACATTACTGTTCATTGAACAATTGGGATCTAAATTGTCTTCAGGTGCCTGGTGCTTCTAAGCATGAAATGTAATTTTTCAACCTGTACAAACAAGACTGAGAACATTAAATGTACAGTGCATGTTAATTTCACATTTGACTATCTATACATGAAACTTCTTGGATTTCTTACTGAACTACACAGAATGTAAGTTTGTGTTTCTGCTAATGTCACTGGTGTCTGGATGATTTAACAAGCTGTGATAGTAAAACCTTATGGCTAATAGTTGAGTGTTTGTCTAATATCTGCATATACATTGCTAATTTCTGCTTTCAGTTATATGGATGTAACATCCATTGCCTTCATTTCTTAACTCTTCATGTACATCAGTGAGCCTTGGATCCAGGTAACTTATTTGACCATTAGCATATGGTCAAACAAATGCCCCTTTTTATAAGCCATCATATATAATATAGGACTCCTGGGTTCTAGTCTCTGCTCTGCTCATGACTCACTCTGTAGCCTTAGATCAGTGTTTCCCAAACTTGGGACACCGCTTGCGTAGGAAAAGCCCCTGGCAGGCCGGGCCAGTTTACCTGCCCCGTCCGCCGGTTCGCCGATCGCAGCTCCCAGTGGCCGCAGTTCGCCGCTCCAGGCCAATGGGAGCTGCTGGAAACGGCAGCCAGTATGTCCCTCGGCCTGTGCCACTTCCAGCAGCTCCCGTTGGCCTGGAGCAGCGAACCACGGCCAGTGGGAGCCGTGATCGGCCGAACCTGCGGACAGGGCAGGTAAACAAGTCAGTTTACCAGTCAGTAAAATAAGGATCAAAATGTAACAGAGGGTCCTGTGGCACCTTTAAGACTAACAGAAGTCTTAAAGGTGCCACAGGACCCTCTGTTACTTTTTACAGATTCAGACTAACACGGCTACCCCTCTGATACTTAAGGATCAAAATAACTCTCTCACTCTTAGGTTTTAGGTTTAGTTCTTTAATGTTTGAGAAGTGTATGGAGAATGGGTGTTACCAAAATACAAAGTTGTTTTTAAAATGATAAATATATCAAGTTAGAGCGGGTAGAAGTATATGCGCCAAATACTCTTCGATGCATGATAATCGTGTATAGATACCGTTCCCATGTACTTGAATGTGTTAGATAACTTTAGGAAATATAACCTCCTGCTTTGTATAAAAGTGTTCATGTAACTTGAAACAATGTATATATTGGCGTAATATCTTAACACTTCTCAAATTTGTTTCTTGGTTACCTGATGCTAGAGTACATTTGTTGTCTCTTGATATCCCAGTGGATATGATATCAAATATAATTAAATATTGGTAATGATATAGTTAACTGCTGTGAAAGCAAGTGTGTCAATACTAAATTACTCACTTAACAAAATAAAATCGAAATAATTTCTTTGTAAATTGATTTACAGCATATCCTTGTTTCTTAATGTGCATAATCTGTGGCCGTGTTTCACAGGTACGAAGCTTGTTTACTGAAGGGCCTATTAATCATCAATAGACTAATATCTGTAGAATTACCTTACAAAGTCCAAGACCAATTTTCTAATCCAAATTATTTTCTGCTTACACTCGAAGGAGTTAACGTATTGGGAATTAAACAGTTACACTAGCACAAAAGCGGTGAGCTGAACAAGCAGAGTAGCAAGAGGGTTGCAGTTTCACCTGCACAACTTTGCATTATTCATTGAGATTACACCCACTCATCAGTGGTTATAAAGAGTAAATGTGATCAGAGTTCTAGTTTGTGTATCACAACAGAAGAAAATGAGTGTGGAAGTTGTTGTTTTTTAAAGAAGCCACTAGAAAGTGAGCAGCAAAGAGCACTTAGATTAATGTAAAGACTTGATAATTTTTTTCCATTTTGTATTACAGTTTATTGTTCTAGTTCTCCTTTACAAATTATTATAAAAATCATTGAAGTTGATTAGGACATTATTCCCATTCCTTGTCAATAAAAAGGGTTTGTGTGTGGGTGTGTAACAATGAATAGTCTTTTGGGGAGGGAGTTGTGTGCTTTACACTAATATTTAACACTAAGTTCTGCAACTTTTTATCAAAGTTTATTAAAACATTTATTCTTAAACAGAACATTGCTAGCATCTGCTATGGGTACATGGAAACCTTTTTGTGCTCTTCCTGAGTGACTCAATGATAAACCAATAGCTTAATAAAAATCACTTTCTGTCAAAGACATAATGGTTCAATATGTGTGGCTGTGGGTATTAGCTGCATCCATAGAAACAAACTGATAAGAGATTGAGTTTCAGTATTGTAGAGAACATTATTATTTGTTTATTATTATAACCCAGACTGAGGACATTGTACAGTATTGATAACATGTTGCTGTTTGACGTTAAAAGATTTTGCCATATGCTTTTGTTTTTTACTTAAGTAAGTTTTTGGGTGTGAGCATTTTTTCATCCTTAACAGAAGACATTGTAAAACATCTCATTCTTTTCATGCCAGTTATCTGAGTAGCACTACTTAGTGCTCTGTAATGGGTAATATGTCACAGTGTGGCCATGATTTTACTTCTAGGTTGTAGGCCTGTACCGATTATGTGGTTCAGCAGCAGTCAAGAAAGAGCTTCGAGAGGCGTTTGAGAGGGATAGCAAGGCTGTTACTCTCTGTGAAAACCAATACCCAGATATTAATGTGATAACAGGTAATGCACTTACTTTTGTTTTTAATATATAACTATGAGAAATCTCTATCTAAATAAAGAAAATTGTGCTTTAAAATGGCTCATTGGAGAGTCACACAGACAAATCCATTAGCTACACTTTGTTTTGCTGAACAAGAAAGGGAAGATGAATCCTAACTTTTGTCATGTAAAAATGAGATGTGCCAGTGATAGAGAAACAGTGTAATGAGTTGTGGATAGGGGTTTGAAGTGAATGGAGGTCTCTGTGGTGTGCCAAACCTTTAAGATTATTTATTCTTTGTATTGTGATAGCTCCTGGGAGACTTAGTCGTGACCAGTACCCCATTGGGCTAGATGCTGTACAAACACAGAACAAAAACTCAGTCCCTGCTCCCAATATCCTATAATCTTAAGAGAAGAGACAGCATGTGGATATAGCCAAACGGGAGAGTACAAAGAAACTTGTCTTATTTACGAGCTTAGGCCCCAGTCCTTGTGCTAATTTTACAAATAATTCCATTGGCTTCAATGGGACTACTCACAATACAGAAAGTTACGCACGTCCATAAGGCCTTGTAGAATTGGGTCCTTAGAGCCAGATCCTGCTGCCATTTAAGCCAATAGCAAAACTTCCATTGATTTATGTGGGAGCTAGATTAGTGAATAGTGCATAGAAATTCAAGGTGTGCAGTGGGAAATAATTGTCTATTAACCTGATCATATGCATACTTTTTTTGTTGGTCATTTATAGAAAATTAATTTGGGGCTGATTTTATCTAAAGTCTTATCTGTCTGTGTAGTCCTGCCACTCAGTGGGATTACTGGTAAGGGTTTGGAGAATTGAGACAATTTTTATGATGAGAGTCTTAGTTTGGATAGCCTTCTGGAAATAAACCAGAATGTTTTGTGGTATATACTGTGTATTTCACCTGTAACATTTAGTAGTAGGAATCTTTGTTTTTTTAAAAGGTGGAATAATTTTATGACTAACCTTAGTTTACATAACAAATATTAATCTATTTTCAAGCTTCATGGTATAAATTGATTGCCTGCAGAAATTGGAATGGAATTTTTCCTTCATATACATTCAGGGCTTGAAAATTTACTCAGCATGTGGTAGCCCTGGTGCAAATTTTGCTGGGCTACAACATCCTCTGTCACTTGTAAAGAAATAACAGTTGTGTTATTTAATTGTTTGTACTTTAATTTCCAACATATTGTCAGTCAACTTTCAATTTTATGCATATTTAAAAAAAGTAACTTACTGCTAAGGGTGGGTGAGTAGAAGAAAAACTTTATCAGCAGATTTTATGCAATTAATTTTTGCTAAAGAATATCTTTGCAGAATAGAATTTGACCAACCCTATTTACTGTTTACTTGGCTAGTTTCATTGTTGGTTTTTGCCAGTTACTGGCTACACCCAGAGGCAGGATACTGGATTTAATTATATATTCTTTATTTTGAAAGGTTGCACAATGAACACTCATCAAGATCTTTTAAAATATTCTTTGATTTAACTTCTTTTAATAAATTCACAAGAAAAAAGTGATGATAATTCTTAGGACCAGTTTCTTTCAACAAGAGTTTGTTATAGTCCTGTGTTGCTCTTGATCATTGTAAGCAAGCACTGGAAATGTAGATGACTGTTGTTGCTTAGGTTTGTGAATTAACTCATAGAAACAAGAGTTTAATTATGTCAAACATCAGAAACCAACAGCTTAATAGTGGGCTGTAACTAAGTAATGGCCAAACAGATGTACTGCTAAGACAAGTTTTGGCTCAATAAAAAATTGAAATAGCATCTCGCACCTTAATATAAAGCCTCATATACTATAAACTGTCAGCAATTACAGAAGCAATTCAGACACATGGAAGACTTGTGAAACAGTTCATATCCACACCCAGAAAAATTAGTGATATTTCTAGGGTTGCCAACCCTCCAGGATTGTCCTGGAGTCTACAGGAATTAAAGATTAATCTTTAATTAAAGATTATGTCATGTGATGAAATTATGAGGAATATGTCCAACCAAAATTGACAACCCTAAATATTTCATAGCAATCCAGTTACCTGTGCACCTCACTACTTCAAGTATTTCTTATAATTGATTTAAGCTTAGGTTTGACCTGGGATAGTGCTAAGTGTAGAAAGAAAGCCCTGGTGTTGCAGCTGCACTAGTTTGGTCCTTCCAGCACAATCCCACAATACTGTGGATAAATACAAAAGATCACTTTAATTTTGCAAAATACATTGATGCATGCTTTTGTTGTTCTTGATTGTTGAGCTACATCTGTTTGAATGTGCAGGGTCTCCTGTACTCCTGACTTCTTGTTTTGAACTACTGCAGCTTCTTCATTTTTTGCATTTGACTTTTATTTTTATAAGGTATAAGGCATACAGTTTTGATATCTTTGTTTTTAAGGAAGAATCAGATATGCTTCTTTATACGTTATAAAATGTATGCTGCTCTGTTTCTGAAGAAAAAGCATATTTTAAGGAATCGCATTTAAAAAATTATTTGCTACAGCACCTCTTCAACTGTGCAGTTCTGAGACTCGTGATGCACTGGTTCTCTAACAGTTGGCAGGGTTGCTGTATGTGTCTGCACACTGAACTAGTTACCTTCCCCAAACTGTAGCCAGTTCTATCACTGGTTACAAGCTAAACAGTTCAGTCTTTGATGAACCTCTAATGCCTGCTGACATATCAGAGGCATCATGCATACTTTTCCATCCTTATTTGTAAGTATCTGTTAGTGCATATTCACCTACATTATCTCTTTGTTGATGAAGAACAGGTTTCTTAATAAGCCAAATCATGTGTTCCCTAAAATATGAATAATCTTAAATCTTAGCTCTTTTTGAAGACTAGTGCTTTATGTGGGCCCATATTGAAATTTGAGCAGCACTGTTGTTTTCAAAACATTATGAAGATATTTTTCTTTTGACAGTTCTCCAAAGCCTAAGGAATGAACATTTAATGATTAAGTTTGACTGAGAAATGCTCTTGAGACTGGCACTGGCTTACACGCTCGTGGCTCAAAATAAAATGGGCTGCCAGTTTTTAGGAACTAGCCAGTAGTAATGTTGTTGCATCATGTCTGCTTCCATCCATGTGAATTCAGATCTCTGAGTAAAGCATGTAATACGGTTAACAGTTCAGTGGATCAGAAAAATGAGAAATTAATGAAGTGGATGGTGGTTTCTGCTTGCTGTCTAAATTTGTTCTGTGTGGTGAGTGGTTGTGTGAAGGAGAAAGCAGCAGTGAGCTGGCAGTCAGGAGAGCATAGCTTAGATTCATAAAAATAACTGCAGCCTCTTACAGGGCTAATTTAGCAAAGGGAACAGCAAAAGGATTGAGAGGTCAAAGGGCACTCCATGGCTCAAAACTATTCTGTTATTCAGGAAGTAAGAGAAAGTTATCTTGTGGGGTGAGGGGAGAGGGAGAGGTTGGTCCCGTGACTATGGACTATATTGTATTAGGTGAATTGAAAAATCCTATTTCTTTTGTTTTTTACTGTGCAAGTATTTGTAATAAAAAATAAATATAAAGTGAGCACTGTATATTTTGTGTTCTGTTATAATTGAAATCAATATATTTGAAAATGTAGAAAACATCCAAAAATATTTAAATAAATGGCATTCAGTTATTGTTTAACAGTGCGATTAATCGCTATTAATTTTTTAATTGCTTGACAGCACACACACACACACACACACACACACACACACACACACACACACACATATATATATATATATATATATATATATATATATATATATATATATATATATATATATATATATATATATATATATATATATATATATATATATATATATATATATAAAAACCAGGAATATATAACAGCCTTGCTTTTTGAAGAGGACCATGCAATAAAAAAGCTGTCATCGGAATCTTGAGATGGATCCTTGAAAGGACATGTGTTTACAAATGTAAAGGAAGAGTAAAAATTTTGATTTAAATATACGTTGGGTTGAATAGTGTGTACTGAGTGTGCATGATATAACATTTCTTTCAGTTAGGAAGTGTGCACTTAAACTTAGATGCATGTCTGAGGAATGCACACCCATTTAGCATGTCTGTGGGTAAGAGCCTGCTCCTGTTGATGTAAATTTTGAAATTCACATTGGTTTCAACAAGAGCAGAACTTGGCTTCAAGTGTGGACTGTTTGTCTCAAGGAGTTTATAATCTTCTCAAACTGAAAGGCTTTAGATTTCCCCCCCCCCTTTTTTTTACTCTGCCCGTTCTTTCTTTTCTTCTTTCTTATTTATAGGCTTTAAAAACCTTGGAGAGTTAATGTTAAAAACTATTAATGCCCTGATAGTTATACAGCTAAAGCTGGAACAAATCAGCTGTGCTTTCAACGGCAGTGTTAATTTGGCCATGTTGCACTAATCAGCAAAGTAGGACTAGGAAATAGTACACTTGTGTAATGGGGGGCGAATTAATGTTGCTCCTGGAATCTTTGCTTTCACATTTTCTGACTTGCTACAATTTTGACTGTTCTTTCTTAAAATTGTTTCAATGCAGTACATTTTCCTTTTTTACTTTTCTTTCAAAGAAATAAGAACAAAGATTGATAATAGTTGTAATAGTTATATTCCACGTATGAAGACCATCTAAGGAGGAAAAACTAAATCTCCCCACTCTCTGTATTTATGCGAAATTAATTTTTAACAAAATATTTAGTGACACGGTTTACTTTACAGCTGGCTCATAGAGCAGGCTTTGCATTGAGATTTGTAACAACTCTGGCTTTGTTAAAGAACACAAAAGTGATGGTATTTCTGTCCTGGTTTGGGGAGTGACATGTCCTATGTTTGGCAGATACTTTAAAATTATACCTCTCTATTTCCTGCTTCCAGCTCTCTCATGCCAGGTGCTGCTACTAACCAAAGTGGAGGCTGCATTTATTAGGTTAATTATGGTAACATTTTATAAAAGGAGTTTTAACTAAAATGAAATATCAGATTATAATAGGTCTAACTGATTTGTATCTTAATTAAAGTGGTTGTTTGCATGATATACTGTGCTTGGACATTTTGTAGCACAGAGTGTTTTTTTTTTTTAAATTTTTGTAAATGAGAGTGGTAAAAGAGGTAGGGTGGAGAGAGAAGTAAAACCTACACATCTTTAGGTGGTTTCTTTGTTTTTGTAATTCTGTGGGGGGTTTTTTTGTTTTGTTTTGTTTTGTTTTTTTGCTTCTAGATACCAGGCGTGTGTTTGTTGTTTCCAAGTGGCTATGATTAGTGCTCTTGTTTTTTCTGTAAGCAATTGAAATAATAATCACCCTGAAGTATTAGCCAGGAGTTTAGACCTGTTTACAAAAATTTGCAATTGCTGAGGTTAACTCCCCGCACCCACTCCCCCGCTGCCCTTGCCCTCGATTCTATTTTAGACAGATGGCGAGGCTCATAGAGAAGCAGGTGTAGTGAAATGCTTCCTGGCTGTTGGCATCCCACAGAATCACATTTCTCTTCTCCTTTTCCTCCTCCCTCTCTACCCCAATCCTTTCCAAAATTACTTTTATAAATGGTCATCTGCATGTCCTGCATGGTCTTGGCTACACTTGCAAGATAGAGCTCATTAAAGCAGCTCCAAGCGCCCTAACTCCCGGTGTGTCCACACTGAAAAGGCACGTAGAGTGTCTGTACTCTACAGCTGGAGCGCTCCTGGTAATCCATCTCCTTGAGAAGCATAAAACTTGCTACGCCCTGGCTGAAACGCCCGGGCATCAGTGTGGGCGAGGTGTTGCGTTACTGTGCTGTGACTGGCCTCCGGAAATGTCCCATAATCCCCTGAAGTCAAGTGGTCACTCTTCTTGTGGTTTTGAAATTGGCTGCAGGCATGCAGATATCCCCTTTCAAAGCTCCGTTTCTGACAGCCGGCATGCTTATCTGCTCCAGGACAAAGCAAACCATTAGTGTAGAATGCTGCTGTTGTGTGGGGGTGGGGGCGGGGAGGCTATGCTGCTGTCTGAACTTACAAGGCAGCATGCTAACACACTTTCAGCCCCCCAAAACACACTTTCTCTCCCCCCACATACACACTCCACCCCCCCCCCCCCATTTGAAAAGCATGTTGCAGCCACTTGCACACTGGGATAGCTACAACAATGCACTGCTCTTTGTGGCGTTGCAAGAGCTGTAATGTGGCCATGCCAGTGCGCTTGCAGCTGACAGTGTAAACACGCGGCAGTGTTTTCCCTACTGCGGTCTCCAAAGGTTGACACAGCCTTGTCTCTGAAAGCTGCTTAGTGTAGCCAAGCCCTGTGATCTTGATACATTCTTATGTTTAGTGAGAGTTGCAGGAGTTCTGCACTTCTTGGGCTTGGACATATAGTTGCCAAAGAGGTGATGAGTGGAAATGTCAATGAATGGGAATGGCTGCTGTAGCCGTATCATTCTGTGACCATTGATCTACTTATTGACTAGTGCAGCAGCTGTAAGTGCTCCAGGTGGTTAGAAAGTGGGACGTTGGGTGGGGTTGATGTTTTTGTTTGAGGGATTGGCTACTCTTTACTGCTTTGGATTAGTGTTAATTCACAGAGCATGGCCTTCTAGTGATACTTCACAATCAGGCATATTTTATAAACCATAATAAGAAACAATGAGATGAATAGGAAAGGAATTAATCACCAGGCACACATGAAGCCATGTGTCACTAGGCTTTGGTGTAGCAGAGAGATTTAGGTCATTCCTAGTTACTGTAACTCTCCCTTCCCTTTCCTGAGACAGCAGATGTGTGCGAAGGCTACTAGCAGCTTCTTTTCTGCTCCTCCCCTACTTCTTGTAAATGGCAGGATCCCGAAGTGACATTCTCCAACTTACCCTTGAGAGAGCTGTGGATGAGATCACTGATAGCATACAGTTTCCATGTGTGCATGTGCCCACCCCATACATACATCTTTCCTCTGGGAGTACCTGGCACCTTTCATATGTCAGGCATCCTCTGGTGCCTTCACCTGGATAAAACACTGTCTGTGGGCCTCAGTGTAAGTTAATGCAAAGTAGTTATTCGAGTAATTAAGAACTCTTATTCTATTTTCTTTCTTGCTATTCTGGCTGTGAATAATGCTAGACAGTAGTACTGCACTGCTTTTGTTCTGGAAGGACAGAGTCTTTTACAGAAGGTGGTAGAACCACCAACGCAGAGGAGCTGGTGTAATAAATAGCACTGTTGAGAGCCTAACAAAGGCTCTATCGCACTGTCATGCAGCAGAGCCAGCAAGTAGCGTGGAGCAGAACAAAAGGGACTGGGGAAGAGCAAGAGAGCAATCTTATCCCAGTGGGGGCAGACTCCCAATTTTGATGAACTTGTAAACTTGCACTGAACACCAATGAGAAGCATTGTTTGTATGAATAATCCTGTATTGAGAAAGAAATATAACTCATTCTGGGGCAGCTAGAGTTCTGTCATTTAATGGGGGTATTTAAGGTGTTTTCAAATTTTTAGTGTGACCTGGACTATGAAAATGTCTGAGAAAGAGAGCTCTGATTCAGAATAAAGCAATTAATCTTCATTCTTGTGTGTGAATTTTATACTAGTATGAATTGCGTATGACAAGTTTTGGTGGAATGCATTTGTGACCCGTTAGAACTGGAGAGATTTTTATCATGGAGAAGAAAAATGCTCTCATGTTAGCAGTCATTACTGCACCTACTGTGCACAACATCGGCAGTTTCTAAAGTGCTCTGTATACTGGCAGTGCAAAAATAGAGGAAGGATAGTTCAATGGATGGGGACTGGCTTGGGAGACCTGGGTTTAATTCTTGCTCTGCCACAAACTTCCTGGGCAAATCACTGAGGGTATGTGTACACTGCAACCACAGGCTGTGATTTAACCTAGCTAGCCACCTGGGTAATTACCCAGGGTTCCGGACAGGTTTGTACAGCCCATGCTAAAGTCTGGGATGCTGCAGCTTCATCTATTCCACATCTGTATTTTCCTACCTCTCAGGGATGTTGTGAAGAGATCTTCATTTAAAGATTGCGAAGAGCTTAGATCAGGGGTGGGCAAACTTTTTGGCCTGAGGGCCACATCTGGGACTAGAAATTGTATGGCGGGCCATGATTGCTCACAAAATTGGGGTTGCGGTGCGGGAGGGAGTCAGGGCTCTGGTTGGGGATGCAGGCTCTGGGGTGGTGCCAGAAATGAGGAGTTCAGGGTGCGGGAGGGGGCTCCAGGCTGGGGCAGGAGAGTTGGGTGCAGGGCGGGGGTGGGGCTCTGGGGTGGGGCTGGGGATGAGGAGTTTGGGGTGCAGGAGAATGCTCCAGGCTGGGATTCAGGGATTCAGAGTGTAGGACAGGGATCGGGGCTGGGGCAGGGGGTTGGGGCGCAGGGAGAGGCTCAGGGGTGCAGGCTTACCTCAAGG
This sequence comes from Malaclemys terrapin pileata, assembly GCF_027887155.1. NCBI lineage: Eukaryota > Metazoa > Chordata > Testudines > Emydidae > Malaclemys > Malaclemys terrapin. Next base: position 81,365,737 of record NC_071512.1, read on the forward strand.
GGTAAGTGGGCGGCGCTTACCTCAAGTAGCTCCCAGAAGTAGTGGAATGTCCCCCCTCCAGCTCCTATGCCAAGGCATGGCCAGATGGCTCTGCGCACGGCCAGGCAGCTCTACATGCTTCCCTGTCCGCAGGCACTGCCCCTGCAGCTCCCATTGGCTGCTGTTCCTGGCCAATGGGAGCTGTGGGGGCAGTGCTTGGCACTGGGGCAGCATGCAGAGCGGAGGTCCCTGGCTGCCTCTAAGCGTGGGAGCTGCGGGGAGAGGGAGCATGCTGCTACTTTTGGGAGCTGCGTGGCGCAGCCCCCAACTCTGCTTCCCAGCTGGCACGGGGCAAGCCCCAGACCCTGCTCTCCAGCAGGAGCTCAAGGACCAGATTTAAAACAGCTGGTGGGCTGGATCCAACTTGGAGGCCGTAGTTTGCCCACACCTTGCTAGATACTATAGTAAATATAAAAGAGAGAGAGGTCTGCGGTAAGTCTAGTACTAATAGTGCTATAAGCATACTTGAAAAAGTTTCCAGAGCCCCAAAATGTTGTGAAGGAATGAAATACCATCATCGGGTAATGACACTCCCAGTAATTAAGTCTTTGGGAGCTCCCCAAATAATATGATTTTAGTCTATTCTTATTTCCTCCCTGCAAATGTAAGATGTAGAAAACAGCCTGGCCAGTCCTCTTATAGGAGGAGTGCAGGTTATGTGCCTTACCACTCCCAAGAAATTCTGTAATGTGAGAGTCTGCAGCTTGTTAAATGCATCTGTTCCTGTCTCTTTTGTGAAGGTGTCCTCAAGGATTATCTAAGAGAGCTGCCCTCTCCCCTGATAACTAAGCAGTTGTATGAAACAGTGTTAGATGCCATGGTGAAAAATCCCTTGAAAATGACAGCGAGCGGTTGTGAAAATGACCCAAGTGACTCTGAGCATACGGTGGCCCTTCTTGATTGTCTGCCAGATGTTGAAAAGGTGAGTACTATTGGACAGCTAAAATGATAATAAATCACCAGTTGCAGAAAGGGAAGGAACTCTTTTTATTAGACTACACATAAATGCCTCTGAGTTCTTATGTTTTCTGTTTGTAACCCAAATACCCACTTGATAGATAACACTTTCAAGCTGTCTTTTACTTTAGGGTCTGTATTGCTGGGTTTAACTTGTACTTTGTGTGTTTTACCTCTTCCGGTGTACAAAATAGAATTAAAAATGGCATATGGGTATTTTTTAAAATTGTTAAAAGGGAGATCCTGACTATGAGCTGTATTGAAGTCCCATCGCCATTTTTGTTATCCTGGGTATCCTAGCCAATGCTTACCTGAGTAACTGCATTCTTCTCCTCTAAACATATGAGATAGGACTATAAGCTACCATATGTTGTAGTGTAATAGCTGCCATGTTCCATCCAAGAGAATACTGCAAACCGCATATCCTGGACAGGCAAAGTGAACCCTGTATATAGATTGTGGAGTGCTGTGGGAGGATTCAGTCTGAAAGGCACTCTGTAAATCCCTCTTGCTGAATTATTATTATTATTATTATTATTTATTAACAACAGTGCAATAAAACGTTAACCTGGTTTACTGTTGGCATAAATAGATTTTACAAGAGCAAAAGTTAAAGGTTATTAACAGAAAAACTAAAGAATGAAAACTGACTCGATTGTTTAATGTGTATACTGTAAAGGGACAAGCAAATTGCTTTTATGCAAAGTAGAACATAGTAAATGTTTAACTTTTAACCAGCAAATGTGCTTGTTAAGTATTTTATTACCTTAATTTAAAAGATGAATTAATGTTCCTTTAAGAAATTTTTATTGATTTGATTGCCAGCTGTTTGTTGGTTTTTCACTTTTGTGTTGAAAAGTGCCCAGAATTCAGGATGGATGCTTCAGTAATAAATAAAATAATCCCATGGACAGCAGCTAGTCTGTGTTGCAGAAATGAATGCTCATTCTCCATCGAGGAGGACTGCATTTGAGGTAGTGAAAGGAGCAGGTCCTGCTTCTGTGTTTGTACATCTGTTCTGTTCTCTGATAGTTCAAAGGCTGCTTAACTTCTTGGTCCTACGGTTTAACACATAACATTACAGTACCGTTGCTCTCAGAGGTGCACGTCCTATGGCAGGGGTGGCTGAGCCGCATGCGGCTCTTTTGCAGTTAAAGTGCAGCTCACAGAGGCCCTCCATATACCTCCCCCCATTCTCCACCTACCTCACTGGGCTGGGGGGAAGCTTGTGGCTTCTGCCCTGCGGCGTGTTGGTGGGGCTTCAGCCCCACGGGGCATGACTGCCAGGGCTCAGTGCTTCAGCCCCGACACTCCTCTCCCTGCGGGCTGAAGTCTGAGCCACGGCAGGCACACCCAGCTCTCAAACTTCTGAAGATTATCGTATGCGGCTCGGAGGGTTAGTAAGTTTGGCCACCCCATCCTATGAGTATGTGATGTATTGCCTGAGGTACCATTCTCTCTTCCTGATGATCTGCGTTCTTCAGGAGAGATTAAAGGAGCAGCCTTGAACATTTTGAGCAGATACTAACCCCTTATTGGGGTGTTTATGGGGTTGCACATTCATAAACAAAGCCCTTTTCTTCAAGATTACAACTATTCCTAGAAGTTGCCCTTCTAACTACGGGGTGTAGTACATAGGACTTGAGTGTCCATGGCTGACAATCCAGCAGTTTTAAAGAATTCTCAATTCATGTAGGGCCAGATTCGGCCATCTATAACGCATGTTGAGTAGTATTGTATTCTTCTAGTCCCACTTTGTTTAGTGGAACTACCACTGGGGTAAGGAGCTAGACAATATGAGTAAAAGCACCCGAAGCTAGTCCTTAATGTTAAATGAAAGACACTGCCCCTTTGCAAAAGAATCTTTGGAAGCTAAGCATTTTGAATGCTGAAAAAGACGTAATTCTAATAAGTCATTTCCACTTAAGGCATACCTGGGTGGCCAGGGATAGAGGCCAATTTTTATCAAGCCAGACTGACTTCTTGTGTCCCTGCTGCTTCTTCAGTTTCTTTCCTTTCTCTGGTGTCCTCTTTTCACTGTAAGAAAATCTATATACATAGATCAGAGGTCATGTAAGAGAGAAATTTTTTACCCAAGACATCTGTCTTAACCAGCCTGCACTGTAATGGAGTCCAATACAACTTGATGTTCAGTGCTTAGATACTGCAGTGATTGTGTTATAGGATATGTGACAAGTACCCTTGAAAATAGCACTGTTAAACAACAGCCAAAGGACAATAATGGACTGTATTTTTGCTTTATCTAGTTACCTGAAACTTAACTCTTCATTTTAGGCAACCCTAAAGATGCTGCTGGATCACCTGAAATTGGTGGCGTCTTATCATGAAGTAAATAAGATGACGTGCCAGAATTTAGCTGTGTGTTTTGGGCCTGTCTTACTGAGCCAGAGGCAGGAGACCTCAAACCATAATAACAGAGTCTTTACAGATTCAGAAGAGCTTGCTAGTGCCCTGGACTTCAAAAAACACATAGAAGTTCTTCATTATTTGCTCCAGCTATGGCCAGGTAATAAAGTTTATGAAAAAATTCTGTCTGATGAGAAAGCAACATCATCAGATCCTAAAATATAACCAAATCTTTTACTGTGTGACTATAGAGTGTGGTTTACAGGGTATACAAACGGTATTGGGACTCTTGTCAGTTATAGCAGCAAAGAGTCCTGTGGCACCTTCTAGACTAACAGGCGTATTGGAGCATGAGCTTTTGTGGCTGCATACCCACTTCTTTGGATTTATGGGTGGGTATTCACCCACGAAAGCTCTTGCTCCAATACTTCTGTTAGTCTATAAGGTGCCACAGGACTCTTTGCTGCTTTTACAGATCCAGACTAACACGACTACCCCTCTGATACTTCTCAGTTATAGGTTAATATGTCACAACATACAACTTGGTGATAAAAGAGACCACAGTAATTTTATTATCTATTGTATCCAACTGTTGTTTTATTAAAATGTATAATTTAGTGGGAGATCCTGTGCTTTGGTGATCTCTCTACCACATGAAAATGACAAGATTTAAAAGTGCACATACAAAAAGCTGTTTTAGTGCCTTTTGTGTAGTGTTCTCAAGCAACTATGATAATAAAAATAGACAAAGGTCAAAAACCTCACCTACTGGGGTAATGCTCCTACACATGACCTAACTCAGGTTTCTGCTGTGTTTGGCATTTTACCGACTTTGGCCTGAACAGGTATAGATTCTTTTGGTTTTATGGCTTCTTAAATTGCATGGACAGACCTGCTGAATTATTGTTGTTTGTATTACAGTAGTGGCTAGAAGACCCAGACAGAATTTGAGACGCCATCTGTACAACTATGTAACAGAAGGCTTTGCGGAGATAGGTAATGAGCCAGTTTCTGAGAGGGGTGCAGGGCACCCATAACTCCCATTCACTTATTGCAGGTTTCATGTGTTTAGCAGCTCTTGGGAACAGGCTCTAGTAGAAGGGAAGTGAAACTTCGATATTTTTAATGAACCTGCCAGGATGCAAGTGAAGGACATAGTTCTGTTCAGATCTGTGCTTCAGAGGTAGAAGGATGTTGCCAACTTCTCGTTTCCTAAGGTATTCAGAGACCTGATCAAAGCCCATTGTAGTCAATGGAAAGACTTGCATTAACTACAGTGGGGTTTGGATTAGGCCCCTTATAAATTATTTTTGAACTTTTTCTCCTGCTTAGTAGCTAGCTATTGAGCTGGCGTCTTCCCTTATGAAAACCCTGCAGTAATTCACAGTAACAGGCTCAGCTATTGTAGTCTCAGGGTTGTAAACTGGAGTTTGAGAAAATTACGGGGGGGTCTTTAGTATCTTTTTATAATAGTTAAATATTCCCTGGCCAACAGAATCCATCAGTCACCTAGAGATACGTAAGTGGGTGGAAGATGAAGGTCTGCTATATCTCTTGTTTCCTGACATGAACAATCAGTGAAGCCCACTTAGTTTCATAGTAATCTGATTTGTGACAGTGATCAGAAGTAATCTCTTCCATTACCTACCTGCTTGTTAATACGTGTTTCTCAAATGTGCACAGAATGAACATTTTTATTTTTGAGATTGCAGAGGTTAACTATAGTGATTTCATGAAATATTTTCTCATCTGTTTTGCCTTTAGGACATACTAAAGCCTCTTAGGAAACTTTTGATTTGCGTTAAAGTATCCATTGAAATATGGGATAAAACTACTTGATATGAGGTTTAAACTAACTGAGATTATTTTTTTAACTCAAACAGAAGAAATCCTTGTTCTTTTATGTAAGATTAACAGCAGATCTACAAGAAATGTCTGAGGGTATGTTGTGGCATGTGTTCAGGATGGCAAGTGATTCAGGTATAAGTGAAGTATGAAGGACATCATATATTCTGCATATGCCACGCTTATTACAGAAAATCTGTTTCAGAAATGTTTGAGAATAAATATTTGTGTATCCCTTTGCCAATAAATCCTTAATACCAAGAGTCAAAATACAGGACCTGGAAGGAGAGGAAAATCATAATTATTACAAAACCTAAAAATTTACCTAAAATAGTTTCCCCATACATCATCATGTCACAATTGAATTCAAGGTTGATATCTATCATCTGCTTAGGATAGAATAAAAATGCTATACCTTTTAGAAAATGGGAAATCTCCCCTTTTCCAGTGATATATAGCAGTGGTTCTCCAGCTCTTTTTATCTGCAGACAACTCGCAACAGAGAGAGAGCTGCCCAATTTCTCACTGGATGGTTCTGAAAGCATTTAATTCCAGAAACCACCAGGAAGGAATCCTGGAACTCAGGACTGTGTGAAAGACAGAATTAAATATTTCTCTGGCAAGTTGTGCAAGAATAAATAAATAAAAGTTAATGGCCGTTTGAAACTATTTTAAGTTTAAGTTGAAACCGTTTTAAGTGTTTCTCCTGGAGGGGGAGATGGATTAGCAGACAAAGTGCAGGTCAGGCATATGGGCACAATGAATGCAGTCTGCAGTTTATTACATAACTACATAAGTGGGAATAAAGGTGAACTTCAAAAGTTTATTAATGTTTTTGTTTTTTAAGATCACAAATATATTTACTAATATATTTTGAAGTAAAAGTATATGGAAATCCAAGTTTTTAAATATTAATCTTGTAACTCCACCAGCTGTACCCTAGCTCAGTGGTTCTCAAAGCCGGTCCGCCGCTTGATCAGGGAAAGCTCCTGGCAGGCCGGGACGGTTTGTTTACCTGCCGTGTCCGCAGGTTTGGCTGATCGTGGCTCCCACTGGCCACGGTTCACCGCTGCAGGCCAATGGGGGCTGCAGGAAGGGTGGCCAGCATGTCCCTCGGCCCGTGCCGCTTCCCGCAGCCCCCATTGGCCTGGAGCAGCAAACCGCGGCCAGTGGGAGCCGCAATCAGCCGAACTTGCGGACGCAGCAGGTAAACAGCCCAGCCTGGCCCGGCCCGCCAGGGGCTTTCCCTGAACAAGCAGCGGACTGGCTTTGAGAACCACAGCCCTAGCTCACATTTTCTTGGGGGAAGATCTCAAAGTGGGTGCTGCTTTATCTAGCTAGTAACTTTGGTTATTATCTGTTGAGAGTCTTTAGAATGATTGACTGAAGTAAGAGAATTGTTTGAGAAGGTGTAATCTGTCTTTGGGTGGAGCTGTGAAATGCGAGGGGGTGAGATGAATAAACAAGTAGAGGGAAACGTGAGTCTTCTGCAGGCTTGTTTGAAATTACCACAAAAAATTCCAAATTTCTGAAGAACCATGGAGAAGTGTTTTTTAAAAGTACCCCAAGGTTTCCCATACTACATTAGATACTGATCAGTATAAATAATATTGTGGGACAGACAGTGACTCAGCCTTCATGCATACCTCTTTATCACTATCACAAGAAATAACTTCCACCCTGGGAATATCACTAGGATCAGTGCTGCTGCTGCCAAAAATGTTTGGCACAAAATCACTCTGCACCGGAGGCTAATGCCATTTTAAGGTCTACAACAGCTGCAGCATTCATCTGTCTGTGAGCACCTACTTATGCTTTATATCCTGGCAATAGAAACAATGAGTTTGTTAGGAAATTTAAATTGTGTAGCGGAAGAATAACCCAGTATAAGTTTGCAAATTCTCATCTGTTCGGTTTGGGGTATTTTGTTTTGGATATTGAAATTTCTAATGCTCACTGCCAGTCAGATATTCTCAGCCGTTAGACCAGCACTTTGTGGGGAGCCAGTGTTACTTCTGACTGTCTCAGCAATCTTATGAAGCCAGTCAAAGGGCCTGAGGGGATGTCCCCATCAGAAGAACTGGAACAGCTGCTTATCAAAAAGATAAATGGCAGTGCTTGATCTTCCATATTCTTCTGGTCGGACAATGATCATGTCATGGCACTGCCTCCACACTCAGGGGGCCAGGATTCCCATTCCTTCAAGATGTAACAAATGTACACCTGTTTCATCGTGGATGTGCTTTAGCATAACGGCTCAACAGTCATTGACTAATACTGGAGCTGCCTGCTATAGGTTTGGCTAATTCAGCCTACAGAAATGAAAACATGGGTTGTATTTCTAGTCGCAAATTAAGGTGGGATTTGAACCAATAATGTACAGTACCTTTGGTTTACAAGAATTGTGCAGAACAATGACTACAGTGAAATTAAAGTAAAATATGAATGCTTAAATGTAAATCATTCTTCTGAGGGTAAAAAAGAATTTGACTCAAGAAGGAAAGAGCACAGTCTAGTGTCTTAAGCTTAATCTTCCTGTAGATTTAGCAAATTTGATAATAAACATGTTGTTGTGCAATACTTCGATTTCCTTATTTTTCCAAGTGAAAACAAATGGTCCTTGTTCAGTGGGAGAGTGTAAAGCTGGCAAGTTATTGTTAACCCATTGACGCTTCATCTTAATGGAGCAAAGTCCAAACAGAAAGACTTTTGTTAATGTAAAATAAAACAAAAAGCCAAAAAAGTTATTGAAGATTACTGTGGTATACCTAAAATGAGACTAATGTCTTGCATAGAGACCAGTTATGGGTCCAGAGAGGAGAACATTTGAGACCTCCCGGGACTGAGACCTTTATGTGTCCCTAACCTCTGTTTGTCAGAGGGTGGAGATGGATGGCAGGAGAGAGATCACTTGATCATTACCTGTTAGGTTCACTCCCTCTGGAGCACCTGGCATTGGCCACTGTTGGTAGACAGGATACTCGGCTGGTTGGACCTTTGGTCTGACCCAATATGGCCGTTTTTATGCTTAAATATAGAGGACATTAATTAAAAAGAGACCGAGTTGGAATCTTCCTGATCTCAAGGTATTTGTGTATGCTACATTTCTAGAGAATGCATAACCTGCTTGTTTAATTTCAAGAGGTAATAGTCTACTGCACAGCAGAAAGAAGTTCAGATATTTAGGAGGCATGGGTCAGTAAAAATATTTGTACTGTTTACCATAGGAAGCCGATAACAGAGGAGGAGTCTTAGTAACTTATGCTGTGTAATCATGAGTTCAGGTAACAAACCGTCAAACCTGTTTGAGTGTATTTTATCTTTGACATGGAATTATGGCTGCTTAGATAAATTAATACAAAAGAGCTTCTATTGGTAGTGCATAAAACTTCGAACAAAAGAGAAATGCAAGAGTTCAACTCTGATGTGCCTTCAGCTTCTCTAGGTGTTTCTCGAAGTGGTATTTTTATTGTGTTTTTAACCTCTACATGCTGTGCCTGTGTTTTGTTACACCATTTAGTTTGGAAGAGGCCTGTGAGCTAAGCTGTTTGCTTTTATTTGACCATAGCTAGATGGTGATTAACTCAACTGCGTGAGTTAATCAATGCTCTGGAAGTTTTCTGTTTTTAAATAGACTTTTTCAGTTGCGGATTAAATATGGCATGAATCTTCAAAACTGGGCCTTCCACTAGATTTTCCTTTTAATCTAAGTGATGTCAGACAATGGCAGAAAAAAATAATAGTGGAATGTGTTGGCCATAAGTTTGCATGTATTAATGCATGTTTTGAGTATGTAAAGTAGAGTGAAATAAATGGACAACCTTTCGTTGCTGGTCTCTACTAGCAGTATGATTGTTATGATTTTCATTAAACTTCTTCTTTGTTCTAGTGCAATGTTCAACTGCCAAAGAATCAACATACTCAAACATGTTTCCAGGGAACCAGTCGTCTTTGAATTATCTGAGACCCAAGAAGCAGCGGCCTCAGATGTTGAATTTGAGCAGTACTGAAATGTCAGGGGTACTTAGGCCCAGACCAGCCAGATTAGACAGTCCCTCAAGTAATCGCTATGCAGGAGACTGGAGCAGTTGTGGGGAAAACTACTTTTTGAATCCAAAGGAGACCCTAAATGAAGCAGACTATGATGATGTTCCTTCAGAAGATACAGAAAGTGGGGAAGATTGCAGCAAAGTAGATGGACCAGATAGACTGATTGAACACGCAAAGTCCATGTCTAAAGAGCATACATTTCAGACCTATTTGACAATGCAAACAATAGATTCAGCAGTGGACCACAGAGTAAACCTCAAAGACCTGCAAGAAAGTATTGATACTCTGATAGGAAACTTGGAGCGGGAACTCAACAAAAACAAACTAAATATCACTTACTAATTTCCTTGCATGATACCTGCTGTTGATACCTCCCTGTTCCTCCACCCGCCTCCTCAAAAAAGTCTGTCTGTCTGGTTTTTCTAATGCATTGTGGAATAATCTGTGGCCTCCCTTCGATAAACAAATCCAATTTAGCCAATCCATTATTGTGGATAATTTTTCTTCTCATTAGAAGAATACATTGGCCTCACCCTCCGTGGTTTAAGTTGGCCTTTTAGACTATGCGAAATGATGTTAGGAAGAAGTGATTTCCCCCCTCACCCCGTCAAGGTACTATGCACTTATGAAGCTTGGACAGTATGTGACAGGAGATAAGGTGCCATCTTTGTCTGCTCTGTGTAGCAACAGCACTCTTCGTTCCTGAAACTTTATACCTGGTACGGACATTCCTCTTAGTAGAGGATTAGTGTTTCTTGGCCTGTGATTTGCAGCATGAACTTTAGGTAGATCCCATTCTACCATCTATGTCACCTTTTCATTTGCAATGCAAAGGCTGCTATGAAAAAATGCTTTTTATACATATATAAAAGTTTAGCTGTACAAAATATTATTGTATTCCTGTATTAACACTTTTCAGTAATTATTTAAACCTGCAAAAGTTAAATATTTTTCTAACCTTGTTTGTATATATTTATGTACATGTTTGTATAGTTATATTGGGAAGCGGGAAATCTGAATTAGATAAGGAAACCGTTTCTAAAAAGCTCCACATTGTGATGCCAAAATAAGGATTCGCTTGAGCAATGTAGCATTTGATTTTACGCACAGAAATATGTGCCGAGAGAGAGGACATAGTGAATGATTAATATAAATGACCTTGTGTCACATGTTGTGCTTCAGTTCACAGCTGTTGACTATTAACTACATTAAGAAACCATCCAGTTTAGTTTTAAGTAGTATTCCAGCATTTCCTAAGTGTTTCCAGTGAACCTGTCTGTTCCCTTTAAAGGTGCCCTTCAAGCAAAGAAGGGGGATAGAAAGGATTGTGCTATTTATTTTTTTTAATCCTTTCTGATGTGTGAAGAAGGTCTGAAAGGGTTTTGGGTTTTAAAGCTGTTATTTGGGGAGAGGGTGTGTGCTTTTTTCTTTTATCTTAGAAATAGCAGACTGTTAAATCTTTAATGTCTTTGGAAGTCATCTTGCATGATTCAGATGTTCATTGGGAACTTGGAGGTGATAAATACCTATGAAAGGCAGTCGTGTGACACCCCCCCCCCCATCAGTGTTTTAATTAAATAGGTGTTAACTGAAACAAACAAAATCAAGAGTTTTAAACAGTCAGAATGAAAATCACATCCCCTCTCAATCAGATTTCATTTCCTTGGTATCTGTGATCTCATAATATAGTCATACCTCCCATCAGCTAGAGTCTTCCATGGCAGGCAACTGAATTTCTAAAATAAAAAAAGCTGAGAATTTTGTTTAATTTTTTTTTTAAATCCCAAGCCACCTTTGTAACATCATAACAAGCAAAAGGGCACAAACCCATTGTTTTTCTTTTATAGGTCACAGCATTTTTACTGGGAATTAAAACATCCAGTCTTAATCAACTAGCAGTATAGGATTTAATTTTCTTGTTTCTTTTCACTATGTCCGATGCATCCTTCCATATCTTTCCTATTGCCCTGTAGTAAGTGCCTTTAGCTAGTACATACTTCTATATATTGCCAGGTTTTATAATTATTTATTTGCAGTAGAATGGCATTGAGAATTAGGGTACAATTTTACTACCTTTTTCTAAAGGAATATCTTAGCATGGTTTCAAATGATTTATTCATTCTCATTAATTTATTTTTGTTATAAGTGTTAAAATATGCAATACAATATTGTTTTAAATGTAAATTTAATCTGACACATTTATCAATAAAGCAATGTATTTTTTTAAACTTTTATACAGAATGTGTATAATTTTAAAACTATAAATTTTAATTCTAAATAAAAATTTGAATTGAGAATAAAATGTGATCAAGTCTTGTAAGTGATTATTTAAAAACATACTTTAATTAAAGCTATCTACTGTACACATGCTTTGGCAGAATATATTATTTGCTCGATAGATACTCTAGTGGTTTGCAGAATTTTTTTTTCAGTCACTTGGAGAATTTTGTTTTCTAGATTGCATTTGCATTCATATAGGATTTTTAAAAAAATTAATGCAATAGCATTTGTAGATCTGTTTTTGTAAGCAACTTTGAAAAGCAGTCTGGTGGCACCTTAAAGACTAACAGATTTATTTGGGCATAAGCTTTTGTGAGTAAAAACCTCACTTGCATCCGAAGAAGTGAGGTTTTTACTCACGAAAGCTTATGCCCAAATAAATCTGTTAGTCTTTAAGGTGCCACCAGACTCCTTGTTGTTTTTGTAGATACAGACTAACACGGCTACCCCCTGATATTTGAAAAGCAGTGTTTTTGATGGCAGTTCTTGGTATGTTACAAAGATATGTTGACAGTTTTGGTTAATCGGTTTCCATATTGTTTTTATAAATATATTTAGCATTAAAATATTTTTGTATAAATATTCTTTGGTAAACCAGACTATTTCTTACATTCTCTGTGTTTACAGTATAGACTACAAAAGGGTCCATTATGCAAAAGTATTTGGTGGAAATTTCTTTTTTTTTTTTTTTTAATGTACAGATGTATTTCCTAGGCTGAATAGTGCATTAACATTTTATGCAGCAAACACATTGCTTTATCAAAATTAATTTAAACTTTAATATCTTAACAACATTAGAACACAGTAATCAGATGACCTGTAATGAATTACTTGAATTAATGTCAAGCTCATGAGTTGTTTAATTATACTAGCGCTTCCCTTTTCAGAGATCTTGTATAAGGGATCTAACTGCAGGTAAACAAAATTTATTTTGCAGTTTGAATGATTGTGGTTGCCATGTTTGCTTTTAAATGGGTTATGACAACATCCTGTAATATCTTGGTGTCCTGTAAACATTTTGTTTGTTATATACTGTGCCTATTCACAAATCTGTTTATATAATATTTGTTCAAGTTGCATCCTTCTGTCAGACTTAGCGTTGTAAAAGATTCTTAAAGAGCTGGATTAGTATGTGAATTCCCCATGACCAGGGAAGTTAAATGCAGGGATTAGAAGAGCGTAGTTCTAGCAAAATGGAAATTAGCATTTCTTCTAATAGATAGGTCTTCATGGCATACAAGAGATGAGCCTCAGGTTCTGCAGTCTTTACTCAGGCAAAACTCCCAGTGAACTCCATGGATAAGCCTTGAAATACTTATTTAGTAATAAACTACAGTTTCTTGAGTTCCCCATTTTTTGTGTGTTTTTTCCAGTACAGCTCATGAAGGTGGTAGTGCAGTGGTTTGCACTCTGCAGGGTCTCTTACTACCAGAAGGGATGTAAAAACTAGATTTTACAGCACATAATATAATTCACAGGCAGACTGTCTTTGAGCTTTGTGGCCTTTCTACTGTCCCAGATAATGAAGAAGTTAGATGCAAATGAAGATAACACAGAAACATGTCAAGAAATCTTACCCAACTCACAAATACGCAAACTGCTTTCCCATAAGAAAAGTGTGGTCATTTATATATTTGTACACGTGTCTGTTGATGCACACACAGCATGCCTGGGGAAAGCACCAATCAAACGACTTAATTTACAGTCCAGTGGAAATAGGAGAATGGTACCAAGATCTGTACTTCTGATAATGCTTATCCACTGTCTTACAAAATGATCACAACACTGATCAGTAGATCTCAAAGGTAAGTACCATTTCGCATATGGGGAAACTTAAGACACAAAGAGTTTAGCTGATTTGCTCTTGGTCATACAGCAAGACAGTGGCAAAGCTGGGGCAGAACCCAGGTCTCCTGACTCCCTATCACTGATGATGTCCACTTAGCTATTCTGTGTCTCTGGCAATATGCATCTCAGTAGCCATAGCAATATGCACCTGCTTTGTGAAGGAAACTTCAGCTGCTTCCCTCAGAACAAAGGTGTTTATCAATCATTGTTTGCCGACACTCCTACCCTGGCTGAGCTAGTGGATATCTCTGTCTGAACTTGAAGCAGTTGGAGAAGTAAAGCTGGAATACTTTCATTTAGACATGTTAAGGTTGATCGGGAAGCCAGGCCCCTCTCTGGGCATTTATTTACCCCAGTTTGAGGAAAGGGTGAGGTTAGGTCTGGTTGCTGTGAGATTTCTGATGTGAGCTTCTCCAGGCTGGAAGCAGAGAGAATCTCCACTCAGCTGTTTTTGTTTCCTCCACAACAACTGGAGCAATGACATTTTTGAAGCTGGTAGTTCTCAACTTCTTCCCAGTCTCCCTTTGGCAATCACACTGACAACTAGACTGCTTGGTGATTTTGGGACAACATGAAAACAAATTTGTTTTCGGGGGGTATGATGTGGCAGCTTGGTTAAACCTCTACTCTCCAGAGCCCAGTTTGTTTCTGTGCTGTTTATTTTCACTCTCTAGGTATAGGCCTTTACGTATCTTACTGGTGACTATCCCGACCATAGCTCCCACAACTCTCCAGGTCACGTTGCACTTTGGTTCTGCACTCTCATGCATTTGTGAACCTTCTTATTCTGTGGTCATCTGCAAATATGAGCACCATTGAATTTGTTCTAAAGAAACACCTGACAAAGCACTGCCCTTATTGCAGCTTGTTCTTTCCCTTTTCCCTTTCAGTTTAATTGATCAAAAAAGCCTCTGGAGACCCAGAGTGCTCCACCGGGCTACAACTGGCAGGAAGTACTATTGTTTCAAGACTGTCAGATGTAAGCGTAACTACTGAGACACTTGGAAGTTCCAGTTTGCGAACTACTCATAAGCAATTTATGAAAGTCTGTATTAACTTTGCACAGCGACCACGTAGTATGTGCTGAGAGGAGCAAATAAATATGGAGTAAAAGGGTGGGTGTCAGTAAAACAAAAACCACAACACTCCGATGTTTCCAATTAGGTGTGTGCATGCTGTGTGCACAGTCGTTGGAAAGTTTTTCCCCTAGCAGCACCCGTCGGGTTGACGGTGGAGCCCTCTGGAGTGGTGCCTTCATGGCGCCAAATATATGACCCTGCCAACCCAGCACCTCCTCAGTTCCTTCTTACCACCAGTGACCGTCATTGGAACTGCGGTCGGTTTCATAGCAAGTGCTTCCCTTAGTGTTTATAGTAGCTGTTAGTTTTTAGTTTGTAGTTGTAGTTTGTAGATAAGGTATTGGGGGTGGGGCTACCCCCCAATCCCTTCCCCTTCCCTGGGTTCTGGGGCATGCCTCAGTCCCGAGGATTTAAACCCTGTGGAACCTGCAGTAAGCCTATGCCAACAGGCGACCCCCATGACGCATTCCTAAAGTGTCTGGGGGAGATGCACCAGACATGTGCAGGTTTCAGAGTAGCAGCCGTGTTAGTCTGTAGCCGCAAAAAGAAGAACAGGAGTACTTGTGGCACCTTAGAGACTAACAAATTTATTAGAGCATAAGCTTTCGTGGACTACAGCCCACTTCTTCGGATGCAGAAGTGGGCTGTAGTCCACGAAAGCTTATGCTCTAATAAATTTGTTAGTCTCTAAGGTGCCACAAGTACTCCTGTTCTTCTTTTTGCAGACATGTGCAGGATCTGTTAGGCATTCCGCCCCAGGACGGAGAAAGAGCAAGACTTCCGTCTTAAAGAGCTCTTGATGGAGTCCGCTCTTTGCTCCAAGCCTGCTGTGGACCACCAGGACCCAGCACCGAGCGTGTCTGTGCCGAGCGCCCCAGCCTCCGTGCGCAACAAGGTGCAGAGGAAGGACTCTGGCCTAAGAGATCCTTGGCACTGGCATGCCCCGGCACCACAGGCTGTGGAGACAACCTAGCACCGCTCTCACTCCCCAGTGCCGCACAAGTGGCACAGAAAGACTGATGGGATCACTCCCCCGTGCCGAAGACGGTGGTGTCGGCTGGCACAGTAGCAGTGCATCCTATGCTGGAGTACTCTGCGCCAAGAGTGCCAGACTTGGTGCCATCAACTTCGGTCCCGTTAAGGGGACCGTTGAGTCCGGTGCCCAGCAACACTCCTGAAAGGCAATCCTCACGTGGAGGAGTTAGACCTGCCATCCACCCTGAAAACTTTTGAAGCTGCCAGGGATCTGATTGCCATGACAATACCTCAGCCCCAGCAGTCAGAGACAAGCCTCCAGTGCTGCAACGACCTGCACCGTCTAGAAGCAAGCCAGCCATGATGAGGCAGTTGCCCTCCCCAGCTCAGCACTGCTCCTGATCTTCCATGTTACGGCACCGTTCACTGGAGGCGGGTTCCAGGCAAGGCTCCCTGACACCATCGGGGTGGCAATCACCCTCCCCGACATCGAGGGTGGAGCGACACTGGTCCCCGTCGGCGCCGCCACGGTCCTCATGGTCGAGGCTGGCTTCGTTGGACTCTTGATTCGGAATCCTTCTATTTATGACGTAGCCAGCACAAGTCAGACAGGATGCAGGTGTGGTGTCTTGGCACCTTCAGTGGCAGCCACCTGCACAGTGGCCCTTTTGGAACCCCTGGGTTTACCACCAGGCCCGGGGGTCTTTTTCCAGGGGCTTCTGGTCGGTAGCCTCCGCAAGTTGAACTCCCCCACCGCCCAGAGACTGACCTATGCCTTGGGGCTCCAAGACAACGACAGCACAAAGCCCGCCACCCATCCAGGCCACCGCGACAACAGTCGGTGCTGAGGACCTTGGCACTGGGCAGGAGGACGCAAGAGAGCTGGAGGGTCAGGAAGACCCTGCACCACCTCTGGCCTCCTCATCCTCGTCCCCAGATGAGGTGGTGGCAGATGCTTCGGCCTCAGGACATCTCCCTCCCGCCCCCACCCCGATTGACCACAAAGCCCACCAGGACTTGCTACCCAGGATTGCCTGCAACATGGGGTTGCAGGCGGAAGAGGTGGTCAAACCTGAGGCCCCCATGGTGGACATCTTGGCTCTGGAAGGGCTATCCAGGGTAGCTCTGCCACTGATAAAAATGATCCAGAGCAACTTTAAGACTCTATAGCAGACCCCTGCATCTATCCCGCCTACTGCTAAAGGAGTTGAGTGGAAGTACTTCATACCCTCTAAAGGGTACAAATATCTCTTCTCGCACTTGCAGCCCTGCTCCTTAGCGGTGACAGTGGTTAACAAGAAGGAGAGACGGGAAGCAGGGACTGACTCCCAAATCAAAGGAGTCAAAACGGATGGACCTTTTCGGTAGAAAGGTTTACTCAACTGGAGGCCTGCAGATGAGGATAGCTAACCAGTAAGCTATTCTCAGTAGATATAACTTCAACTCTTGGGCCTCCATGTTGATTCCATCAGACTCCTGAGCCGAATTTGCGGCTATAGTCGACAAAAGAAAAGCAGTGGTGTGGACCTCTTTACAGGCCTCACTGGATGCTGCGGATTCAGCTGAACATACCCTTTCCTCTGGGATAGTCATAAAGAGGGGCTCGTGGTTACAGGCATCTGGGTTGCCCTGGAAGTGCAGCAAACCCTGCAGGACCTGCCGTTTGACAGAGCAGACCTGTTTTGGGAGCAAACAGACTCCAGGCTGCACAACCTAAAAGACTCCTGGGTGACCATGAAATCTTTGGGCATGCATACCTTGGCAACCCAACGCAAACATTTAAAGCACAACACCAGCCACACCCCTATCCTCGCCAGCTAAGGCAGGACTTCTGAAGGAGGAGGGGTAGGAATGGCAGGCGCAAACCTTCCCATCCCCCGCCCGGGCCCGACCAAGCCATCGTCTGGCTCAAAGCAGCCCTTTTGAAGGTGTACCCGAGGACAACACACCTGCCACGATACCGGTTCCTTCCCCTTGTTTCTTGAATAGTCTATCTCACTTCTACTGTGCTTGGTCCCAAATAACATCAGACCGCAGGGTTCTTTGCATGATAGAAGTGGGATATGCTCTCCGATTCCGCTCCCGTCCTTCCCACCCCACTTCCCCGTCCCTCTTCAGGGACGCTTCTCACGAGCAACTCCTTACCCAGGAGGTGCAGGCACTCCTTGCCATAGGAACGGTAAAGGAGGT
Source organism: Malaclemys terrapin pileata (assembly GCF_027887155.1). NCBI lineage: Eukaryota > Metazoa > Chordata > Testudines > Emydidae > Malaclemys > Malaclemys terrapin. The sequence continues at coordinate 81,383,367 of NC_071512.1, forward strand.
TCCTCAGGGGCAAGGGATTCTATTCCTGTTATTTCCTAATCCCCAAAGCCAAGGGGGGTCTCAGACCCATTCTAGACCTGCGAGGACTCAACCAGTTCATGGAAAAGTTGAAGTTCTGCATGGTCTCCCTGAGTGCTATTATCCCTTCTCTGGATCCGGGAGACTGGTATGCCACCCTCGACATGAAAGACACCTACTTTCACATAGCTATACGGCCTGCACACAGACGATTCCTCAGGTTTGTTGTCGACCACAACCATTATCAGTTCATAGTCCTCCCCTTCAGCCTGTCAACAGCCCTCCAAGTGTTCACCAACTGCATGTTGGTTGTAGCAGCCTTCCTCCGAAGGAGGCAGGTGCAGGGTATACCCCTACCGTGACAACTGGCTGCTCAGGGGATGCTCCAGTGAACCAGGTGGAGTCTCAAGTCCGATTGGTCAGATCCACTTTCGAGAAACTGGGTCTCCTCCTCAATGTGAACAAGTCAATTTTGTTACCGACCCAAAGAATAGAGTTTATCGGGGCGGTATTGGACTCGGTACAGGCAAGAGCGTTTCTGCCAGAGGCCTTCTTCCAAGTGATGGCAGACATTATTCAAGGCCTCAGGCGGTACCCGACCACTACAGCAAGGGGATGCCTGAGTCTCCTCGGCCACATGTCAGCCTGCACTTACGTGGTCCTGCATGCCAGAATGAGGCTCAGACCCCACCAAGTTTGGCTCACTTTGTTCTACTGCCCGGGGCGCGACAGCCTGGACTCAGTGGTCACTGTGTCAGAGCAAGTACTTGAGTCTCTCCGATGGTGGCTCGACCCTCAAGACAATGTGCGAGGGAGTCCCCTTCAACAGCCCCCATCCCTCCTTGTCCATGGTAACGGATGCGTCAGCTCTGGGATGGGGCGCACATTTGGGAGATCTCCTAACACAGGGCTAAGTTTGCAGGACAAGCTCTGACTCTATATCAATATCAAGGAGTTGAGGGCAGTACAACTAGTATGCCAAACCTTTCTGGCCCGGCTACAAGGACAATGCGTGGCAGTTATGACAGACAACACCACTGCCATGTTTTATATCAACAAGCAAGGTAGGGGAGAGTAACGGGCTCCATGTCAGAAAGCCCTCCAGCTCTGGGAGTTCTGCATAGCCCACTTCATTCACCTGGAGTCATCCTATCTCCCAGGAGCACAGAACGAATTAGCGGACCACCTCAGCAGATCCTTTTGCAATCACAAATGGTCCATCCACCCAGATGTCATACACTCCATCTTCCAGAGGTGGGGGTTTCCCCTGGTTGATCTGTTCACCAGCCAGAGCAACAGAAAGTGCTTGCAATTCTGTTCCTTCCGGAAACACAGCCCAGGCTCGCTTGCGGACACGTTCTTGCTCCCCTGGGCAGGACGTCTGTTGTATGCTTTTCCGCCGATCCCGTTCATACACAAGGTCCTACTCAAGGTCCGCAGAGACAGGGCATGAATGATTCTGGTGACACTGGCATGGCCTCGCCAACATTGGTACACCACACTCCTGGAGCGGTTGGTGGATGCCCCGGTCACATTGCCGCTACTTCTGGACCTGATCACACAGGACCACGGTCGCCTTCATCACTCCGACCTTCAGTCCCTCCATCTCACAGCCTGGAAGCTTCATGGCTAACCGCCATAGAGCTCCTGTGCTCAGAACCGGTAAAAGAGGACCTACTCAACAGCAGAAAACCCTCCACTAGGGCCACATACCTAGCAAAGTGGAAAAGGTTTACATTCTGGTGTATTCAGAATCGCACACTTCCACTCCAGGTGCCCATACCATTCATCCTGGAGTACCTACTGCACCTGAAACAGCAGGGTCTCACAGCATTGTCCATCAAGGTGCACTTTGCAGCCATTTCGGCCTTCCACCTGGGAGCGGCCGGGTATTCCGTCTTCTCCACCCCAATGGTTGCCCTTTTCCTCAAGGTCCTGGATGGTTATACCCACAAATTAGACAACTGGTGCCTGCGTGGGACCTTAACCTGGTTCTCTCCAGACTAATGGGGCCCCCTTTCACACCACTGGCAACTTGCTCCCTTCTCTACCTGTCGTGGAAGTTAGCCTTTCTGGTTGCCATTACCTCAGCAAGAAGGGTGTCAGAATTAAAGGCCTTCATTTCCGACTCACTCCCTCCCCCCCCCCCCCCCAGTTTTCCATAAGGACAAGGTACAACTCAGACCTCACCCAAAATTCCTTCCAAAGGTGGTGTAACATTTTCACACCAACCAGCACGTTTTTCTGCCTGTCTTCTTCCCTAAGCCTCACACTAATGTCTGAGAACAGAGGCTTCACTCACTGGATGTTCGGTGGGCTTTAGCCTTTTACGTGAGCGCACGAAGCCGTTCCGGAAGTCAAACTAGCTGTTCGTGGCGGACCAGATGAAAGCGCTCCCAGTCTCATCTCAGAGAATTTCATCGTGGATCACGTCCTGCATCCGGACATGCTACGAGCTAGCCAAGGTTTCAGCTCCAGCTCTTATGGCACACTCCATAAGGCCGCAGGCTTCATCAGCGGCATTCCTGGCCCAGGTCCCGATACAAGAGATCTGCAGGGCGGCAAGATGTTCCTCAGTGCATATGTTCACCTCTTATTACGCCATCATCCAGCACTCCAGAGAGGATGCAACATTCGGCAGAGTGGTGCTCTAATCGGCGGTGGGGTCGGAGTTATGGAATCGCTTAGGTAGGGCTTGGGAGTCACCTAATTGGATCGATCTGAGCACTCACTCAAAGAAGAGAGAACGGTTACTCACCTTCTCGTAACTATTGTTCTTCGAGATCTGTTGCTCATATCCATTCCAAACCAACCCACCTTCCCCTCTGACCGAGTATCTGGCAAGAAGGAACTGAGGAGAGGCCGGGTCGGCAGGGTCAGATATTCGGGACCTGACCTGACTGGAGCTGATGTGTGTGCACGCCGCGTGCACAGTCCTAATTGGAATGGACGTGAACAACACATCTTGAAGAACAACAGTTATGAGAAGGTGATTAACCACTTCTTCTCCTTCTAAATCTTGTAGGCAGTTATGTGAAAATGGAAGACATCTACTCCTCTCACTGGACATAACTTTCACTCTACAGTAGACCCTATTTTGTAATTCAATTGGTATAAGGGAAAATATCTTGCCTTGTAATGCTACGTCTCTGAAACTACTGTCTCACAGGAGTCTTGCTTTTGGGTCAATAATAATTACTGTTTGCAGGGGGAGAAAGTGTTGTACAGAATTCTAATGCAATTGTTTACTTTGTCTAAAATGCCCTGACAAAGCCAATTCCTGCCTCTAACGAAAGAAGTACTCTGATGAGGTAATATCTTTTTATTGGACCAAGTTAGGAAGAGGGTGGTGAGAGCAGACAAAGTGATGGAGGCAGCAGGGCCCCCGCCTCCAGCCCTCTTGCCAGTAACCTGGTTCCCTGCTCCATTGACCTGATGCCCACTGGGACCAGGGCACAGCAGCAGAACTGAGGGGCCCTTGCTACCCCCCATTGCTTTGTCTGCTCTCACCATCCTCTTCCTGACTTGGTCCAATCAGAATGTCAGAAGAAGGCTCAGAATTTCCTCCATTGGACAGAGATGTCTTATTATAAAGCCTGGCATTTGGGGCAACGTGGACCAAATGGAGCTGGTTCCAGCCTCTTAACCCTCCTAGTACTTAAGAAAAAAAACTGCAGCTGCTTTTCATCATCAGAGCCACCATTGTGTAGGGCTTTTGCCCATTTTTAGCAGTATTTTTGTCATGACATGCAGGACTGGTCCATTTCTGCAGCCACGCAACTGTACAGACAAAGGCACGGAATGAGTTAAAGTTCGTAGCTCTTGAAAACACAGTGGCTCTTTAAATCATGAAAAGTCAAGCTCCTGGAATTTGGTGACTGGGTAGAATTCAGGATGGGGGCAGAACTGCTGCTGCCTGCAGCGTTACCACCATCCATGCACAGATTGAACAATATTTTCCCTCACTCACTCCCTTAGTTCAGAACTGACCTTGATGTTCTGTGAAGTCCAGGGAGTCTGGCTTTCAAGTCCTGTTTGCTTGCCTAGTATAACGCTTTTTCTGAACTCTTTTAAATGCTCCTGTCAAGTCAGTTTCCCTGATTACTGCATCAGAGCCATAGGAGCAGATGTCTTTGCAGAAGCCAGGGCAAGGTAGCTATTTAGGGTCACTTTTACTAGAAATGGGCTGATTTGGGGGCAGGGTAACAGCACACCTGGATTTCGCTCTGGGACTGGCAAGGAGAAGCTCTGAGCACTATGTGCTGTTCTGGTGCAAGAACAGAGAGAGAACAAAGAGGCAGGAGGAGTAGATAAGATCCAGGCCAAGAGCCACCGCTTGTGTAAATGGGCATAGCTGCAATATTACCACAAACTGAGGATCCGGTCCCCAGGGGGTTAAAATCGTTAGGCAGGGGCCTAGGTTTTGTAGGCCCCTATGTGAAGTAAGATGTACCAGGCTCATCGCAGTTCCTCCCAATCTGAGATACATTCTTCACCCTCCCCTCCACACTTCCTCCAAAGAAGCCACTGAGAACAGCTGGCACTTTATAGTGTATCTGCTCACAAACCAGCAACAGTTGAGAGAATTTTATAATGGGATTATATTGAATTGCGTTGTCTCTGAGGCCAGACTGCTGTAAGCAATTTTAGAATAGTTTGAGCCCCACAGGAGCGTATATCTGTAGTGCTTAGCAGGACCTTTCCAACCTGAAAGGAAGTGAAACATTTTCTTTTAATTGCACAAAAACTCCTCCTAGCCACTAGAAAGTGTTTTGCCAGATCACAATATTTGTGCACTGACTGAGGCAGTAGGTGTTGGGATAGACAGGTCTGTAATTGACCGAGATCCACACCACCTCTTGGCTGAGGTGATAAACCACACCTGTGTTTGTGAGGTTAGCAACAGTTTGTCCTTTCTGCTATGCTGTGCCTGTAGAAAACACCAAATAACTTTAGGAGATTTACATTTTGCATTTTACTCCTTTTTTTCTTTTAAACTTAATATCCAAACATTTTCATTATTAATGAAACATGGGGAGAAGTCAGATCCGACCACTAGGCTTTATGTATCTGATCCAAATATTATACTTCACACTGTGCAGATTTGTTTTGGTTTAATGAATGAGAATCATATCCCAGAAAAATAATAGACCTTTTCCTTTAGAAAATTCTGGTGGTTACATTAGCACAAGTGCCATGGATTGCAATTCAGCTCATGTTACTTGCACAAAAGATTTTATGTGGATTACATGGACAATAAAAGATGCAGGACAGCACTTTTTAAAAAAAGAGATGATCTAATACTTACAATTCGTCCTCGCTTTCCTAACCCCTTTTAAACAATGATTTTGCTTTTCAAATTAATTTTGCACCTTCCTTGTTTATTTGGAAAAAACCCTCTAAAATGCCTTGAATGTTACTTAATATTCTCCCTCCTCCACAGCTATGCCCGGTAATTAGAATTAGGATATTTATGCTTTGTAATTTGCAAAGTAACTTGTATGCTTTGTTCTCTGAATGCTTGGAGTTGCCTTTAGAGTTGCTTTAACAATCAGTTCTGAACCTAGAGGGCTGTGGGGTTGGAGGTTTTTCCCTTCCCCCCCCCCTTTTTTTTCTTTTAAGTGTAAGATGATGGAGATGTTGGCCATCTCATTACAAGTAAACAGAGTGAAACAGAAATTCCAGCTGTCTGTGTACTCAGCTTCATTATTTAGCACTAAGGGCATATGTTTAAGTTAGTAGATAGCCCAAGTCTGCGAGGAAGAATGACTAATGAAGACAATGCAGCTAGACAGTGATACTCATAAATCATGGATGAATCTGCACTAATACAATTTAATCACACTCTCATGAGGAAACTGTTGCAGTAGGAGAGCCCATGGACCACAACAGAATGATAGGGTTGGTTATGTGCCTGCTTATCCGAGCAGAGAATACCTACCTTGGAGAAATGCAGAGGCAGTACTCCCTCTGGAGAGGTGCTTTCCACCCACCCTTTCTGGGACCACTCTGAGTGTCTCGCAGGATCATCCTCCCAAGGGCTCTGGGGCATGGAAGGAAGTAGGGAACCAGTTGTTTTCTGCAGCATAATCCCCTGCAAACCTGGCAGATTTCTAGATGGAACTCCCAGGGTTAATGTGTTAGCTCCTATGGGGGCTCCCCTCAGCAGTCTCTTAGGAGCACCCAGAGGGAGATTCACAGGATGAATTCTGAGCAGCATGCTATAGTGGGGCAGCTGTCCATGTTGGATGGTGATTGGGGCCTTCCCTTCACTGCAGATCTCGCAGCCCTCCAGGAAAGCCCTCTTGAGGGGATGCTTTCAAGGTTGCCCCACAAGGTTCACCATATGGTGGTTTGCCGGGTCTCTAAATTTGAAATTGAACCATGGACCTAGAGATGAAAGGCTCCTACTTCCACTTTGTCCAGTCCAGTCTGAAATGACTCAAGCAATAGATTCATAGATTCCAAGGCCAGAAGGATCATCTAGTCTGACTTCCTGTATAACAAGTCCTAGAACTTCCCCAAAATAATTCCTAGAGCAGAGCTTTTAGAAAACTTCCAAACTTGGTAGGAGTTGCAGCCCCTCCCTTGGGAGGTGGTTCCACAGTCTAATTGATGATGCTGTAATGACATTTTCTTCAATAGCCCAAACTTTCCTTTGCTCAGTATCATCTTGGCCTTTCAATGGATAACCAGAATGATTGATTACTTTTCTGAGTCATTTCAGTCTTCAGTGGCTGCAACTGCCTGCAACAAGAGCACCCTGCAGTGAACTTTTAGATCACATTTTAGTTTGTGAAATCCATTCTTCTAGGTGGCTGTATTTTCAGCAAGCTGTGTACTCCATGTGCTGTACCTCATCTGCTTTTCCAGGATTCTCATTTTTAAGCTATGCCTTGGGCTTTGCCCTCTGGTGGGGGCAAGTTGCAGGCCCTTGCTTGTCTTTAAAACCTCTTGCAATTTTTATAATTGGGGTGTTGCTATTCAAAGAGGCCTGCAACATGTTAGCGATTGGTCAAGTACTTGATGATGGAATTTGGGTGAAGGTTTATTGAGTGAAGTGAACTGTTGTTTTTGTTTTTCCTGCTGTGCAACATGTTTGGATGTTTTTGTACTGGTATGTCAATAAAGGTAGGTGAAGCTATTCCAAAGTGTTCTAGAAGTACAGGGGAAAATCCCCAACAAAAGTAGATAAGTTTTTTACAGGATAAAGTTGATAAGCCAGGGACACATCTGGTCGCTCTGTTGCCAGGCCACAAACCTCTGACCGCGAAATGTAGGGTTTTTTTCCCCCTACAGTAAAAACAATTTAGTCCTTGAAATAGCATGTCATATTCCAGAACAGTGGGTTTTTTAAGTGAAAGATGATGGTTTCCCCCATCCACCTGCACCAGTGCACTTTAGGAATGCGTCATTTTAGCTAGAAGTGGCTGTAACTTCAGAAATCACTTTTCCAGAAATGATTCTCCCACAGTTTGATGACACTTTTGTAACCATGAGTGAAGCATAACATGTGCTGTACATCTTCTACTCTTCCAAGATCCTCATTTGTAGGCTATCCCTTGGAGTTTGCCGTCTACACATCAATATTCTCATGTATAATTAAGCTGTGGAAAGCAACAGAGTCCTGTGGCACCTTTAAGATTAACAGATGTATTGGAGCATAAGCTTTCGTGGGTGAATACCCACTTCGTCGGATGGATGCATCCATCCGACGAAGTGGGTATTCACCCACGAAAGCTTATGCTCCAATACATCTGTTAATCTTAAAGGTGCCACAGGACTCTGTTGCTTTTTACAGATCCAGACTAACACGGCTACCCCTCTAATACCAAGCTGTGGAACTCTCTGCTGCAAGATTGGTTTGGATTGGATTAGACACGTAGACAGGTAACAGAACATCCAGAGTTAAAATAGAAAGTCTAAAACATGTATACAGGATGTAACCCTCATGCTCAGGCTAAAAGCCAACCACTAATTGACAAGTTTCAAAAATAAACTTTCATTATAGGCAGGTTATGCCATTCATGTCCCTTATGAAGATTGTTGCCGTTCCCCTTAGGATCTGGTACTGGCTGCTGAGATAGGATACTGGACTACATGGAGCTCTAGTCTGATGATTCCGGTTTCTAATTACAATTCTGTCATGGTACCAGATTAAAATCTGGTTGTTCTGTAATCTGACTACAAAACATGGTTCCAATTTGTAGTGTAGACCTGCCCTAAACCATGTTTCACAACCAGTCTGAAACCTTAATTTCTGGTTGGTCAGAATAATGCTTTAGCTTGTGTGTTAAATAAGTTTTTAAGGTCTACTTTGTACAGAGAATTGGAAGCACAGCTGTAACCAGGTGAAGCGACAGCCTGGTTGTGATTAAGTTTCCTGATGTGGTTGAGCTTGTAGTGTAGACAAAGCCCTAGCACTTGTGGATCCCACGCCAGAGCTGCCTGCGTAGGATTATCTAAAATAACCCACACCTGTTACTAGTTTGTAGATAACGGTAAGATTTTTAGCAGGGAAAGCCATTTCTATCAAGCGCTCTATAAAATGTATCTCTAGTGCCTTGTGTGTATATATTCTTTTTAACAATTTAAACAAATAAAAATAAGACTATCCAGCGTAGACAAGTTATTTCATCTATAAGCCAAAAGCATTACTACCCTATGTGATCCTGATCCTTTTCCCACTGAATCCAATGGGAATTTTGCTGTTGATTTTGGTGGGAGCAGTGTCAGGCTTTGAAATCTGTGCATCATCATAGAATATCAGGGTTAGAAGGGACCTCAGGAGGTCATCTAGTCCAACCTGCTGCTCAAAGGAGGACCAATCCCCAGACAGATTTTTGCCCCGGATCCCTAAATGGCCCTCTCAAGGGTTGAACTCACAACCCTGGGTTTAGTAGGCCAATGCTCAAACCACTGAGCTATCCCTCCCCCCAGAAAGTTCCCTTCTGTGAGTGAATGTCCTGGAGCACAAACATTGTAATGGATGCTTTTCCTTATATCCAGGAGGTCTGGGTTACTACGTACTGGTGCTGTCTTGCCCATGCTGAAGGAATCAGCGGCAGAATGGAAGCGACTGAGGCAGGTGGGAAGGTATGATTCCTTTTTTAACCTCTGCTCTGAACACTGGGTCCTGTGAAAGGGAATGCATCCAGCCCCCACTGCTTTCCAGTGGTTCCTCTGAAGTGCTGGGGAGCATGGGGTATATGTAGAGGCCGCCACAAAGAATAACTTTTAGAGGTTTTTTTAAGTGGTTTTAGGAAGAGAATAGTTGTGACTTCCTCTCGTTTTTTTAGTAAAGGAGACAAATGTGACTGGGACTTTCCAGGTACATTCAGTGATCACTTTATTGACTTCAGTGTATTGTACGCTGCTGTCCTGATTAGCTAAAGTTCTGTGGAAGCTGATCTGAAAAGTCTTATGTTCCTCTAATAAAATATAGGCCTCACAACCAGAGGATAGGGCTTTTTAATTTAGCTGGTGTTGGGCCAGTTGCCATATCTGTGCACATCAATTTATTTGTTAAATGTTGATTTAACAAAGGGAGCTTGGTTTGGATTCCCCTTCCATTTGATTTCCAGCTGTAAACAAAACATTATAAATATCAGGAAAGTGGTTATTACAGTTTACTTTGATTTTGATGTAGAGATTGTGTAATATAGAGGAGCCACATAATGTGATTGTAATAGTGTTTAAACTTCAAATTAAAATTGAAAGGCTGATAATTTTATAGATCTCATTCCTAAACACACACATGCTCAGTTTTCCTTTTTAAATGTCACGCTATAATTACATCCAGATTTAGTGGTACTCAATTGGCACTTTCTTTAAGCCTGACTGAAACTTTAGCAAAAAGTAAATATACCTAATGGGAGGGGCCTTGAGACACTAGCCCTTGTGGGTTTATAGCGTGTTTTTACCTTTCCTTAAAACCTATTTGTAATCTCTATATTTCTCTGTAGACAGGAAGCTCATAGCTATCTTGTTCCAGGGTTTTTAGAATAGCTTTGTTCTGATGAAGTAGTGCACTGTAGTTAGGTATCATTGGTCTACAGAAGTTTCTCTTGGCAAAGTCCCCCATGTGTCAGTTTTCTTTTGCGTTCTAGTGTCTACTGTGACCATATGGACACTCATTTGACAGGAGTCTGTGACCCTCAAAACAGCTCAGTGAGTCATGGAAAGAGTGAATTCACCCGTATAGAGTTTAATCTGTCCTTCTCTGATCCATTTAATTTCCACTTGACAGGTTCTACTCAGTTACATGGTATCTGACCTGGCTTTGGAAACCTAGCAACAGGCAGAACACTGCATTATGTAAAGAGTCATCCCTGCAGATAAAGGATGAGCATTAATATTAATGAGGCTGTTACTCATTTACGCTTGTGGATATTAAAGCTGTTGTATAACACATGGTTCATCTCTCAGGAATAATTGCCTTTCAGTGGAAATGCAAACAGCAACATCCACTGTGTGCTTAGGAAAAGCTGCTCTTTTCTAATACAACCTAATTTCCTTGGGGGAACAACATATTTTTATGGGTCCAGTCTTCTATTTGTTAAGCATTTACTAATCTTAAATTAGGAATCATTTTATAATCTGATGAACAAAATGATTATTTTAAGCAGAGATGCTCCAGTTCTGAAATGTCCTAGACTTGGGGGGGCGGGGGGGAGAGTGGTGGTGGTGGGGGGTTAGATCTGTGGTTTTGGATCAGCACGTTATAACAGGAAAAGGACCAGCCTCAGATAAAATGTATTGCTGTTTAAAACAAATTACATGGAGCTTTAAGTGTACATGATACTTCTGCAAATATTAGCAGTGCTTGAATCCAGGATTTAGATGTGGACTCCCCTCTTATTTTAAGCATATCTAGTATTAAATAGAAATTGTAATGTATGGGATGTAGAATATAGACCCTCCAAAAATTCATTCACCGATTTCTCATGAAGTGAATCAATATAGTTATATTACTATTAACCTATTCTGCTGAAGCTATGCTTAAGATTAGCTCCTTAATCATGTGTGTTACATATATGACTTAATCTGCTGGTATCCCTCTAATTCAAGTTATTGTCATTGTTCCATGTTGCCCTTTGCAATCAGTGTGGAAAACATCCATAGTCCTGTGCTATGATGTTTGTACTCAATTTCTGCCAAAGATCAGGTTTACACAAGCCCAGGCTTTTGGTTTGGGGAATTCTCTAGTGAAGAAGGAACTGTTCTTATGCAGCTGTGCTGAGCTCTGATATACAGCTGTGACATCAGAGATCTGTGAAAGGACCAAGGAAAAATTAGAACACGGTTTTTATTCTCTCTCAGAAATATTGAGCGCTCTATTCCGTTCATTAGGTTTTTATACCAGTCCACACAATGTGTTCCACACAATGTAATGGTATTTAGTTGATTCTACAAAAAGAGCAGAATCATTCCCTAGAAATGATCCTCAGCCCTCATCAGATGTGACCACCTGCTAAAGATGAAAGCAGTTAGGTCTCCATTTACATTCTTTGGTCCCTCCACTGTGATTGACAACAAAATGGCCACTCAGTGCCAATTTTTATGTTGGTGATTTTTGTGACATCTACTCAAAGCTTGATTGAGCCTGTCAGCTCATTTCAGATGGGAGATGTGACAGCCAGTGCATTGTCTCTGGTCACTATCATTAGTTGCTAAAGATTCAAACTAGCGGCCTAGAGATATAAGGCTCTGTATTTCCATTGCTAATCTGGAACCACCCAGTTCTTCACAGAACAACTTTCACAAACTGCAGCATGCAAATAAAAGACGTGTTCTGAGGGGCTACAGTACCTCTGTGACTACCCTCCTATCCATCCTCCCACTGTTCAGAATCAGCTTAAATCAAACTGTGAACTGAATCTTAAAATAAATGTCAGACAGGAAAAGAGAGTCATCTTGCATGGGATTTACAGAAAAACACTTTATTTTTTTAAATCTTGTGCTTGCCTTTAACTATGTACAAATTGTTGTTAATCCCAACACAGGAAAACTAGCTAAGGAACACACACCTCCAGGTTCTACAATCTCATACCTAGCCACTAGAGCTTCATTCTTGTAGATACCAGGATTCATCAAAATCTCTTGATGAGTGTCCAGCTCGTATTTGTATGTTGTTTCTTCTATCTAAGGCTTTGTCTACACTGGCAAGTGTTAAAAAAAACCCCACACACGTGCCCCCAAAAGACACAAGTTTTGTCGAAGAAAAGTGCTGGTATGAACAGCACTTTGTTGGCAGGAGTGCTCTCCTGCCGACAAATCTACTGCTGCTTGTTGAGGGTGGATGTTTTTTGTTGCTGGGAAGAGCTCTCTCCTGCCAACGAACAGTGGCTACACTGCGCACCTTTTTAGCAGCATGGCTGTATGGGCACAGCCGGGTCGCTAAAAGCTGCATAGTGTAGACATAGCCTAAAATATGTACATCCCTTTCCTCACAGTCTTCAACAAAGGAAATCCTGCCAACCACTTTAGAATCTTTAACTAAACCCCCAGAGATGGGGCTCAAAGAAGCCTTTGAATATTGAAGCAAAGCTTGTAAAGTGGCATCAATTCACACGTCCGATAGAATCAAAACGTAGTCCCCTAGGACAGTGCATTTCCTGCTGTTCTTTCCGTGGGACAGCCACACTCTGTATTTAACAACACAGTAAGTCCCGTACTATCTGCCATGCTATACATCTTAATCACCCAAAGGTTAGATTGTGTGCACTGTTTGGGGTGACATTTTCAAATGATGTAGAAATTGCAGGTAGTTCAGAATACAGTGACTTGCTTATGAGCTGGGCTTTCATGAAAAGAGCACAGGAGACCAGTGCTTCATGATCTGTCCAGATGACGTGTGTGGCGTTATTTATGACATTTAAAGCTCTTAAAGACTTCAGTCCCAGCCACTGGAGAGACTACCTCTTTCTCTTCGTATGTTGCCAGGACAGTTGTGGTCATCTGAGGTGCTGACTGGTCCCTCCTGGTATAAACCAAAGGCAGTGAGCGGCAGAGTGTCATTGGCTTTGGAGCTCTCTTTCTCCCTTGGTTCATGACATGCCCATATTTGGAACCTTCAGGGCATGCTGCAAAACTTAAAGTAACCTTTTCTTTCGAGCTTTTCCATGGGAATTGAGTGCTTTGGGAATGAGGTAGGGTGGAATGGGAGATGTTTATTGGAGCTGAGCAGCAGGAATATTAATATCCTGTATTCTATTCGAACGGGAGCCGTTTGCAGGGGAGGATGTTATAGTCTTATTTTGACTTGTTGAGTAGGTTTTTCATTGAATATTTTTACAGCAGGCACAGCACTGGATAGGCGCATTGTAACAATAAATAAGTAAGACAACTTAAAATAATTCCATTAAACCAGGAGATGACTGATTTGTAACTATATTTGTTAATGAATGGCCGTGCAGGAATCTCACAAATCAAGTGTTCTCTCGCCTGCTGCTGTGAGCAAACATCTTAATAAAGCTAGTGAGATAATGTTGCCTAGGTGTGATATACTTTATATTTACAGTTCTCATACTAAAGATGCTGCTTTCCCAAGAAAGCAAAACAACCTATCCTGGGAAAAAAAATGCACATTTGCCAATAAGCTTGTTCTGTTCTGTTCTAGGCAAATCTATCTGTTGCTTTCAATAGCCCAAGTCCTGTCAGGATTTTCTTCTCTTCATCCAGAAAATCGACATAATTTATATTCATCTGCTCCTCCATTTGTTCTCTTGATTTCTGTCCACCAGCCACTTTCTGAGGAAAAAGTAACCAATAGTTCATTATTAGCTGCTATTAGCTTTGAAACATTAATACGATTCCATTGCTTTGCAGTCAGTGATTGTCAATGCTGACTGCATCATTGAGAACCACATGCACAGATCTGCCATTTCTTCAGCCAGGTAACCTCATTTATTAGTCATGTCAACACAGAGCTATTGGATAGATTTAATTCTCCAAGCCCTTGCAATACTACCTCCTACTGACAAGCCTCATTGTCTGTTCAAGGCTCACTTCCTTTCACATACCACACAGGACTCCAGGTATATAATGCTCTATATAAAGCTAATGTTAACATTATATAATACATAGGTTGAGAAAAGAGTGTCTGTACATATGGGTGTAGTGCTTAGATTATCCACAAATACCATGTTTGTTTTTAAAAGTCATATGATACATATAGTACATAATCAGCAATAACCCAAATTTAGGTGAATAAATTTAAGAATACAGTTTAGATATTAGCATCCAAGTATTTGGGTACATCACTCATGCAAAGCTGTACAGAGAGATGGTTGTGGAAAGCAAAATATATCAATGAGTGAAGATATCCCCTCAGTAATTGAGGATTAGGGTAGGGTGTCCATCAGGGAACTATTTCAGTTACTTTCCTTAGTGCGCTTTTCATCATACTACACTTCCCTCTCTCTGCAAGGGGGAATTGTTGCATCTGGCATATCCCATAGTCCTCTACTACTGCCAATGGGAATAACAGTGTTGTATGTAACACACTCCCAACAAGATGATATGGAGGGCACACAAACGAGAAAAAACAAATCTGAGTAAAACATTAATTAAAATATCAAACTGGAAAAACATCTCTATCCGACTGTTATAATTTAATAGTTCTAGCTTTATGTATGTAGGACTCAGGCCTGCAACCCTCATTCATGCCAGTAATCATCACTTACATAAAGAGTCCTACTGAGTTCAATGACACTACAGCTGTATGTAACTAAGGGCTGAAGGTTTGGGGCCTCTGCCTGCTGACTTTAAAAAATAATACTTACAAAAATGGCACCTAAATTAAGATTTCAAGTGTACAGCTAGGGGAAAGGGGAAAGCAAATTAATAAGAGTTCTTAAACAGGGTCAAACTGATCTCCACTCTAAGTCTATTGAAGTCAAAGGGAGTGCTGGCTGAGTAAGGACTGAAGGGTTAAGCATGACCTAGTACAGTATATTCGCTTCCCCAAATGATGGACTAGTCTATAAATATGAAAGTGGTCAGTTGGATTTACTTAGAAAATGCTAAGCAAAAGCTATTTTTAATTTATAAAGCCTAATAGATGGAAATACCATAGGAAATTTTACCTAGAGCAAAGAGAGAGGCATATTTTAAAAATCAAAATAATAAACTAGCTTTTCTACCTCCTGAACACAACTTACTATCTTCTTCCTCTGTTTCTCCAGCTCCAATTCCACTCTCTCTTTAGCTCGGAATTCTTGCCGCTGTTCAAAATAATCCAGATGTTTGACCTCTCTCTCAAAGTAATGAAGAACACTGGCACGCTATTAACACAAAGGCAATCATGGTTTGTGGTGATCACAGTGAATCTTAATTATTGCACTTTTCAGCACATAATCCATCTACAGTAATATTGCATTGTTTTAAAGCATCTTTTTAAATTTGCAGAACTAAATAAGAAATTTTGTAATAATGTAATACATCGACCGTTTCCTGATGAACCTGATAATGCTGTTATCAGTTTTCCTATCCTAGTGTGGGTCTATGCACAGACTTACAGTAAAATAACAAAAGGCCTGGGTTAAAACTGATTTTAGGTATTTTTGGTGCAAGTCTGTGCGCGGCCAAAGTCACTTTTATAGTCTCAATAACAAACTGACTTTATCCATTCACGTTGTGAAACAAGAATGACACCTCACAGGTTTGCACCAAAATAACTAAATTGGTTTTACAATAATGATTTCAGTCCAGGTCTGTGTGTAAACTAGCCCTGAGTTACCTTTTATGCACCAAGTCCCCCCACCCCACCTCTCCACTATCAGAGTTATTTCAGTCTTACTGTGCACCAATTTCCCTAACACGACTGTTCAAGATCCTAGAGTTTTTTAACAGAATGTAAAGATTTTACAGTAAGTAGATAAATATTCACAACTCTGTCCAGTAAAGCCCTCTACTCACAAAACAAATACAGTATGGGCAGAAGCAGCGCAAGTTTCCCCTCACTGGAAATGTGTCCCTAACCTGAACTAGAGAGGTTCTCTTTACTGAGCCCAGGGTGCCAGTTATCACCAGTATTCATATTGTTTCATTTTGGTTACATACCATAACTTCATAGTAAGTTTACAATATACACGAGGACATAAATGGTAAGAGGAAGGTTTGGGATAGTGAGGAGGAGTGGTTTGGGGAAGGAAAGAGAATAGGGAGAACAGAATAAGCAGCAGAAAAAATTGTTAGAATGAGTTAGATGGGGCCCCTAACTTGTTTTCTGGTGGGGAGAAGGAGCTGGGAGAAACTGAATGAAAGCAGTAGAGAGAGAAGACATGCAAATTCAGCTCCTAATTTTGCAAATTATTATTGATGCAAATTATTTATTATTTCTAGTATTACAGCACCAGGCCCCCATTATGGTAGACATTGTACAAACACACAGAACAAGACAGATTTCAGAGTAGCAGCCGTGTTAGTCTGTATCCGCAAAAAGAATAGGAGTACTTGTGGCACCTTAGAGACTAACAAATTTATTAGAGCATAATAATAAACATCCGAAGAAGTGGGCTGTAGTCCACAAAAGCTTATGCTCTAATAAATTTGTTAGTCTCTAAGGTGCCACAAGTACTCCTGTTCTTCTTTTTGCGGATACAGACTAACACAGCTGCTACTCTGAAACAACATATGTAGTCACTTACAGGGTAAGTAGAAAATGTTACATACCTCATTACTGGAAGGGTGACTTAATGCCCAAGAGATTTCTAAAATATGCAGTGTTCCAAAGTCATCAGATATGGCTAAAAAGTGCTGCTTTGCTGTAAGATTATGAAAACAAAATAAACAATGATGCTATTACTAAGGATGCAGAAAGTAAATTAAAATGTTTGTGTGATCCCCACACTGCAGGACATAAGCCAGACGCTAACTGATAGGCTAAGAAGAAAATTCCCTTATAAATTATTCTGTGATTGTCCACTGTGGGTATTTTTGCATCTTCCTCTGAAGCATGTGGTCCTGGTCATTGCCAGATATTGGATTAGATGGGCCAGTGACCTGATCCAGTATGACAATTACTGTGTTGGCATCTTTTTAACCATGAATTCTAGTATTTACTGATTAACTTTTCAGCTAAGGCCTCTATTCATACAGAATTCCAAATATGGTTATTTGAGTCATTGGATATTCATTTTATTGTGGTTGTGCCAAGAGAACCTAATCACAGATTGGGACTCTACTGTGTTAGGCATTCTGCGCAAAGGAAAGATGGTTCCTGCCCCAAAGTGCTTACGATCTAGGAAGGGTCAAGGACCTTGTCTATAGTTTCCATGATTTCCCAGGGAATAGGCAAGTATAATTTGAAAACTCTTATGTAAAGTTTCAGGTGTTTCTCTGACTCTATTAAAAATAACGTGAAAGGTATTTTATTTTATTTAAGATTCACAGTTTCAGCCATAAAATACTTAAACCTCATAAAGTGTTGATAAAATGCTTAAGCAAGTGTGCACATCTATCTATCTTTTTAAACAGAGAGAGCGAATAGCTCCCAAAGACTCATTTTTGTTACTTTTTTTAGGTTTTGGTTTTTGCAGCAAAAAATAGCTTTATTTTGTCTTGTTTTTCTAATAATTAAATGTCCCTTATTACATAGAAATATATTTTAACCTTTTCAAACTTGCTTAATAGAAACAATATTTTTGTAACAATATTAAAAAACAAAAGAAACTGTGCCTAGTTGCTTGTGTCATGATAAAAACATGAAGGCCCCAGTGCTGAAAAGATTTATGCATGTGTTTTACTTTATTCACTGTGCATAGTTTCACTGACTTCAGTGGAACAATGCACAGTGTGTAAAGTTAAGGATATACATAAGACTTTCCAGTATCATGGTATAATTTATTTTTAAGATACAGTGTAATGGAAAAGTGTAATCACGACAACATACAAGAGACAATCCAGGGTTTGATGCAGGTGATCATTGATATAGAGATGTTCTGGGTCTGGGATGGCTCATGTGTTTTCTCCAGTAGGTCCCAAATATCAATATTTCCATCTTCTCTACCAATGAAGAAAACTCCTGCTCTTGATAAGGACCAATGTCCTACAGTATATCTTTTTGATGAGCAGCATGATTGAAGGATTGGGCCGCTCTTAATTAAAAAAAAAAAAAGTCAATGAAACAGAAACCAAAACAATCAAAACCAAAAAACCAACCCAGTCAGAACTCTTTCCAGACTCCTACTTGTGTAATGTGAGAACCATTACCATTTCTGAGTGATCCCACTACACAAGTAATTATGGTGTCAAAACCAGCCTGTATATTGTTGACTGGTAAAGAGAAGTGTTGTAGGAAAGTGGAAAAGTTGATGCCCATTCCCTCAGTTGAGGGAGTCTACCAATTGACAAACAAGACAAACAACAAATCTGGGTTTTGCTAGTTGCAACTAAAGTCCTGGATTCCCAGATGGCAGCAATAGTAAGAAACATATTTTTCAATATTTGGCTGGCCAAAAGACCGCACCCATTCCTCACTGGTATGGATGCTACCATAGCCATCCTTGCCTTTGCTATCTTTAGACTAGAATAGTGCATTTCCTTTTCCCTGTAACTAGTCACTTTGCCCTTCAATGTGCTATAACTTCAAAGGGAAAAAAGAGATAATGAATTATTGTTTGCTGTCTCTTTTACTCTGTTGTTCAAATTACTTTTGTTTAATAGGAGTTCCTTAAGCCTGTAGTATTGTTTAGCACATCCTACCTCTACTCTCAGCTCCTCTGACTCACAACAGACTGCTTGAAATGTAAATAGCCTGGGCAGAAGCCACAACTGTCACAAAAGCTGGTATTAGAGAAAGTTGCTTCCTCCGTTGGAGCCAAGTTTACAACACTATTTTTAAAAGCTTCACTCTGGGAGGAGAAAATAGCTTATTTTTTTAACCCAATTTATTTTCAAACTGGCCAGCTCTGCCATCTACCATCATTTCCGTGAGTATTGTCCCTGAGGCTATATCCTGTAGTTACTCTATTCTTTTCTCCATCAACTATAGTATGTCTGTTGCCAAAAGTAACTTACCGTAACACCTTCTTTCCATATGGCAAAATTCCAGCCTCCAACACTAAGAATGATGTCTTTGAAAAATGGAGATCTTTGTATAGTATGGACAATTCCATCATGGATGGTGTATTTGTTCGCTGGTTTCTGACCTAATGGAATGAAAAGGACAATTATTTACTTGTAACTCTAGTTTTCTGAAGATAGTGAAATTGATCCTACAATCCTCAGCCTAGTAGGAGTTTTTCTGGAATAACTACTGCAGGATTGGATCCATTATCTTTATAGATTCCCTCTCCTGGGTTTTTGTGCCTCAGATCCATGTGCTCTGAAGCTGACTAGCACAGATAAAAGCGGCCTCAACCCAAATGTATGTCTGCAGTTTTGCCCAAGAAAATTGTGATATCAAACTGCCATAGTTGTGCCTGCCTGCCAATTGGTTAAAACACTTAAGTACCTGATTACAGGCCCTTGCATTTTGATTAGTTTAATACAATCTCTTCTCTTTAAGTCTCTCTTCTAATTTTCTAATAACTCTCAGGCATTCGTCCCCGAGGAAGGAGATCCTAGTGGGGCACTATAGAAGGCACTGTATTTGTCTTTAGAGAATTTTCATTAATTCAGATATTATTAGCTTTATTATTATTTGCTTTATTGTTCAGTGTACATTTCTGTGAGATACTGACACCATTTGAGAAGTTTTTAAAATATGCTTTTTATTTATGTCTATAAATTGAATATCTTTAGTCATCATCCTATAAAACTGTTAGTTCAGCAAGCATTTCTTAGTTCATGATAGAAACAATAAGACATTAAAATGCAACTTAAAACTTCTAGCTTCTCACAATGTAACCCTCTTTATTGAATCCCTCAGTTACAAACACTGGAATATTTTTAGTATCTGTCAATTAAATGCAAAAGCTACACTAATGTAGTTAAAATTTAAAAGCCAGGAAATACAGAAGTTTGGATTCCTACAGCAACATTGTCAGCCAAGTTGCACGACATACATACTATGTATTTCCTTTGTTTTTATATTGTTAAATGAATGGTTTAATATTTAATATAGTATCATTTGAGTTTTTAATATACTACTCAGAATGTACCATGTGGCTAAGCTAATGTCACTCTAAGGACCTATTGGATTTGCAGACATTTTCATTTTAACTATGCAGCCAAATAATGTATTAATATAGGTTTTTCAATTAATTTTGTTGTGATTTTGAAAAATGCAATTTCCTGTTTTAAATAGTCACAATTCAGCTTTCAACTGAAAAGACTTGGGAAGGAGGAGATTTCTACCACTGCTACGTTTGCTGCTATTCTGTGTCTGGAAATGGTCTTCTTCAAAACTGTTTACAGGGCATCAGCTTACATTTAAGCTCCATCTATACAAACAAATTGACCCATTTCTGGCAACAGTTGCAACAGGTCCCACTGAGCTGGTGTTAAAAACATTTTAATTACTAGTGTAAATGGGACAAAATTGTTTTCAGGATCACTGATCCTGAAATGGTAATGGTATTGAAAAGGGTTTTCTTCATTCTACTGTGACAGTCAAATCATTTTCAACACCAGTTTGGAGGCTCTTTGCTGATGCCTGTTGTCAGCAATTAGTCAAATTCCTATTGCAGACAGGGCAAGAGTCCGTCCTACAAAGCTTATATCTCCGTGTAATAAAACAAGGCTTAAATCTATGTCAGTATTCTCTATATCCATCTGTCCGTCCATTAGCTTAAAAAGGCAGTTTTAGTTGATGGTGAAAAACTTGAACTTACTAATCAGCCTTCCTGAGTCACTCTCTCTTTCCATCTTCCAGTCGGAATAAATAACTTCACCATCCTGTGATGCCAGAGAAATCAAATAAATGCAAATGGAGGCTGGGTGAAATATTTATAGCAAAAGCTTTAGTCAAAACTTTTAGTTGGTAAAATTGGAGTCTCTTTACTAAATGTCAATTTTTAGATACATTTAATCTGAACATGTTTTAGCACGACTACAAACATGGGGCAAATGTTCACATTACTTTATCAGTTGGGTTGTTTTAATTTTAAAAAAATTGCAGTCACCGATCAGCATTTATAGGGCATTCTTCATGTAGAGCAGGAATAGTTCACATTTATGGTATGGACCTTGCCCCACAATTTGAGGAAAAGGTGGCAGCAAGAGAGAAAAATGATTTCAATGGGAACCCCAAAATGGAAGAAATGCAGGAAATTTTAAGAAGACACCCTTTTAAATTGTTCAATTTTGGCAGCTAGATCTAGGTTAAATGAGGTAGAAGCTGGAATATTAGGCTTATTTTTAATACAGGACTAAATTAGGGTAAAAATTGAAAATACGATAAAGCTTTCATGAGACCTTTAGGGAAACCGTGCAATGGGAATAAAGACATTTTCTGTGTTCCTGGGTTTAAGAATTAAGTTCAACACCTTTTGGCTGGGATTTCCAATGGAGCCTAAGGGAATTAGCCACCCCATTCCCACTGACTTTCAATCCCAGCCTTTAAGCATGAGTGTACGGCCCAGCAATCTTTTAAAGTAAAATATTTATATAAATGTGTCAAAATGGGGTACAAAGGCAAGGCAAATTCAGAGTGAAAAAACTACTGATTAACTCATAAAGAAAACAAGTGCATGCACCAGTCTGTGTAAATTGTTCAGCACACCCCCACTATTTTAAAAATTATCAGTCATAAATGATGATCAAAATGTTTAACTTACTTCAGTTCCAACAAAAAAGTTGGTGGCGATATTCTCCAGTATCTTAAGAGGTTTGGCTGAAGGGACCCTTAACTGCTTATAAGGATTTTCGTCTCCATACATTTCTGGTTTGATTTGGTATTGCATCTTATCTTGAAAAGAGTATGATATAATCGTTTGGTGTGATAGGGAAATTTACTAGATCAGACATCTTATTTTCCTTACAGGTAATTCAAGGGTGAGGGATTAGAACTTTCAAGATGAGAAATAAAGAAGGGAAGAAAATTCCAGAGAAGAGTAAACCTAGTATGGCATGGAAGGAACGTTACCTTAACTCTAGCTGGGGGAAAGAGGCTGAGCACATACAGATTGCTAATGCAGGCTAAGCAGTACTCTTGTGGTGCCTACACTTCAGATTTTTCATAAAATCTCCCACAGTTGCCCACCACTGATGCAGCTCCACTAGTGGCAGCCACAGCGGGAGCACTAGACTAGGCCAGTTTACACAACGCAGTGGTTAAAATGCCGATGACCAGTCTACACTAGTACTCCCAATGTTGCTACCCCAGCAGAACTCTAACACTGTTGTAGCAATGGGAGAGGGTGATCACCCATCCTGAATTGGGTGGGACAATCCAAAATGTTGATTTCAAGACCCAGTCCCAGGCTGAATGACTCCGGGACGGCATTTGTCACAGATTCCCTGAAGCGCCCGCTCCGTGCCTTCCAGGGCTCAGGGGCTGCGTCAGCCTGTTCCAGGGTGGGGAGGGCTGAGTTTTGCCTTATCCCCCCTCCTTTGTCATGAGGCCTTGCCCCTTCTTCTCCTCTTACCCCGGAGTCCCTTCCCCCATGGCAAGGCCAGAAGCTGGAGCCAGGCCACGGTAAGACCGCCCGGAGCAGGTGGAGGACCCAGGGCTCCCCACAGCAGGCTGGCTCTTACCAGGGCCTGGCTCTGGCTTTCGGCCTGGCCAGGGGACAGGGACTCAGGGATAAGAGGAGGAGCAGGGGTGGAGTCACAGAAGGGGCAGGGCTCCTGCATGTGTCCTGCTTTTGCCTTTTGAAAAGGTGGTCACCCTAAATGGGAGAGGCTAAGAAAAACTCACAATACAGGATGTGCTTGTGGAGACAGCTCTGCTGCAGCCATGTAAATGGATAAGCAGGGTTGTGGGTCTGGGATGATAGACAGAAAAATCTGTCACTTGAGAATCCTAAGCACTGCTGGAAAAGGTGTGATGGAAAACCCTGACTTCAGAGCATAACAGAGTCTGGGCCCAATTCTATGAACATTTATGCACCCAAGTGGTCTCATTGACTTCAGTGGGACTATACAAATGAGTAAAGTTTCTCTGGTATAGATGTATTTGCTCTCTAGATGGAGCTTGTTGGCTGCTAACCGTGACTGTATATTGGAATTAAAAACTACAGCAATATTTCTCTTGGTCTTTCTTTCGTTTAGACGAAACTTGACTAGGCAATGTCCCTTTCAACCTGAGGGGAAAAACATGATCACCAGTAATGAAAATGTCTAATACTTGCTGGAGTCTGTGTTGTTCTAAAACGTGTTATGTATCTTGAGAACTTGATAAAGACAATTGACAATGAATTCTGTTGTCCCAGAATTCTTACTTTCCTTCTTTGACGCGGGCTCAGTAGCAAGTTAGAACTAGACAGCTGAAAGATTAGTGTATCTCTTGTGTTCTCTCATTTTGGGGGGGCATTTTGGGGGAATTTGAAGTTTGCTATGTGAATATTTTAAGGTAGTGAGTTTGTAGAATTATTTATGAACTTTTTATTTACACCAACTGCAGTTAGTAGTGGGCAGTACATAAATCTGATCCAGCACATCTTAGTAACAGAGTTGTAGTGCTTCAGGGTCAGTGTGGTAATGATTTCCAAAAGTATTTTTAAGGACCCATGCTGTCCCATTGATACTAATTTGCTCCAAACCTTATAAACCCACCTGAGGATCTTTCACCCTTCCAAATCTGCCTCATCCCCCTTCTATTGCCTTCCCCATTCTCCAAAGACTTTAATGATTTTTCAGTATTTCCCTTTTGATTGCTACTTTACCAATGCAGGGAGGAAGGATGGTCCACACATTAGCATAGGACTCAGAAGAATTGGGTTCAATTACCTGATCAGTCAGTGACCTGTGTGACCTTGAGCAAATCACTTAGCCTTTCTGTGCCTTAGTTTACCCCTCTGTAAAATGGGAGTAATAGCACTTCTCTACCTTTGATGGGCATGTGAGGATAAATACATTAAAGATTGTGTGGCAGTAACACTCAAATACTATGGTAATGGGAGTTTACAAGTACCTAAGATAGCAAGATAGGTTTGCTCTCTGAATACTTTCTCTGAAAGTATTCTCGTACAGAGACTAATAATTTCTGCTGCAAAGTGAGCAAATAGAAGACTTGCCTAAGGAGTAGAAAATGAAGTAAGGAAAGGTTCATTTAAAATAAACACCCAGATTAATACATTTCTAACAGTGGCTCTAAAGGAGGAAATCACACATAGTACTGACCAAGGCTCAATTCACTTTGATGGGAGTAAGTACTCCTGAGAAAAACAGCTTGCTAGTATAACTTCTAATGAGAGCTGATAACCTGTGACCCATTGGTAGAGATTCTGTTCTTCTCATATTGTATGTGCTTATTACCTTCAGTGCCATGATATACCAGTAAATTTAGGAAAACTGATCCATTCGTTACAGTATATTTATGTTGCTTATCTTTTATTCTATATACAGAGAAAAATCTTATGAAAATACTTATATCTCAAAAATATAAACTGAAAATATTACCTTGCATTTTGTAATGGAAATGCTCTTCCACTAGGCTAATTTTAGTAGGACTATAGTCTCCACTTGTGTCGCTCTTGGATAGGTTTGCCTGTTTAATACAAAGGGAGTATTTGATAACTCATTTTGTCAAACACTTGAGGCATATGGCTAAATTGCTTTCTGTTGTAATGGTAAAGACCTGTCAGTCTGAAGTGCATTCTTCAGATTCCACAAACCCTGGTTTCCGCCCCCTTCTTTGCTAGCAGTGGTTAAAATGTGACTCAGTGGTCCAGTCTACATTGTGCTTTTCCCCCTAAAATTTCTCACTGTTGCCACTTCAATGTCAGCTCCACTGGTGGTAGCCCCAGTGGCCACTTGTGTTTTAACAAACATGTCTCTAGACCTGCTCTGACCAGAAGAGACAACCTGCTGGTAAAAATGCTCATATACATTACTACTTCCACTGTAGCCTGCGTTTATTCAGAAATTCTTAGATCATTTTAAAGTTCTTGTAAGCTAAGTTTGGAAAGTATTTGTTCTATTCTGTTGATGTTATAGGGATAAAATGTGGTCTTCCCCTACACGAATCACAACAAAATTAAAAGGAAAATCACAATACTGTGAACATTTACATGGTAAGTTTTGGGGTGAGGGGGTGGAGAGTGAGCCTGTATACACTCACCCCACAGCAGTGACTCCTATCCTGCAGGTCTGAACCTGGCTCCCCAATCCGGGCATTGTGACCTAGTGCACAGGGTCACAGTGCCACTCAGGTTTGACCAGTGGGATTAGGGTTGGGGTACTGGGGCAGAGGGTGCTTCTGCAGGTGGTTGGTGCCCTGTTGGCAGGGCAAAGAGGCAGCAGAGCGAAGGGATTGAGGTATATTGTCTCTGAAGAGGTAGAACTGCATTTTCATACCTTTCCCCCTAAAACCATGACTTTTTTTTTTTTACTAAATTTAGCATGACTGCACTGTGATTTTTTTTATTTAAAAATGCCATGACAACTCTGCAAGATTATACATTATATACAGTACCTTAATGAGAGGTCTCCAGGAGAGATCCAGATGTTTAAAAGTAGTCGGCACATCAGGGGGAGCCTCGATAGCCTTCTCATCTTTTGCCTTCTCAGTTGAATTCTGGATAGTAGTTTTGGGGGCTCGAAGATCCCAAAATAATAAGGAGCTCCACAAAACCAGAAATTGTAGATTATTGCTCTTCGTATGCTTAAAAATCATTTTAACTTTTCCATAAGCTTTTGCATAATATTTGTTTTTTATCTTCTATCTTCAAAATTAGTATAGGAATAGATGCAAGAGTTTGGGGAACAGAGAAATGGAGAACTAATTTATAGCTACTTTTGTTACTCCACATTTTGTCCTCACTCTGTTTTTAATCATATACTGTAGCTAAATAAGCATCATACAGTTTGTTTAAGAAAACTACATACTCAGTGGATGAAATGCACTCCCTTGCATAGAGCCTAATTACTTGGTCTGGGAATGAGTCTGCTGTGGAGGCCCACCACCCATAGCTGCTATTCCAGCCTCTGGGTTGGAATTGCATCCACAGCCCTGCCAGCCAGTTGAGGAATATAAGAAATGTTAGACTGGGTCAGACTCAAGGTCCATTTAGTCCAGCATCCTGTCTCTGACAGTGGCCCGTAGTGGATGCTTCCTGAATGAAATGAGTTGTACTGGCAAAAGGACTATGTGCAGGTCTAACTGCATCTACACGAGGGCTTTTGCCAGTTTAGAAATGTCATTTAAAAACCCACACTAATTGACGTCACTATTTGAGCAAAAGTTTCCCGTGTAGACATGGCCTTAGGTTATTTAGCAGCCTTCTGTGCATAAATGCAGTTCTGTTGCCTTCCAGGACAAGCTACGTGGGGCCAGCCCAGACACTTTTTCTGTGGCACAGAGCAAGCATGAAAGCACCTCTGTAAGGCTGTCCAGCTAGTTGACCCCACACACTGCCCTTATGTGGGGCTTAAGTGACGTGGTGGTCTGTATGCTGACCCTCTGCAACAGGATGAATTTCATCTATTCCAGTCAGCTTTGTAGGAATTCAGAACTTGGTCAGTTACACCATGGAATATATGCTGAAACATTTAGCAGAGAGACGGAATAAGGTGTATTTAGAAGGATTTTCAAAGGAATTCAGGAGATGTTTTGTGACTGTTGGTGCCTATGAAAACATTTGTAGAATGCATTACCAATCAGGAGAGCAGGTTACAAGCTGCACACAAACTCCAGTTCTGTTTTCAAAAGCAATGCCCATTCTGTTAACCTAAAATAATAATAATAATTAATAATATAGGGAGATGGGGATGACAAATGGCAACAAATTATTATCAACAAAGCTACTTCTCCACCGCCTCTACAACAGGCTTTAAGAAAGAGAACCTCTCACTGTTGGCTGTACAAATACCCTGGTACAGCTGTGCAAGTCAGGGCTCACTAGCCCATTGATATGAAAATGAAATAAACATGTTTTACCAAAACAAACCTACTTCAAGCAAATCAGTAGTGCCTTGATATTCAGAAATGCCAAGCACATACAACTTGAAATGAGGTCAATGAGATCTTAAGTTTCTGGCACAACTGAAAATCAGGCCCTCAATTGTCAAATATGTGAGTACCTAATAGCCATTCTCTTGTAAATTTCATCCTGCTTAAACAAATAGCAAATCAGTGAAGAATTAATGGTAAACAACTACATAGTGAAATTGCAATTCAAAAAGTGAATATCTCAAATGATACTTATAATAATTATAAACAATTTAGCGTTTATTGGGCTGTGTATGTTTTTCCAATAACTATTTTCTCTGAACTATTTCCTCTTTTTAGATCAAAACAGAAAATCAGATTTACATTGAAACTTATTCAGAAAATAAATGGAATAGAAAACAAAGGGCTGATGAAATAAAGCATGTTATTGATTCCACTAATGTTTTCTGATCTTGTTTTCAGACCTAATTCCCAATCTCAAAAAGATGAAAATGTATGTACACAATGGCATCTTTGTCTAGAAAAAGAATTGACTACTTCCTGTTCATTGGCAAAACCTGCATTTATCAGCCACTCAGCAAAGTTGCACCCATCATTTATAAGCCAAATCCTACTAAATTTTCTCACACAAACATGGCCACTGAAGTCAAAGGGTTATTTGCATGAGTAAGGAAGGCTGGATTAGAATCCTAATGTAGCTTGTTTACTGTCTATCATGCAGTTTTGTAATACTGGATTTGCTGACCCTGTGCCACTGTAGCACTGATGCTGTAGACCAGGGATGGCCAACCTGAGCCTGAGAAGGAGCCAGAATTTACCATTGCCAGAGAGCCACAGTAACACATCAGCAGCCCCCCTGTCAGCTCCCCCCTGCCCCTAGTGTCTCCCACCTGCCAGCAGCACCACCGATCAGCACCTAACTCTCCATCCCTGCACCTCCCGCCTGCTGCGATCAGCTGTTTTGTGGTGTGCAGGAGGCTCGGAGGTTGGGGGGCAGGAGGAGGAGCAAGGGCACGGCAGACTGAGGGGAAGGGGCAGGGTCCTTGGGGGAAGGGGTGGAGTGGGGCCGGGGCCTGGGGCAGAGCCAGAGGTTGAGCAGCGAGCACTCTGTAGCACATTAGAAAGCTGGCGCCTGTAGCTCCAGCCCCGGAGTTGGCGCCTATGCAAGGAGCTGCATATTAACCTCTGAAGAGCCGCATGTGGCTCCGGAGCCAAAGGTTGGCCACCCCTGCTGTAGACATACCCTGAGTTGAACCACTGGCAAATTTGTATGTACTCTTCTGGGGAGGCCTTGTCTTTATACATGTATGTATAATACCAAGAGGGGGTTGTGGGTACTATCACAATATAATTATTAATGTGCAAATGTATCAATCTTCCTTCCAATGATGTCTGTGCATTGTCTTCTCCATGGTCTTCACTCGACTGTTAATGCAGTAGCAACTGAGTCTTAAAAACTTAGTTACAAGAAATTCTCAAGATAACATCCACTTTGGGTTGTGGGTCTGATTTTTCAGCCTGGCCTCTTTTTTGCACACCTCACTAATCCTACCACTTAGACAACAAATGATCACGTAGGGCTGACTCCTGGAAACCCTCTTTCCCTCCCACACTAACTTGAAAGGGAGCTGAATGGGCCCTTAAGATACAATGGCTGGAGCACTATGAATAGGATAGGAAGAAAATGTAGGTGCAATTTTTGTGGGTGCAACTTCTATCTAGAAAAAGGAGATCTGTTAATGAAGTCATTTCTGGCAACTAAGTTGTTTAGGTGACCTAAGAAGTTATTGCTTTAACTTCTCAGTGTCAGGCTAGGAATTCCCATAGTAGAGTTAATATGTTTTGAAATCCCATCTGTAGTTATCAAAACATCTTTAATGTAATTCTGAGTAAAGCTATAGAAATCTTATAATAAGGTCAGCTACATATCTGAATCAGCTGTAATAAAAAGTGAAAGTGGAGTACCATCCTAAAGTACAGAGAGCATGAGAGGGACCAGATTGACATTGTTTGGCATTCTGGGATGCAGTCAGAAATACTGAGCCCAAGTACTGCTGAGATTATTATAAATAATTTCATCTTGTAACACCTGATCTGCAGTTCACACACTGATTTTATTAGTGGTTTGTTAAACATATAAAGAAAAAGTAATAAAATATCAATTGAAACTCACCTCAAAATAGTCTGGCAGCCAGTGTATATCTGTTATTACTGTTTTATGGCCATATTCTATAGAAGAGACTGCACAATATCTCACAAAATGTGGTTCCTTACCACTTTGTTGTGCTTGTATAAACGTTGGCTAGAGAAGTTTTTAAAAGATACATTTTAAAAGGTATGTTTTGCAAAATACAACATTAGTTATCAAGAAAAACAAAAGGAAACTGCACATATTGTTAATGGCCCATTACAGTATTTTAGTTCAATCTAGAAACGTTTCTGGGGGTCTGATCTAAAGCCCATCAAAGTCAATGGAAAGTCTCAGTCAGCTTTGAATCAGATCCTGGCATACCATACTGTAAAAATTATGTCCACAATTGCTCCGGCCACCTCCAATATAGCATTATTTCTTCCACTGTGCTCTCAGGCCTTCCTTCTAATTACCTACTCTGTATCCTCTTTCCATTCTCATCTTCATGCCTTCTTCCATACCACACACTCTGCCTGGAATTATCTCCCTTATTCCGTGAGCCAAACCACCTTCCCTCTATCCTTTAAATCTGTCCTTTAAAACACACTTCCATATACACGTTTAGCACTGGGGAAAATTTCTGTTCTGCTTTCAGTTTATACCATCATCCAATATATTATATTGATTTGATCTATTCGGTTGTGTAGCGGGGTGGTCATCTGCTCCTGCCTTAAAAGGCTTAAAACAACCCGGGGAGAGGGCTGTGGCAGGGAAGGAAAAGCGGGGCTGAATGGGGAAAGCAGCCTCAGCTGGGGGAGCCACGCCCCAATCAGGCTGAGGCTGGCTTAATCAGGGCCCAGCTAGCCTTTATAAGAGGGCAGTGGGCCAGGAGCACAGAGAGTCTCTCTCATGTGCTAGAGAGGAAAGGGCCTGGCTGCCTGGAAGCTGAGAGGGTACCAAGACTGGAGCAGCAGGGCTGGGGGAAGGCCAGAGGAGCTGGGGAGCTCTGGCCTAGAAACGCCCCAGGCTGCAGGCCTTGTTAAAGGCCAAAGAAGGTATTTGGGGTTGCAGAGGGCAGGCAGAGGCAACAGGTCCAAAACCCCCCTTGCCTATGATGAGTGGCTTTTACACTGCAGTCTGCCCCAGTGAGCAGGGGCTAGATGGTGACTGGCAGTAGCCCAAGACTGAGGCGAGGTGGGGATAGAGGGTGGGGGTTCCCTGGAGAGGGGAGACCCAGATTTGTGGGGGTACTGCCAGGAGGCAGTACCCTGGCCTGAAAGGGGCACCAGGATCCAGAAGGGACTCGGGCCCAGCATCAAAGGGGACACCAGCCTGCAGAGGGTGCTCTGGAGGCTGGAAATGCTAATTCCCTGGATGACCAGCAGGAGGCGCCGCACTGGTGAGTCCCGGCCCGTGACAGGTAGCTTCCTGGGGGGTAGGGCTGAATACACTGTTGGTGCTCAATAAATAACAATGCCCTATTGTATCTCTGGTCTGTGTCAATTACAGTAATATTATTTATCTGGGTTGATGATGTAGATATGAGATTTTGATAAAGATTTATTTTGTTGCCTTGTGTATCGGAATGCAAACAGACTAGTTAGTACTTCATTGCCAGGCTGATATTTCCTTCATTTTAAGCCTGCATTCCCTTTCCCATATTTATTTCCTAACTTCCTCTCATTTTCCCTTTTTTTATTCACAGCAGGTCATACTCCAGCACTAAATACAGAACTCAAGTACTAACCATATTAACAGCGGTGTTCTTGCTTCCACCAGCACCAGTTTTAGCATTCTGCAGCTTTTCTTCATACTCAGAAATGTCCCACAGTACAACCTATGAGGAGAAATGAACGTCCTTACCAAGAATTTTTTCTGTTTAAACGATAGATTAAAACAGATTTCTGAACTGTAATATGAGCACTGTTTGAAAGTAGAAGGAGGAAGTCTACTTACGATGCCAGAACTGGAGGGTGGTGGGTTTTTTTAAGATATTGCCTCTGCAGACGCTCACTGTAGCAGTCTGGTGCAACAGACTGCAAATCCTAGAACCATCTGAGTCCGTTAACAATTAGCTGGTCTGTGCAGCCTGTCACGCTGATCAAGCATTTCTAAGTGTCACCTTTAAAGTGATTGCTGAGGTTGTGGACTGAAAAACTGCTTCTATGCCATCACATCCTCAGGACTCAATAAAGGATTAGACATTTCTATGGATGATGAGAATGTTTACAGACAGGATAAAACATTTATATGGGATATAAACGTTAATGTTTCATAAACCAACATTAACTAATGCAAGTTGGGAATAAAACTTCCCCTGTCCATAAAAATATCTAATCCTCTTCTGAATTGTTTTAATTTCCTGGGGTCAGTAATCTCTTGTGGCTCCACAAGTTAATTATGTGTTGTGTAAAGAAAGTATTTCTTTTATAACAGTTTAAATGCATTTCCTCTCAATTTCATTATCCTGCACTTAGGACAGAAGAATCCCATGCACTGCTACAGCCTGGGGACCGACTGGCTAAGCAGCATTTCAGCAGAAAAGGACCTGGGGATTACAGTGGACGAGAATACAGAATGGGAAAAGACTGTCTAGGAAGGAGTACGGCAGAAAGGGATCTAGGGGTTATAGTGGACCACAAGCTAAATATGAGTCAACAGTGTGATGCTGTTGCAAAAAAAGCAAACATGATTCTGGGATGCATTAACAGGTGTGTTGTGAGCAAGACACGAGAAGTCATTCTTCCGCTCTACTCTGCTCTGGTTAGGCCTCAGCTGGAGTATTGTGTCCAGTTCTGGGCGCCGCATTTTAAAAAAGATGTGGAGAAATTGGAAAGGGTCCAAAGAAGAGCAACAAGAATGATTAAAGGTCTTGAGAACATGACCTATGAAGGAAGGCTGAAAGAACTGGGTTTGTTTAGTTTGGAAAAGAGAAGACTGAGAGGGGACATGATAGCAGTTTTCAGGTATCTAAAAGGGTGTCATAAGGAGGAGGGAGAGAACTTGTTCACCTTAGCCTCTAAGGATAGAACCAGAAACAATGGGTTTAAACTGCAGCAAGGGAGGTCTAGGTTGGACATTAGGAAAAAGTTCCTAACTGTCAGGGTGGTTAAACACTGGAACAAATTGCCTAGGGAGGTTGTGGAATCTCCGTCTCTGGAGATATTTAAGAGTAGGTTAGATAAATGTCTATCAGGGATGGTCTAGACAGTATTTGGTCCTGCCATGCGGGCAGGGGACTGGACTCGATGACCTCTCGAGGTCCCTTCCAGTCCTATAATCTATGAATCTATAAGCTGGATATGAGTCAACAGTGTGTCCTTGTTGCCAAGAAGGCTAACGGCATATTGGGCTGCATTAGTAGGAGCACTGCCAGCAGATCGAGGGAAGTGATTATTCACCTCTATTCAGCACTGGTGAGGCCACATCTGGAGTATTGTGTCCAGTTTTGGGCCCCCCACTACAGAAAGGATGTGGACCAGTTGGAGAGTCCAGTGGAGGGCAACAAAAATGATTAGGGGGATGGGGCACATGACTTACGAGAAAAGGCTGAGGGAACTGGTCTGCAGAAAAGAAGAGTGAGGGGGGATTTGATAGCAGCCTTCAACTACCTGAAGGGGGATTCCAAAGAGGATGGAGCTAGGCTGTTCTCCGTGGTGGCAGATGACAGAACAAGAAGCAATAGTCTCAAGTTGCAATGGGGGAGGTCTAGACTGGATATTAGGAAAAACTATTTCACTAGGTGGGTGGTGAAGCACTGGAATGGGTTACCTAGGGAGGTGGTGAAATCTCCATCCTTAGAGGTTTTCAAGGCCCAGCTTGACAAAGCCCTGGCTGGGATGATTTAGTTGGGATTGGTCCTGATTTGAGCAGGGAGTTGGACTAGATGACCTCCCGAGGTCTCTTCCAACCCTAATCTTCTATGATTCTCCGTCTCTTTGTTTTTGTATTATGGGAGAGGATAAATGAGGTGCCCAGCTGTATCTTTTGTACCAT
Source organism: Malaclemys terrapin pileata (assembly GCF_027887155.1). Taxonomy (NCBI): domain Eukaryota; kingdom Metazoa; phylum Chordata; order Testudines; family Emydidae; genus Malaclemys; species Malaclemys terrapin. The sequence continues at coordinate 81,416,513 of NC_071512.1, forward strand.
TTATCATTTTATATATCCTCTATCATGTTCATATTTTATTGATTTCCCCTCTAGAACCAAAAAAGGAGGAGAACTCTAAAGATGCGAAGCATTCGTATTCTAAAGCCACAATGAAGTACAAGCAGGGACGTGGATCTGGACATGGCCTGGTGCAACTGGTAACAGGCATTCGGGTACTCTTGGTCCAAGGAAAGGCCTACCGTTCTGCCATATTGGAGATGAAGGATAAAGGCAGCATAGCCCACCTAAAGACAAGCATCTACTGAAACCATGAAGCAGTTATGATCACAGACTCTCACAAGACCAAAACGTCTTTACATATTCTCCCTTCCTTTGATGTATCTGGTGCTGTCCCCTGGCAGACAGGATACTGCACTAGACAGACATCCGATCAAGCATGGTAATTTCTATGTTTTTTTTTCTATGAACTGCTATCAATGGATGAAAATGCTCAGTTTCTGGAACCAAGAGGCCTGGATGGGTCTACAGCTTTCAGTTAGCTTAGCCACTTAGATACTAGAAGTGGACATTTTTAGTTAACCCAATCCCTTTAGTGGTTCTGGGACATGAAGAATACTATGAAATACTCCTAAGAGTGGCAATGTGCCAAGGCAATTCTGTGGAGGAAAAACTTAAGATACTCATTCTGATACATTTTGCTGTTTTGTTAAGTAATTTATTAAAGAAAAAAAATGAGTCAATGAGGATCACTGTCTAAACAGTTGTCCACAGCATTATTCGGTGTGGAATACTCTCTTGTGCTGTCAGACCTCCCTCACAAGGGGGATTTAGATCCAGACAGAGGTAGGGAGCCACTAGGAATGTGGTTCCTTAGGAAATTGAAAAGGAACAGGGGAGTAGGAAGTAAAGTGCAGGCAAAGGGGTTTCCTTGTATATACTTCATTATCCATGGGTTAAGAGACTTCATTGTCCATACCTGCACAATAAAGGTACAAACCCTGTTTCACTACCACAAGGGGAGCTGAACCTGGGAACTTATCCCCCAAGTGGTATGATTTGGCCATGTGTATTTTGACTGTGCGTCACTAGTTTATACAAACTACCAAGTTTGCTGCCATACTGCATTTTCCATTTGTTCAAGAACACTGAATATTCACTATTTAGTGCACATACACTAATGTAATAAATTAAAATTCAAAAATGAAGATTGACTAGAACAATCAATATAGAAAATAATAGAACTAAGAAGAAAGGAGCCAACACCTGTCCATTCCTGCAGCCTCCAGCAATGATATTGGGATCAGATGGACAGAATTCAAAGCAGTAGACCTCTTCAGGGCACTCCAGCATTAACTAGAAAAAATAATAATCAATTGAGAAATACAGCCATGTTGGAAAGATTGTTCCTTTGTTGTCTGAATGCTTTGAATATTTTAAAATCCCGTTTAAATACCTGAGGGTGAATAGGGTCAGAGAAACTCCAAAAAAGAATTGGTGACTTCTGCAACAACAGTTTACCAGATTGGGTAATGCGTTCTTCATAAGAAAGCCGCTCTGTTACTGACACTGCTATAATCCCTGATCGAGGGGAAAACAAACAACTTCATCGTTGATAAAGGGAAAATTTTAGCACTTCTACAAAAAAAAAAAAATGCCATGCCCACTTCAAGTGTTAATGGCTCTGTTAATTATTGCTTTATAGGTGACCTGTAAAGAGAAAAAATTGGCTATGTCTCCTTTTTATATACATAGCCAATTTTTTTCCCCACTGTAGGTCACCTTTAAAGCAATAATTTTAGTTAATGAATGATTAGGCACCTTAAAAATGAGTGATGGAAGCCCAAGACCAGAATATAACTCAATATTTTTGCTAAGAGTCGTTAAATTCTAATCTCAAAACTGGAATAACATGACAGACATGGTTATGCTCTTGGGCACCCATTAAGAAACCAATTCCTTTGTCATTATACTTAAAAAGAAGGCAGTTTTCCTTTGCATCCTGCAGTGTTGGCTATTCAATGGAATGTGTGGAGCCGCAATAGCCCAAAGGAAACATTGGGAAGCATTCAGAATAACTACTGGTGCTCCCTGCACTCAGGTGGAGCCACATAGGCAAGTGGTGAGGAGAAGTTGAAAGAGAAGCAGGGCCCCATGGAGCAGTGTGTGCTTCTGGGAGAGTATGAGAAAGAAATTAGGCCCAGCACAATTACAGTCCCTTTAAATGGATCTCACAAGGGGAAAATTTCCTTCCTATGTATTCTCTACTATACACTTGCACAAGAAATCATCTGGCCTACAACATTACCTCTTTGAATTCTACACAATATCTGTCCATATCCCACTTTATCTCAAATCAGTGGTTTCCACATTTAAAAGCCAATAAAACCTTTATCAATTTAAACTTTAAAGCTCTCAAACTATTTCAGGCATGAACTATATATTTTATAAGCATTACCATAAATGGTTGGGTGCCAGCAAACACAGCTAACTGTTCTATGCTTCAGATAGTGCAGGTCTGTAAAGGATTGGTATTCCTTAAGATAAGCATCTGATTTGCCACCAAAGGCACTTTCATCTTCTGCTAATGCTTTCCAGTCATCAAAAAAGGCATTCATAATTTCATTTTGCTGCAATGCTATTTCCACTCTGTGTTATGAAAATAATAGTTAACATTTTCAAAAATGTCAGATGTGATTATTCAATGGGATAATTACCCATTAATTCAATAAAGAGACATCTTTCATTTAAAAATTATGATCACATCTCCCACAGTGGTATGCACAATGGTTACCCAGTGCTGGTAACTACTCTCAAGAGAGCCCTTCACATTCAAATACACTTAATAAAAAATAGACATACTGTGCTATCATTTCACTTGTGTGTGCTCAGATAGATTTGATTTCAGTGGGCTTAGATTAGGCTCTTGAAGTTTACTACCCAACCCTGGAGCCCCAATGATTTCAGTGGACTCCTCAAGTGAGTAAGAACTGTAGGACTGGGCCCTCATAGTTTACAGTTCCTCCTTCTACTTACTCCAGCAGAGGAGTCAGGGCCACATTCTCGGGTGGTATAAACAGATGTAGCTCCCTGACTTTAATAGAGCTACGTCCATTTACACCAGCTGGCCCACAATTTTTTGTTTACCCATGAAAATGTCATGAACTGTATTACTTGTTCCCATGTAAATGAATGTGATGTCACAAACCTATTACCGTATCAAGTAAGAAGAAAAATAGGCTAGGAAGATGCAGAATATAGAAACATAGGGACTGCACTACTTGGACCAGACCACTGGTTCATCTAGAGCAGTATTCTGTCTCTGACAGTAGCCAATGTCTGATGCTTCAGAGGAAGGTGTTAGTCACATTACTGGACGGGTATGCAATAGCATTACTATGATGGAAGTACTTCAATAATTAGCAAAAGTAACAGTGTAGAGCAGTGGTGGGCAATCTGTGGCCACAGGTTGCCCATCACTGGTGTAGAGTATGGAAAAACACATGAAATGAGTGAGACATATACTTTAAAAACTTTCCTACTGACAGACACTTTGAACCATCTGAAATTTAATTGTGGCTTAACAGTTGACTAACTTTTTAGAAATTTGAAACCACCTTCCACAAAGCACAACATCAGAAGAGCATGGCTTGGGAATGCATGCATCAGAGAATTCCGTTTTTTGTCTTGATTTTAAAACTAACAGTTATAAACCTGAGTATATCGTGACACCTATTGTATAGTTGTGTGTACTGTTTTACTGAAGGTAAACTTTAATGCATATTATTGCAACATTTTTACCTTAAAAACACTGAGATGATAAATTCTTTCAGATCCTCAGATGACAAACACCGCTCTTTTTCTTCATCTGAGAACTCTCTAGGGAAGTATTGTGTGGCTGCATTTCTTGGATAGATCCTAAGCAAGTTGGAACAAATTTTAACACAGGTAAGTTTGAAAGATTTTTTTTTTTTTAAAGAAGCCTTATGAAGTACAAAAAATGGAAAGCTAACTACACCTTTACCCTGATATAACGCGACCTGATATAACACGAATTCGGATATAACGTGGTAAAGCAGTGCTCCGGGGGGCGGGGCTGCACACTCCAGCGGATCAAAGCAAGTTCGATATAACGCGGTTTCACCTATAACACGGTAAGATTTTTTGGCTCCCGAGGACAGTGTTATATCGAGGTAGAGGTATATGTTAATTTTTGCTAATGTTGGTAAGATGATTTGGGTTGATCCGACTTCGGAAGTGAGGGAGAACTTAGCTGCACAGTATTTGAAAAGGTGCTCTCAGAGGACCTGATTCTGCTCTCACACTAGATTTACAACTGTGTAACCCCATTGACTCCAATGAGTTATTCCTGGTTTACATTACTGTTAGTGAGCTCAGAATCAGGACATAAATTAATAAATAATAATGAAGGGATGGTTTCCCTTTATAATTACTAAAAACTGGTAAATCCATTTCACACTTACCACTTTGTTTGAGTACTCATTTCCCTTACTTTTGGAACAACTTGTGCACCAACATCTTTTTCAAGTTTCATAATGCTGAAATTTTTATCCTGATAGGATGTACATTCAATGTAGCCATCTTTCACACTTGAAGCATTTCTATCAGTAAATTTGACCTTTGAACCAAACTCTCTTCGCACTCGAGAAATCATATATTTAATCTGCAATACACCCAAAATAAGAGATGTTCTGAAATAACCACAGGAAAACTATTCTTGAAAGTCAAGTCCTTTGAAAGTGAGATTCAGAGATCTGCAAGGTCACTTCTGGTGGTCACTTGTTCACAAACATTTATAGATTTTGAAATTCTGTACCCCTCTCATGAGCCCAAATCACCAATAAGTGTATGTCATCATATATTTTTATCTTTCCAAACGGTACAGGACTTCTGAATATTTTTTAAATTACTCCTAGCACTGAAAGGGCTAATCCTGTTACTCTGAGATATCAAAATTGTCCCTTTGCCCAAGTAAGTACCTCACTTCTCTCTGGATGAAATTTACCCTGCTCTGAGAGCCACCACAAAGCCTATATGCAACTTAAGCCCAATGTTATATCAGACAGCAGATTCCAGAACAAATGGAAGAGAATACTGCATCCCATTTAAACTACATGGAGAATTTGGACTTCCCAGAGGTTAATGGGAGTTTTTCCATTGACTTGTTTGGAGCAGGATTGGGATCTTAAGTAAGTAACAAATAATTACAATTATCTAAATTGTAATTATTTGGCAAAGATATCAAAACTACCACCTCAAACCTTACAAATGGTGATGGGGATGCTTAATGTCCACAAGTGGCCATGACTTCTGTTTTACATCTCCAGCAGCAGAGTGCCTTCATTACAGGCAGGGCACTGGATCATGTATGGACTTAAATGGAAAAGGAAAACATCAGAATCTCTTCCTACAGCACTTTCAGTTTTTCTTAGAGGTCTAGCTAGTTCCAACTCTCCTTTGCTGTGGTATCTGACAAGATCACAGACAAAACTGGGATGACCACAAGAATTTCAGGCATACCTCTAAATTTTCTGCCTTCTGTTCATTTAAAGAATTTCTTTAATTTTCTTTTATCAGAGAATTTGTGTGAGAATATGACTTTGATTGAATGACATCTATAATTTCTGACCTTTCTAACAGATTCATTAACTGATTCTTCTTCAATTTCCTTTTCACTGCCAAGGGAGACCCAAGGTTTGCGGACAGGAGGCTTATAAAAGTATTCCTCTGTCGTTCCTTCTTTAGTCTCTCCCTCTTCTTCAACTGCCTCTGGAGGCTATAAGACAAAGTAATTGCAAATAATTTATTTATAGTTTTTCATATATAAACATAAATATCTTATTTAAATGTAGATAAAAAATTCAGTGTTGCCAATTCTTATTCACACAAATAGTCTCAATGTAGTCAATCCGGCTACTCACAGGAGTAAGGATTTGGAGGATTAGGCCCTGTCCTTTTAGCAATGAATTTTCCAATAAATACTGAACAGACACTGTCAATTTGAAAGGAAGTCAGTATTTAAAAAGGAATTTAAAGTAGTTTCATGTACTCCACCTGCTCCTGAGTCCCTTGTAACTAGCTAACAGAATGTTGGAAATCATTAGGAAAGGGATAGATAATAAGACAGAAAATATCATATTGCCTCTATATAAATCCATGGTATGCCCACATCTTGAATACTGTGTGCAGATGTGGTTGCCTTTCTCAAAAAAGATGTATTGGAATTGGAAAAGGTACAGAAAAGAGCAACAAAAATGATTAGGGGGATGGAACAGATTCCATATGAGGAGAGATTAATAAGACTGGAACTGTGCATCTTGGAAAAGAGACAACTAAGGGGCAATATGATAGAGATCTATTAAATCATGAGTGGTGTGGAGAAAATAAATAAGCAAGTGTCATTTACTCCTTTTCATAACACAAGAACTAGGGGTCCATCAAATGAAATTAACAGGCAGCAGGTTTAAAACAAACAAAAGGAAGTATTTCTTCACACAACGCACAGTCAACATGTGCAACTCTTACCCAGAGGATGTTGTGAAGGCCAAGGCTATAACAGGGTTCAAAAAATAACTAGATAAATTCATGGAGGATACGTCCATCAATGGCTATTAGCCAGGATGGGCAGGAATGGTGTCCCTAGCCTCTGTTTGCCAGAAGCTGGTAATGGGCAACAGGGTATGAATCACTTGATGATACCTTTCAGAGTGGTAGCCGTGTTAGTCTGCATCAGCAAGAAGAACGAGGAGTACTTGTGGCACCTTAGAGACTAACAAATTTATTTGAGCATAAGCTTCCATGAGCTAAAACTCACTTCATCGGATGCATGCAGTGGAAAATACAGTAGGAAGATATATATACACAGAGGACATGAAAAAATGGGTGTTGCCATACTGACTATAACAAGGGTAATTAGTTAAGGTGGGCTATTATCAGCAGGAGAAAAACAAACCTTTGTAGTGATAATCAGGATGGCCCATTTCCAACAGTTGACAAGAAGGTGTGAGTAACAGTAGGGGGGGAAATTAGCATGGGGAAATAAGTTTTACTTTGTGTAAAGACCCATCCACTCCCTGTTCTGATACCTGTTCTGTTAATTCCCTCTAAAGCACCTGGCACTGGCCACTGTTGGAAGACAGGATACTGGGGTAGATGGACCTTTGGTCTGACACAGTATGGCTGTTCTTATGTACAATCACTATTTTATTTTCTATTAAAATGCTTTTTTCCCCTCCCCTGCTGCTGTGTGACAGACACACAGGAACAAAAGGAGAAAATGACTAAGGCCCTCAACCTGCAGTGTACTGCACTTGGAAGGTCACAGGGGTCCATACAGTGGTGCTCCAGTGCATTGCAGAATTGAGACCTAACTAATTAAGGTTCCAGTCCTGCAAACACTTAAGCATGTTAATAACCTCAGGCAAATAAACAGGCCTACTGAAATCATGTGTACAAATATTTGCAAAAGCAGAGTCTAAATGACTATATAAAAATGTTTGCAATGAAAATAAGCAGTTTTCTCTAATCTTTCAGTTATAATAATTTTATGTGCTCCTTGTAACAACAGTAGGGAAAAAAATCAAAACCAAATGTGACTTTCAATTACAAGGTTAATGTTTTCCTTTAATGTTTTGCATTCAAAAATATATTTTCTAAGTACAATTTGTTGATATTCTTCCTTTAAAGAGTCTTTAGATCATTAATTATAATCTCTTACTGAAATGTGTCTAATCTGGAAAACTAGAGATTTTGCATGTGTGATTACCAGTTTTATGAGAAATGGTAATCTTGACATCAATCAAGTCAATGCCAAAAATCCCATTGACAATGGAGTTGGGATTTCACCCAAACTCTTTTTCAGTATAAATTATAGGTATATTTTGCACGTTAAGACTAACTTAAAGTGTAAAATTCTTGCAATTAGAGTGCTTTATTTATAAGTGTGTTCAATACAGATCTTCTTTTCATGTCATTGAAGAAGATCTGTATCAATGACATAAAAAGAAGAATCAGACTAGCCACTATTGCATTCCTAAAACTCTGTAAGATCTGGAAGGCTAAGTCATTTCAATAAAAATTAAAAGCAGTGTATATGAGACAATTGTACTGATATTGCAGTATGGATCGGAATGTTGATGTATGAGGAAAGCTGATGAACATAGGAGATTGACTGTAGAAATGAACTAGCAGAGGGGAATACTGAGAGATTCAAGACTGCAGAAAATAAAAAATTACGTGCTAAGAACATGGCTAGGGCAAGAAATAATGCTGTTACAGAAGAGCCAAGAAAGACAACTATAATGGTTTGAACATGAGTCAAGAATGGACCCAGATAGGATGCCAAATGAGGTGATATGTACCAGAGTGCAAGCATCTAGAAAGCAAGGAAAACTGAGGATGTATTGGATAAACACAGTGATGAATGAGGCTGTGAAGCTGATACAAAGTGATGGAAAAACTTCATTCGGCCCCTTTGTTGCTGGTGAGCTGATGGATGGGAATCAAAGAGAAAGAGAAGAAGAGACAATACAGATAGGGTGACCAGATGTCCCATTTTATAGGGACAATCCTGATATTTGGGGCTTTTTCTTATATAGACTCATATTCCCCCCTACCCTCTGTCCCAATTTTTCACACTTGCTGTCTGGTCACCCTAAATACAGATCTCAAAGTGTGTGTGTGTGTGTGTGACTGTAGCACTGTGAGTTATTTTAAGTATGTGGAATAATGTGAAGGTGTGTTTGGATTTTCTTACATTTAAAAAGCTTTCCTTGGCCTCTTCAGTTGCAACAAGATAAAAGTTCTGTCCATATTTGAACTCTGTATCTAAAACTATCAGAAGTTCTTCCCCTGGATATTCCTGCATGAATAAGAACAGAAAGGTTTCATGCATTCAACTTCCAATTACAACTGATATATTAATCTAAGATCTGTAAAATTGTGAATTAGATATTTAAGTAATCAATACGAGAAAACACAATCCCGAAGAAAAAATAATTCTTAAATTCAAAGAACTGTAGCTATTTAGTGGAAAGTAGAAAGCAAGTAATGTACAAAAAAAAGCTTGATCCTATGCTCATCTTCGACCATGGGATGGTGTTCCAAGAAGGAGTGCTAGGCAGAGACGGGCTCCACCTAACGAAGAGAGGGAAGAGCATCTTCGCCAGCAGGCTGGCTAACCTAGTGAGGAGGGCTTTAAACTAGGTTCACCGGGGGAAGGAGACCAAAGCCCTGAGGTAAGTGGGGAAATGGGATCCTGGGAGGAAGCACAAGCAGGAGAGCGCAACAGGGGAGGACTCCTGTCTCATGCTGAGAAAGAGGGACGATCGTTGAGTTATCTTAAGTGCCTATACACAAATGCAAGAAGCCTGGGAAACAAGCAGGGAGAACTGGAAGTCCTGGCACAGTCAGGGAACTATGATGTGATTGGAATAACAGAGACTTGGTGGGATAACTCACATGACTGGAGTACTGTCATGGATGGATATAAACTGTTCAGGAAGGACAGGCAGGGCAGAAAAGGTGGGGGAGTTGCGTTGTATGTAAGAGAGGAGTATGACTGCTCAGAGCTCCGGTATGATACTGCAGAAAAACCTGAGAGTCTCTGGATAAAGTTGAGAAGTGTGAGCAACAAGGGTGATGTCGTGGTTGGAGTCTGCTATAGACCACCAGACCAGGGGGACAAGGTGGACGAGGCTTTCTTCTGGCAACTAGCAGAAGTTGCTAGATCACAGGCCCTGGTTCTCATGGGAGACTTTAATCACCCTGATATCTGCTGGGAGAGCAATACAGCGGTGCACAGGCAATCCAGGAAATTTTTGGAAAGTGTAGGGGACAATTTCCTGGTGCAAGTGCTGGAGGAACCAACTAGGGGCAAAGCTTTTCTTGACCTGCTGCTCACAAACAGGGAAGAACTAGTAGGGGAAGCAAAAGTGGATGGGAACCTGGGAGGCAGTGACCATGAGATGGTCGAGTTCAGGATCCTGACACAAGGAAGAAAGGAGAGCAGCAGAATACGGACCCTGGACTTCAGAAAAGCAGACTTTGACTCCCTCAGGGAACAGATGGGCAGGATCCCCTGGGAGAATAACATGAAGGGCAAAGGGGTCCAGGAGAGCTGGCTGTATTTTAAAGAATCCTTATTGAGGTTGCAGGAACAAACCATCCCGATGTGTAGAAAGAATAGTAAATATGGCAGGCGACCAGCTTGGCTAAACAGTGAAATCCTTGCTGATCTTAAACGCAAAAAAGAGGCTTATAAGGAGTGGAAGATTGGACAAATGACCAGGGAGGAGTATAAAAATATTGCTCAGGCGTGCAGGAGTGAAATCAGGAAGGCCAAATCACACTTGGAGTTGCAGTTAGCAAGAGATGTTAAGAGTAACAAGAAGGGTTTCTTCAGGTATGTTAGCAACAAGAAGAAAATCAAGGAAAGTGTGGGCCCCTTACTGAATGAGGGAGGCAACCTAGTGACCGAGGATGTGGAAAAAGCTAATGTACTCAATGATTTTTTTGCCTCTGTCTTCACGCACAAGGTCAGCTCCCAGATTGCTGCACTGGGCAGTACAGCATGGGGAGAAGGTGGCCAACCCTCTGTGGAGAAAGAAGTGGTTCGGGACTATTTAGAAAAACTGGACGTGCACAAGTCCATGGGGCCGGATGCGCTGCATCCGAGGGTGCTAAAGGAGTTGGCGGGTGAGATTGCAGAGCCATTAGCCATTATTTTTGAAAACTCATGGCGATCGGGGGAGGTCCCAGATGACTGGAAAAAGGCTAATGTAGTGCCCATCTTTAAAAAAGGGAAGAAGGAGGATCCGGGGAACTACAGGCCAGTCAGCCTCACCTCAGTCCCTGGAAAAATCATGGAGCAGGTCCTCAAGGAATCAATTATGAAACATTTAGAGGAGAGGAAAGTGATCAGGAACAGTCAGCATGGATTCACGAAGGGGAAGTCGTGCCTGACTAACCTAATTGCCTTCTATGATGAGATAACTGGCTCTGTGGATGAGGGGAAAGCAGTGGATGTGTTATTTCTTGACTTTAGCAAAGCTTTTGATACTGTCTCCCACAGTATTCTTGCCACCAAGTTAAAGAAGTATGGGCTGGATGAATGGACTGTAAGGTGGATAGAAAGCTGGCTAGATCGTCGGGCTCAACGGGTAGTGATCAATGGCTCCATGTCTAGTTGGCAGCCGGTTTCAAGTGGAGTGCCCCAAGGGTCGGTCCTGGGGCCGGTTTTGTTTAATATCTTTATTAATGATCTGGAGGATGGTGTGGACTGCACTCTCAGCAAGTTTGCAGATGACACTAAACTAGGAGGCGTGGTAGATACACTAGAGGGTAGGGATCGGATACAGAGGGACCTAGACAAATTAGAGGATTGGGCAGAAAAAAACCTGATGAGGTTCAACAAGGACAAGTGCAGAGTCCTGCACTTAGGACGGAAGAATCCCATGCACTGCTACAGACTAGGGACCGAATGGCTAGGTAGCAGTTCTGCTGAAAAGGACCTAGGGGTCACAGTGGACGAGAAGCTGGATATGAGTCAACAGTGTGCTCTTGTTGCCAAGAAGGCTAACGGCATTTTGGGCTGTATAAGTAGGGGCATTGCCAGCAGATCGAGGAACGTGATCGTTCCCCTTTATTCGACATTGGTGAGGCCTCATCTGGAATACTGTGTCCAGTTTTGGTCCCCACACTACAAGAAGGATGTGGAAAAATTGGAAAGAGTCCAGCGGAGGGCAACAAAAATGATTAGGGGTCTGGAGCACATGACTTATGAGGAGAGGCTGAGAGAACTGGGATTGTTTAGTCTCCAGAAGAGAAGAATGAGGGGGGATTTGATAGCAGCCTTCAACTACCTGAAGGGGGGTTCCAAAGAGGATGGAGCTCGGCTGTTCTCAGTGGTGGCAGATGACAGAACAAGGAGCAATGGTCTCAAGTTGCAGTGGGGGAGGTCCAGGTTGGATATCAGGAAAAACTATTTCACTAGGAGGGTGGTGAAACACTGGAATGCGTTACCTAGGGAGGTGGTGGAGTCTCCTTCCTTGGAGGTTTTTAAGGCCCGGCTTGACAAAGCCCTGGCTGGGATGATTTAGCTGGGAATTGGTCCTGCTTTGAGCAGGGGGTTGGACTAGATGACCTCTTGAGGTCCCTTCCAACTCTGATATTCTATGATTCTATGATTCTATGATTCTAAGTCAATGGCAAATTTATCATTAACTTTAGTGGTGGATGATCAGGGTCAGAATTTGTAAAAATTTACAAGTACAGAGGGCTGTTTTGCCCTCACATGTGTGTGTACAATTCTCATTGACTTCAATGAAAATTGCAAGGACATATCCAGAGGCATAACTAGACTTATTTCTATTTTGTATTATACTATTTATTCCCTTTTACATTTCTTTTTAAGGCTTATATATGAATATGAAAAATTGTAATGAAAATACGTTTTCCTAGAGTATTCACAGATGGACAGATGAGGATGGGCCTTACCACTGAAAGTACATGGTATGAGGGTTTTAAGTTTTAAAGTTAGAAAAAAAGGGGTTACGTACTAGGACTATTTTTTTGACTGGGTGGAAATCGGAGACTGCAGCTCTTGTCTTCATATCCTGAATTATGTCCTCTTTTTTCAGAAGTTTGTAAGGTTTTTCTTCTGTGATATCTTCATTAATTCGACAATTTAAAATTTCCTGTGTCTTTTCAGTGAAAACTAATGGAAAGATCTCTGGGTGGCCTAGAAAAAGTAAGGCAAAGTTGGAGGGTGAACAAAAATTGTGTTTTCCTTGAAAGGTTGACAGTGTAGGAGATCTGTCGTTAACAGTTCTAAATCTTTCTTACTGCTAGTAATACGACATCTTTGAACCGCTGTACTTATAGTTTTTGGTACATTTGGCGGCATAGATTGTAAATTCAATATGGAAAGATAACATTGTCTTCATGTTGTAAAAGTCAGCACCTAACACATTTTGCATAATCAATATACGTTATTTAAAATAAAATCTTTCAAGAAAACAGAAGAATGAATTCACAATCATCCTATGCTAAGGCAGAAGTATTGTGCTAGGAGTTGGCTGTGTGGATGGCAAAGAAACATTTATTTGCTGCTAATCTAGCATTCACAAAATAACGATCAGCTGATTTCTTTAAGGTGGTGGATAGCCTGGTAAATCTAAGTTATGTTTATTCTTTGGCTGAAGAGAATCCTTCCTGGAGTGTGGAAATCTTGCATCACTGTGGATAAAATTTACAGTATTCAGACCAAAACATCTGCATCTATAAAATCACAGTAATATATAGAGGGGACAAATGTTCAGTGTTTTCTGCTTGAGTTTTGTGCAGTGTTGCTCAGTAATATGCTGGGGAAACTTCATTCCACAACCTGCACTTTAGTCTTATTCCTAGCTAGTGACAGCCAGTAGGGAAATACTGGTCCCTTGCTAGAGGAGATGGCCAATGCAATCTTGAAGAGAACAGAGGACCAAGTGCTCTTAAGGAAGCACGTGTATATCCTCTGATCAAAATCCAGCTCTAGATGCTGATAATCTGTAATTAGTGACTGTATCTAATTGTTAATGTTTGTTTGAGATTATGGAAAAGGTTGCAGCAAGACAACTCAGAGTCTTGATGCCTCTGACTTCCTAAACCCTTGTTATTCTGGGCTTTGCCTATTATATTTACATTGGTCAATGGCCTTCAGGCAGTGGATAAGGACAGGGTGTCCATATTGATATTGTCAAATTTGCCAGCAGTCTTTGCTACAGTTAATTATGAGGTTTTGTTAACTCACGTGAAGACCAAACTGGGTTTAGACAGAGCTGCCCTGTGCTAGCTTCGTGCACCCACTGTTAGGCAATTGCTCTTCCCTCACATGGGGTGGCACAGGCTTCCTCTCTGTCACCTCATATATCTTGTTCAATGTGCATGAGGCCATTAGGAGGGTTAGTGAAGAGGCATGGACTGAAATGCTTTCAATATACTAATGATTTCCAGCTCTATGGCCTTGATGGAGTAAAGTCCGAGTCTAGCCCTATTCAGGACAGCAATTAAGCCAATGCTTAACTTTAAGCACAGGTTTATGGACTGTCCTGAACAGGGATGCTTTTCTAAATCAGGACCCTCATCTCCATTTCATCCTGTCTAGGGTGCAGTTGAATCTATTTCTCAGTTACTGGGTGAGACTGAAGCATGAATAAGAGCAAACTGATTGAGACTCAAACCAGATAAAACTGAGGTGGCAATGGCTGGCCCACGGAGACAACCAGATCATATAACAAAGATTATATCTGACCCTTTGATTGAGAGTATGTATCCATCATTTGTTACTAAAGTGTGACTCTTGTCAGGTTCCTATCTGCTTTTAGATAATCAAAGAACATTGACTAGAACTCTGACTGTGTCTTCAAAGCCAGCCTTGGCACTATAATCTATGCCTTTGTCATTTCTAGATAGGATGACTGTTGTAAGTTCTATATGGGTTGGGGCTACACCTTACATCCATTCAAAAGCTGAAGCTAATATAGAATATGGTGGATCCACTTGTTAAGTGATGTAGCTCACCATGAGTATGTGACACCAGGGGTGCCTCCAGAAATTGACATGGTATGCACCAGTAATCCCTGTGGAGCCATCCGCACTGCTGCCACTGGCCCCAGCATCTAGCCCACCAAGTCTGCATCATGCTCAGCTCCCACCTTCCAGCCCGGCCCACCAGGTGCAGTGTCATTCCCCATCCTTGAGAGGGAGAGGACACAGGCTTCTGGAAGTGGGACAAGGCTGGACAGGCCCCTGGGGGGAGCTCTGGTATAGGAGCCAGCCCCATGGAAGCAGCAAGAAGGAGCAGCACTGGCTGGCCCACTGCCCAGTGTGCTCACTCTGATTTGGCCCCCTGACCCTGTGTGCCAATCGCTCAGTTTTGGCCTCATCACTCCACATGTCATGAGGGAGGGCCAGAGGGGCCAAATCTGCTACTCCTTGCTGCTGCCAATGATATGCAAGGGCACTGTTGTGTGACACTGGTGCTTCCTGAATTGCATTGTCTGCTTGTTGGCTTTGGATGGAATGTAAATAGTTGGTTATAACCTATAAAGGCCTAATTGGTTTGAGCCTTGCCTATTTGAGAGACTTACTTTTTCCCCTTGCAATACTGCCATAGTTGCAGACTACAAAGGCATTCAAGCTGGATCTTTGCTAGCTTATTAGAATGGGACTGTTGAGAGGACATTCTTCGTAGAAGACCCCTAAGCTTTGATCTGAAATAGTTCGCATCTGCTGACCTTGAGGGTAAGCTGTAAAATGCTTCTTTTCAACTGGCTGCTTAGAGAATGGAGGTTTTTGGGGACCTGAAGGGCCAGGTGGGTTTTGTTATGTTCTCAGCGGCTGGGTTTTTTTTGTGTGAAATCTGCTGGTGTTTCAGAGTTTTTCTATTTCCTGTTCTTATAAGGTATATTTTGTCAGGATATCTAGAGCCTGGAGCAAGCATCTTTTTGTCTATTTTAAGCTGAAGTAGATAAATCTAAAATGGAGTATTGATCAGCTTGGTAAACATGCTTTGAGAAGTCAATTCAAACCTAATCCTTTTAGAATTGACAAAACAATAAATCCTTTTTAATCTCTATCATCCAGGAAGCTAAATTTCCCAATAGGCCTATCATTTAATAGGTAATATTTGATAAATCCCACATTTATCCTTTAAACCCTTTCACTGCAGGTCCTCCACTGTATCTGCTCTGCTGCAGTCATCCACTGAAATCAATGGAATACTAAGCCATTCCTAGTATACTCTGCAATATTAAAGATGTGTTCTACCTGGACTTCCTGGCTATTACACAACATTGTGCAGTATGCATACAATACACACACGACACACACAATTCCTGTGTCTATTTGCTTCACAAGTGCTAATTAACATTTCACTCTTTCCTTTTCTGTATCGCTTAGATTTTAAGGACTTATATTTGCGTGAGCTTCCAAGAGTCTCTGTGTTCTCCCTGTCAGGCACCTTATTCCAATGACCCCAGCTCCCCACCTTTGGGATGAGGAGGCCAGGCCATGAACCCTTCTTTGGCCTAGCATTTTGGCTATAGGAGTCAACTACGAAGAAACGACTTGAGGCGTTTACTCCTTCTAAAGAATCAAGCATGTTGTTCTGCAGCACTCCCAGCCCCTGCTGCCCCAGGGAGTGAAGGAGGTGGTCAGGACACAGACCTGGAACCCTAGTACACAGCTGCAATGCTACAGATACAGCCAAGATTTCAATATGTCATGGCTGACAGGCCCAGGAAATTACGTTTCCTCTTGCAAAGCACCTCTCTGAGAAAGAAAATTACCACCCGTTCAGCATGAGGACTGCAACAGTAAAAGCTCCCCAGTTGCTCTGCTGGGGAACTTTCCAACTAACAACATCATAGATAGGCACGTGCATGTCATGTCTTCCCTGCCGTCCCCTTGCCAGCTCTGTTCCTGTGAGCCAACAGGAGAAAACTCCAGATCTCTGTAGTGCACCGATAAGAGGATTTTCATTCATTTTAATCTCCAATTGGCTCAAGAGAATGGAATGGACTGGGGGAGCAGAGGGACAGTACAACATACATGTGTATCAGTCCTCGAGATTTGTTGCATGGGGTGTCCAGGACTGATGCCCAGGGTGCATCTAACTGGACTGGTTCCCAGAGGAAAATAATATAACTTTCCTATCCCTACCCATAATATTTTTGGAATCCCCTTATTGTGAAATTATCAGAAAGGAGGAGAAGATTCCCCCCATCTGACAGAAGAGTAAAAGGAAACCCAAGCAATTAGTCATATAATTCTCTTTGTATCAAAAGGTCCTAATAGAGAATAATGGTGATTTTCAAATAGCTCATATAAAAAATTATTTCATATAATAAAACAGCTGTACTGCACTCCAGTGGTAGCAGATGATTAAAAAAATGCTTGAACAAGCTGCATAGTATCTTTTCCTTCAATGTTAACATAAAAACATTTTCTTAACCTGATGCAGTTTCAGTGTCACATGGAACATAATGAATGTCCATTTAAAATTAATGAAAACTACTCTAGATGGAACACTAGGGAATATACTGTGGCAACTGTCCTGCATCAGCAGAGCAGGCTAGATGGCCTAAAATGTCTTTTTGACCACTTATTTCTATGAGACTAAATTAAAAGCAATAACCAGAATAATAGGTTATATCATAACATCTATTTTCCTGAAGGATTCCAGTACAAATCATAATACAAAACTAAGAGCTGATCCTGAAATTCTTCCTCATATCAATAATTTTGCCAGATGATGCTTTTCTGAGTAAAAGTTTTTAGCATCAAGTCAACATTTTTCAATTAAAAGCTCTTCTAACTAGTGTCTTCCTATATGGCTGTAATATATACTATATATAATATGTACTTCCTATATACTGAAATATAAATAATAAATGAAATAATGTATCACAGACACATAAAATGGGTCATGACGGTAAACAGATACTGTCAGCATGACTTTGGGATGGTGACATTACTCATGAGTAGTAAAGGTACAGATAAATTATGCAGGTCAACCCCAGTGAGGTTTTTACCCACGAAAGCTTATGCCCAAATAAATCTGTTAGTCTTTAAGATGCCATCAGACTCCTTGTTGTTTTAGCGAGTGCCAATGAAACCTTTCTATTACCACACACCACAAATGTTGTACCATTTGTTTGGAATTACCTTGTATTTGTAGTGGTGGACTTTTAGAAGAGTCTTAGTTTTGGGGACATTGGTTCCTGTTTGTTTATTATACTATTACAATGTTTGTGCCCTGTGCCCACAGTTCACACTTTAACCTGCTACCACTATCCTCAGAGGCCAAAAATCCCTAAAGAGCAAAGGGAATTTTGCTAGTTTTATGCTAAGGAGCTAAGAACCAGGAATGAGACTCCCACAGAGATAGTATCTTTAGAGAATAGGATCTTTTGCATTTCCAAATACTATAATTCTATATAAACGAACAGTCATACGGATATCAATTTTTTCTTCTATTGTTCGCCACTAGGCGGAGCTACGATCCTTATTTGTTTCTCTTGATGACTTTCCAGGAACATCATAAACATAACATTGATATCAGCTGAAAGACTAGGCATATTCTGTCTTTATTAAAAGCAGAGACAACTTACCCCAGCTTAGGTGAAACTTCTAAGACCATGTAATTTTACCCCCATCCATCAGCAAATAGTACTGAATAATATGCTACTCGGGGGAAAAGAGTGATTTATGCCTTTTTTTATAAAATCCTCTGGTGAGGAGTATATTCTAATTTGCCACAGATCTCTCAGGTGTGCAACTGCTTTTAGCAATGAAAGCTGTGCCAGTAAATGCCAATACATCCAACTGAGAATGTAACCTATTGAGCTTGACCAGGTAGTCTTTTATCAGGCAATTGAGGTCAAAAACTGCAAAATCTGTCCAAAAGAATGCATAACAAGAGGGTTCTAGAAAAGTGTGAAAAATCCTACAATATTTAAGACGTGAATATATCTAGACTTAACTTATTAAAAACAAAAATTGCACTCATCTTACTCAATATCCAAGGGTAAAAATATCCACTAAGGAAGAAGTGGTTGACGTGAATTCTTTTAGAAGTTTTTAAATGGCAATTGGAATTTCTGTACCTAATTCTGCACGCCACTCCCTTGCTGAAACTGGCTCCTACTTGTGGTGCTGGTAATGGTAGACCCCCAGTGAAATGGACTGTAAATCAGTTTCCAATCAGATTTAAGAATGGTTCAACAACAATTAAAGGAAATCTAAATATTTTGTTTAAACATTAAAGTTTTTCTTTTGACTGCAGGTAATTTACAATAATATCATCTGGTAAATACACTTCACCTCCCCTTGACAACCACTGCTCTCTTCAGCACAAGCTGTTGTCTCCTCTTTTCAACTCCTGATAACACAGGCTCCTAGGTTGGGAAAGCTATTCCTATCCGACACTCCACACCAAGCTGCCTGCTGATCAGACAGCTGTACCTTACTAGTTAGTTCAGGAGGATGTAGTCTTTCATCATTTCTAATTCTTTCTCACCCATTTTTCTTCATCTTTCCTTATTCTTCTACATTATTAACCTCAGTGATTATGGGTGCTGTAAAATATTCTAAAATTGTTACTGTAAATCCTGATCAATAATGGAACTTACCTATGCTAGCCATAGATATGTCCTCTTCCTCATCTTTTTTACCTGAAATACAATAACATGATGTTAAGTTGGCATTTAAAAAATTCTAATACATTAGTTATCCTTGTACAATCTTTAATTTGATAACATACACATGTGGCAACACATTCTTTATAATGTATAAAATCTAACCTGTGAAGAGGCAGCACAATACACTTTCTATTCAACTTAGATTTTATGAAAGAAACTACCGAATCCTATTCGAATGAGTGTCTGAATGTGTTTTAAGGAGGCATTGGTATTTCTTTGGATTTTGAGAGAAATATAAAATTCATGTTTATTGTGAACAGGTGCTCAAGACACCAAAGAGGAAATCTCCCACCTTGTGGCACAAATGCAGTCACAGCACTCTACCTGATAGCATCCCCTGGGTAACTTGCCACCCAGAAATGGTCATGACTGAATAGGATGGTAAATGGCCGGGTCCGCTAAACACTTTGATCAGAAGAACTGGCTGGTATTCAGAGGAACAGATGTTGCATCTTTCTAAAGAGTGGTGGAGTGGGTACGGAGCTGCCGGAGTCATTGTGCATCCCTACAATGGGTCAGGACAGGAAGGGATTAATGGTCTGGCGTTCAGTCTGCTCTGCTGCGTAGCACTCACTAGACATAGTGATTGGGAGGGTGTGACAGGGTGTGCATACCCCGCACTAGGCAAGAAAGGGTTAACGCCACATTATGGGTGGCCGAAGTCCTGCCCCCCAGACCATGATGGGCATGCTCCAACTGCTGCCTCAGTATAAAAGGGAGCAGCCCAGCTCATTCTAGGCTGACCGCCGAGGAGAGAGGACACTTGGTAGAGGCTCTTGCGCAAGAGCCGCTTCAGCACTTGACTGCGGGAACCAGAACTCCCAAGGACCAGACCAGAGACCTGTAGACACAGCTATGTTGACAGAATAGTGCTTCTGCTGGTATAGCTAATGTCGTTTGGGGAGTGGTGTTCCTACTCCAGTTGGAAAACCCCTTTCTGTTGGTGTGTGCTGTGTCTACATCGGGGGCTAGGCCAGCATATGCTGATGTAGCTGTGCAGGCATAGGCTCTGAGGTGTAGACATAGCCCCAGGCAGATGGCCAGAAGAAGGACTGGGGAATAGCTTTATTTAGTGTTACTTTGTGAGTTTTGTGTTTGAATAACAAGTGAAGCCCTGAGAAAAAGGCCCGGATCCAGACTCTGACTGTGGTTTCAGTCCTTCCTGGGCTGGGGACAGAGGCCTCCAGTCTACACTCATGAACTGACCCTGGTCCACACCTAGCCTGGGGTGCTGACCTGTTGTTGATAGTATTGATAATGTTTTAACTGAAGAGGTTTTTATTGATACCATTCACTAAGGTGTGTTTCCTTTCTGGTTTCTGCTGTAGTCAGCTGGCCCTCTCCAGGTGTGACTCCAGCCCAGCTCCCCTTAGGGCAGTGCAGCAGCACACAGAGTCCAATTTTGACACTCATCTTGATAGCACATTGTGACCTCTTGGGTGAATGTGCCTACACCACTGAAGAAACTCTTTCCTTACAATATACAGAAGAACCTCACTAACCTGCACTTTGCTAACTCTCGCTCCCCACTTCTCAGCTGAGATATAAGACCAGAGCACTCCAGTAAAATTACATATTATTACAGTGAGACTTCATAATATTTTTAAAAAATGATAGTACATTGATGATGCTCACTATTAAATATTAAACACTGAACATTTTCTGCACAGTGGCACCTGAGATACCTCAGTATTTTCCTGTACTTAAACCTCAGTCTTCATTGTAAAGCAATAATAATCAATCATACTTAGCTCTCATAAGCTTTTTATTGGTTGATCTCAAAATGCATTACAAGGAGATAAGCATCAATATCCCAACATTATAGTTGGAGAAACTGAGTCACAGAGCAGTAATGTTACATGCCCAAGGTCACCCATCAGCCCAGTGGCAGAGCTGGGAATAGAAAAAAGGTCTCCTAAGTCCCAGTCCAATGCTCTATCCA
This sequence comes from Malaclemys terrapin pileata, assembly GCF_027887155.1. Lineage (NCBI taxonomy): Eukaryota > Metazoa > Chordata > Testudines > Emydidae > Malaclemys > Malaclemys terrapin. The sequence goes on from NC_071512.1 coordinate 81,437,678, forward strand.
CTAGGCTACATAGAAATCTAAACTATGTTTCTCTAAATGAATATAGTCAATTGTGTGATGTAATGTCCATGGTGCATGTGTTTTGCTAATTCACAAAGTTGTAATAATTCATAACAAGTCTCCCAGTCATTGGTGCAAATTAGTGAGTTTTAATGTACTTAGTATATTTGTAACATTTTAGCCCAAGCAATGTACGTAGCTGCCATGTAAATCTAGGCAACATCTTTCTTTACAACTGTAGTATCATACATACCAAGCTGTTTTCGCTTGCCTTTGGCTGATCCTTTAGCTTTGGTTTCTCCTTTAAGTTTCTTTACTGAGCCTTTGGCACTTAGTGCAGAGGTCTTGCTGGATTTTGCACTTTCTAACATTTTTCAGATTTCTGTCTGGAAAGATGATATATATAGCATTAATATATTGTAATCAAAGGGTCAAGTTTGCCACTGGCCAAAATGAGAAGTTTGGCCAAGGCTTACATTTATACAGCTTATCACTAAAGTATTTTTCATCCATGTCTAAAGGAACTGTCTAAATGTTTATGCCCCAAACTTACTGTACTTTTGACAATGCATCTTATAGTTGGAAAATGCTGTTGCTTCTGTTTTAGGGCATGTCTACATAGCACAGCAATGTGCGCTAGAGGTGTGTGCTTTTTAAAGCACACCAGTATGCTGTGCACTATCTGGCAGTAAAAATTCCATAGTACGTTAACGTAGGGTGGTCACTAGGGAACTTTTAATGTGTGCCAGCAGTGTCTATATGGGCTAGTTGGCGTGCAATGCAGTACAGTTTAGAAATTACATCCTCTCACGCACACTGCTGTGCCATGTAGACAAGCCCTTCGTAGACTAGTTATAATATTGATTGTTCCCGGGCTGAATAATTTAAAAGGTAAATAACATAGTGAAAGTAGGTTTCACGCACAAACAAAGCTGTGTACTTTTGCTACAGTCTTCATGGAACATGTGGAGTACCACAGGTGTAATTATTTGTCCCAGTGTTTTTAAACATAGACAGGAGCATTTGTCAGAAGTAATGTACAGAGGATTACCAAAGAGATATTTATCTGTATTTTTATTCTAACTAGAATTTGTTGGTGCTACTATCTCAACACAGCTCAAAATGAATAAAACTGTGCTACCTACAGTTTTCAGTGTCTCACTCCTTCCTCTCACCTAAACTTCTCGAAGACAGGTAACTCCCATCTTTGGAGGATTCCAGTTCCACAGGAGCAAATTCCAGTACAGTGAAGATAATATCATAGAAGATACAATGACCAGTTAAATGATATGCCATTCCCTGACCACAGTTTTCTTTATCACAGGGGAAAATTAGGGATTTGTAGATAGTTCAGTCAAGACTGTCGGACTGCTTCCACAAGACTCACTGACTCAAGCAAACCATGCTGGTTTTGCTGTTCATCATTTTTTTCCTCATTGTCAATTAACAGTCCATAGCATTTCAATTGCTGGACATTACCAGCACTATTTTTCTTCAGCCTAGCCTGGGACCTCAACCTAAAATATCCACAAATCACACATGAGGCTGAATATGTGAAAAAGCTGTAGGCCCAGATTCTGTTCTCATTCCCACCACTGTAAATCCAGAATAACTGACCACTTGTCTCAATTGACTTTTTAGTTTGACACCATTAAGGGCAAACTTGAACAACTGTACAATTAGTTACAACATACAGTCACATACATTTCTTCTTTGACTTCATTATTCTCTACACACATCTGGAGGCTCAACCAGTGGCCGTCGGGCTTATTTCATTCTCCGTCTTCCCTCCCACTTCTCCCTCACAAAGGAGGGGAGAGGGTTTAGGAAAGAAGTATAGAGGCTCTTTTTTTCTGCTTCAGAGTGGTCACCACAGTCATAATACATAAAAGAATCACAAGAAAACAGCTTTCTGCTTCTGCCTTCTTTTCCATTGAAATAGTCCAACTGAGCTTTTTGCATGTATAATGAAAATTATTATTATATTAAAAAACAATTAGAATAGCAGAGATCACAGGTTGTAATAAGGGTCTATTCTGCCTGACATAAATATAGTATCCTACTAGCAGTATGGGCCAGGGAAGACAAGACAAAACAAAACAAAAAACCCATGAAACACAGTTGCAGCACCATCATGTGGAAAACATACACATAGCATCCAATTAACTAGCAGTTTTTACAACCAGATTGGTCCAGGCTTTCTTAGGTCAGATATTATTAGTGAACAACCAGAAGATTTAAGCATAAGTAATGAAGGCTAGAGTGGCAGTTGCATTGTGCCACAGGTCTCTCTAATGTGGGCATATAAACTCCCCAGGGGAAAAATTTAAAAAAGGTATTTTAAGAAGCCTAAAATGGTTTGTACTAGGACTGTCAAGTGATTAAAAAAATTAATTGTGATTAATTACACTGTTAAACAATAATAGAATACCATTTATTTAAATATTTGTGGATGTTTTTCACATTTTCAAATATATTGATTTCAATTATAACACAATACAAAGTGTACAGTGCTCACTTTATATTTATTTTTATTACAAATATTTGTACTGTAAAAAACAAAAGAAATAGTCTTTTTTCAATTCACCTAATACAAGTATTGTAGTGCAATCTCTTTATCATGAAAGTTGAACTTACAAATGTAGAATTTATATACAAAAAATAACTGCATTCAAAAATAAAACAATGTAAAACTTTAGCGCCTACAAGTCCACTCAGTCCTATTTCTTGTTCAGCCAATCGCTCAGACAAACAAGTTTGTTTACATTTGCAGGAGATAATCTGCCCGCTTCTTGTTTACAATGTCACCTGAAAGTGAGAAAAAGTGTTTGCATGATATTGTTGTAGCCAGCATCGTAAGATATTTACATGCTAGATGCACTAAAGATTCATATGTCCCTTCATGCTTCAACCAACATTTCAGAGGACATGTGTCCATGCTCATGATGGGTTCTGCTTGATAACAATCCAAAGCAGTGTGGACAGACGAATGGTCATTTTCATCATTTGAGTCAAATGCCACCAGCAGAACGTTGATTTTCTTTATTGGTGGTTCGGGTTCTGTAGTTTCCGCATCAGAGTGTTGCTCTTTTAAGACCTCTGAAGGCATGCTCCACACCTCATCCCCCTCAGATTTTGGATGGCACTTCAGATTCTTAAACCTTGGGTCAAGTGCTGTAGCTATCTTTAGAAATCTCACATTGGTACCTTCTTTGCGTTTGTCAAATCTGCAGTGAAAGTGTTCTTAAAATGAACATGTGCTGAGTCATCATCCGAGACTTCTATAACGTGAAATATATGGTAGAATGCGGGTAAAATAGAGCCGGAGACATACAATTCTCCCCCAAGGAGTTCAATCACAAATTTAATTAACGCATTATATTTTTAATGAGCATCATCAGCATGGAAGCATGTCATCTGGAATGGTGGCTGACACCTGAAGGGGCATACAAATGTTTAGCATCTCTGGCACGTAAATACCTTGCCGTGCCAGACACAAAAGTCCAATGCGAATGCCTGTTCTCACTTTATGGTCACATTGTAAATAAGAAGTAGGCAGCATTAGCTCCCATAAATGTAAACAAACTTATTTGTCTTAGCGATTGGCTGAACGATAAGTAGGAGTGAGTGGACTTGTAGGCTCTAAAGTTTTGCATTGTTTTGTTTTTGAGTGCAGTTATGTAACAAAATAAATCTACGTTTGTAAGTTGCACTTTCATGATAGAGATTGCACTACAGTACTTGTATGAGGTGAACTGAAAAATACTGTTTCTTTTATCATTTTTACAGTGCAAATATTTGTAATAAAAATAATATAAAGTGATCAGTGTACACTTTGTATTCTGTGTTAATTGAAATCAATATATTTGAAAATGTAGAAAAATATCCAAAAATATTTAATAAATGTCAATTGGTATTTTGTTGTTTAACAGTGCGATTAAAACTGCGATTAATCACGATTAATTTTTTAAATTGTGATTAATATTTTTAGTTAATCACATTAATTAACTGCGATTAATCAACAGCCCTAGTTCGTACATTAAAAGAAATAAGTCTAGATGTGTGTGTTTGTAATTTAAACTAAAAGTTAGGATGATCCTTTAATTATTTTCCCCCCCACACTGAGAAACTTGGTGCTTCTCTTTTTTATGCCACTACTCTTAAATCATTTTAGAAGGAATAAGAAATCAAATACCATATTCTCCTCTGCACAGCCAGAACATGTAAAATTTTAATTTGGAGGCAGCTGCTAGCAAAGAGAAGTAGAACTGGTCATCTATTATTCTAGATTTGGGGCCTAATCCAGCTGCCACTGAAATCAATATATATTTTGTCATTGACTTCAATGGGAGTCAGGTCAGGCTTCACTGTAATTATTATTTTTTTTTTTTACAGTATTTGGGATTCCCCCCCCCCCCCACACACCATTTTCTGTTTCACCATTAACAAACTAGAAAACTATAATCTAGAAATAATCTATTTTTCCTCTTTTATCAGAGCATGGGAATGATAGGTGATGGGCAGCACCTGCATTTAAGAAATTGTTAATCATGACTGATTAGTGCAAATATGGTCCCCTTGCTTAAATCCACTCATGAGTTGTATAAATATAAACCACCTACTTTTACCATTGGTCATAACCGCACTCGCACAAGATGGGTTAATGTTCCAGAACTCTGAAACCACTGCAGTTCTGGAGCTGCCATTTTATGAGAATTAACAAAGACTTACAATTGAATCACATTCTGAGAAGAAACATATTTACTGATTTTACATGGAATGACTCTAAAGTGAAGGATTCAAGATTTTACCATATGTTTACTCAATCTTAATTTGATATCATGAAACTTGTCCATAATAATTTCTACTGAAGATTGCTAATGTATAACTAAACTCACTTTCCAACTCCTTTCCTAGAAATATATTTATGTTGTGCATAAAATGTACTCATTGATTCTTGCCTATCTATATTCTTGAACTCAGGCTTTGCATTGAGTAGTGTGCTTATCTTACAGTTCTGAGACACATTTTAACCTCTGTGTTTTGAAAAATGTGTTGGGACTGTCTAATTAGAATGATTGCATGCTGCTCCAAAAGACAAGAAGAAAGGTAATCTATCTTTATGGGCATATTATGATAAAGATTTGGCTAAAAAGATAGAGAAAATGTTGTCAAAACCTCCAAGCACAGCCCTACAAAAAAAATCCTACATGGCACACCATAAAGGAAGGCACAAGATTGACAAATGCAAGTATACAGATCAATTTTCTTACACACAGAAAGTCACTACTGATCCATACCGTTGTAAATTTAAAACAACTGTTGCCCACTAGCACTGTCTGTGGTCCTGATCCCACAAAGGGATCCTGTCGCTGCTCTAACTTGAGCCAGAAGCTTGAAGCCCCTGGATGAAAGAGAGAATGTTTTCCAACACAAACAAAGCAGACAGTAATTCTGAAAATTAATTGGAGGGCAAGATGAACCATTTGAATATTTAGTACAGTCACATTCCCTTACCTCACCACTTCCTTATTCAGTATTGAAATAAATCCAGATTGGAAATTTTGATTTGTTTCTAGTGAGTAATCAAAACCATAAATCACATGAATAGAGGAAACACTGAAATATCTGAGATTAATCACGACTTATTTTAAGAAAGCAACTTACAAAGCATAATAATGTATAAGACATCCCTACGTTCCATTCTTTTGCTTGACTTTAAAGCTACTGTGCTGAGAACAAGAGTTCACAAACAAATCTCTTTAAAATAAATTTTAAAAAAATCTCTCCAGTTTACTTAATTCTTCCCCCTTTATCCTCTGTACAACTGAGAGGTCATACAGACAAGTGAGGGGTTGGCAGGAAGATTGTGGGGGTGGGTGGGAGTGTGAAATGTAACGGAGTTGAGTGATGGGGATCAAATCTGGAACCCACAGAGGCCGCTTAGGTACCAGCTGGGAGACAGATGGACATACATTTATTACAATATAGTTAGAAAAAAATCTAATTAGCCTTCCTTTATAATCTCAAAAACAATACATCCGTTCTGACTCAATATTTGTCATTCTCTAGGCACACATTTGTCTGTAGTTAGGACACTCTTAGGGCCTGATCTTTTTCCTACTGAACTCAACAGCAAAACTTCTATAGATTTCACTGGAAACAGAACCAGGCCCCTACCATTTACATCTATGCAAAGTGGATGTAAAATGCTACCATTTTGATTTGGCAACATATTACTCAGAGGTATGTAGCTGTACAAAGTGCAATGCAGTGGAGAATCAAGGCCTTAACCTTTATGAGCCCCCTGTGGGTAGCTGACATGAATCAAAGTCTCTAAAATATTATAACATTCACTTTAGTATTATGCTAGGGTCTCCTGTTGATCCTTAGTGTATAAGCTAAAGCAAACATTTTCAGGACTTGCCTCTACTTTGGACATCTCCATATTTGGTTTCCTAAGTTTAGATACAGTAGTGTCTTAGATAAAAAACTAAAAAAGCAAGGCACCCAAACTTAGAGGACACTTTTGAAAATCTGGCCCTCAGTGTCTTGCCTCAGCTCACAAAGTTGTGCCAGAGACAGACTAAAAACTAAGAATGAGATCTCCTGATTCTCATTCCTGAACAGTAGCCACTAGACTTAGAAAAATGTAGCACAAATCATAATAGGTACTATCAACCTTGCCAAGTATCTATTCTGCCAAGTTAAGTACAACTTCCACTATTACTTGAATAACATTTTGTTAGTCACTTTTTGTTAAGCACTGACAGTATGGTCAACAATGTATAAAACACAGAAAAAGGAGTGTCTCCTGCCCAGGGGAGCTTACAATCCAAATAAGAATCTTGCTCTGTGAATTTTTCAGAAGAGGCCAGGAGTTTAATGTCAAGCAGAAATGTTTTGTCCATGTTCGGTTCCTATCCTCACAGAGAGCTCTCTCTGAGTTCTTATACTGCATAAGAGTAGGACTCCATTACATGTATTTCTCTATAAATATCCAAATGCAATATTTTCATAGTCATGTTCATTAACTAAATACCTGAACACTAAACTTGAAAAATAACAGCAGAGTGTACAAAACATCTATACAAAGAATAGTTATTGAAAACATAATATAATATACAAACCCCAGTATTAAATAAACCAGATATTTTATCTGTGGGCTGTTTATGTCAACAGATACATGTAATTTACTATCTAAAATCTTTCAGAAACTATGAGGAGTCCATTTTCAGCACAAATTGTCAGAACAAGATCATATATTAACTGGTAATGTCCAAGCAGACATCGTCTGACAACTTTGTGTTTGATATTTTACAGATTAATTGGCATCATGGAACCGATGTGCAGTCCTGAACCTTAGACTCTCAGAAGAAAAATGAAGATCAGAATGTTCTCCGAATTGTTTAATGGACCAAAAAAATTAGAGTTATGAAACAAATCCACAAAGTTGCTGGGTGCCACAGAAAGAAAAAGGTGATTAGTTATGAGCAATGCAAGGGATCCTGTCTAAACTGAGAAGGAAGAATGATTAATTAGTGGCCTAATTGAACCACTTAAGGTCATGTTTGTGTATATTACTAATTTAAAACTGATTTATTACAATTTAAAAAAACAGAATCATCAAATATACTTCTACAGAACAAAACAGTACCAGCAAAGTATCAAAAACATACTTTGTTATTTTGTTGTCTGTGTCACCAGATCTAAATTAAAGGAACACTGGCAACTTAAAAAGCACACTTCTGTCTGGGGGGGAGAGAAAGCTACAATTGTTAACAGTAACAGCTAAGAATGATCAAATCTGTACAGAAGCCCTTGTGTTGTTTATTTTGATTAACTTGATGTAACCTGCCTTACACAGTTTTTGATATGCCTCCAAATATATGAACTGACAATGTATAACTGCATTACAGAAGTTGTTTGGAATGAAACTAGAATTTTTGGCAATTGAGGCCCTGATCCAAGCAAGCATCTGAGCATGTGAGTAGTTCCACAGCAGTCAAACATATACTTAAATGCTTTCCTGAATCAGGGCCTCACTAGGTGCTCGATGGGCTTTGTCACCTGAGAGGACGTAGGGAGGTAGTTAGAGACTGAGGAACGTGAGTTAGATGTTTCTGCTAAAATTATCAGCAATGTAAAAATGTTGACATTTAAAATGTCATATTTAGGTCTCAGTCATCTCACTGGGAAGCGGGATCAGTGTACACATCTCTGAGATATGGTTTCTGGGTGTCTATAGTCTCAGGAAGACTGCAATGCATCAGCTTACATCTGATTAACATTTTCAAGCTTTTCTTTGCAACCACGGGGACTAGAAACATAATATTTTTAAAATAAAATCTTTAGATTCTAGAGCACAATCCTGCAGCACAGTGTGGATTCCAAGGTAAATTCCAGAGAATACAAGGAATTCTGACTACAGGTTTCAGCATGCCATGCTCCGTTTTGATCATATTTTCAGCCACCTTGTAGGTACTGTCTTTGCTAAGGCTACAGACCATGGCATGCAATACTCCATTTTATCCTGAGCAGAGATGCTCATGGAAATCTACAGGTCCCTGCATGTTCATCTTGAGAAGTGTGGACAGTGCATTTTTGCCTTAAGTGGAGTCTGCAATGCACACAGGCCATCTCCCTGCCTACACTGCAATTTTTCAAAAAGAAAATGAGGGTGATCTGTACAACAGGCCTATGTTATAAATTCTATAGTGTCCAAGTGGAGGCTAGGTCTGGGTCCCAAGGTCAGGACCATTTTCACATTGTGGTGGTTGTTGCTAGAAACCACCAAAATGAGATTAAATCACAGGTTCAAAATATCGCCCAAAGCAAGCTTCCTAATACCACCTTTTCCTTTCTTCTCTTTATCCTGATGTTTCTTTTCCACCCCCTTTTAACAGTGTTTATGTTTTTCCTTAGGCCATATTTTATCATTCATTTTAGATGCTAATTAAAATCTCTCTCTCCCCATCTCTCTCAAAGATGTTTTCTTTGCTGATTTGGCCTTTCTTCCTCTGTCTCCTTTTTGGCTTCACTGCTTTCTCTTGCCATCCCAATCACTCCTCACCATTTCTAAGCCCCTTGCTCCCCTACCCCTCCCCTTTCTCCCACGCCCTGCTGGGGCTGCGTGCTGCATACCGGGGTGGTGAGTGTTTTGGTGGGCGAGCGGCTGAGAGTGGGGTGTCTCTCACTGAGTGGGGATGGGGGTCACCCTGCCCCTGTGATTACCCCTCTGTGCTCCCAGATGGTCACCCTGAGCTCGGCTGCTACCTCCACGCCCAGAACCCCCGTCTGCCCCCAGCCCCCGTTACCTGCCTGCAGGCTCAGGGGTCCGCTCTGGGGTCTGTGCTCCACGCTGCAGGCGTCGTTAGGATGCTTCAGTTGCTAGGGCCGAGAGACAAGCGGGACTGACAATACTATCAGGCAATACGCGCCTTCGAGTTCAACCCGCCCCCTGCCAGGGAAGCCCCGATTGGCTGAGAGAGACGAGTTCTGTTCTAAAAGCGATACCGAGAATACTACAATTCCCAGCATGCTATGCGCTGCCATTCTCGTAGCCACTGGTGTGAGACAGCGAGCAGTGCATGCTGGGGATTGCGGTCTCTTCACTGGGGAGGATGAAGAAAGGGTCTGTTCTGGGCGCATTGTGGGCTCCTCTGGCTATTCAGTGCAGCAAAGGAGAGGCCTGCGTGGGGTATAGGCACCTGGCTGCGAGGAGAAGGATGGTTATCAGATCCCTGCAATCTGTGTTTAAGGTGAAGGCAGGGGGAACGGACCTGCTGCCCCAAAGCTTATCCATAGAGAGGGAGACACTTCACACACACCCCAAAAAAAATTAACCACAAGCTGCTGCTGGAAGACCTTTGTTTTTGTGCTAGCTTTTCCGACATAGCCTCTACAACTGTGTCAAGATTCCCCCTCGGTTGCTAAAGCTGCCCCTCTCCCCCCAAAGCAGCTCATGTCCCAGTTCCATTGCCCCCCTTCCAGGCCCTGAAATTGAAAGTCCCCCGTGTTTGGGGGTTCTCCTTGATTTGGGGTCATTTTAAGGCTGTTGTGAGTCTCTCCAGATAGGGATGGGAATTTAGCTGCTTTGGTGAGATAGTTTGTTTTGCTTTTGTTTGTAAATCTCCCTCCTTCAGTGCTGGTCTTACATATTTTTAAGAGAAGCATGAGAATCATTTAGATTGAGTTACTTGATTGTAAGCTCTTTGGGACTAAGGTTCATCTTTTTGTTCTGTGTACAGCATCTCGCTCAATGGGGCCCTTGATTGAGCCTTCTAGATGTTACTGCAATACAGTAATAATGACCACCTAGGGGACAGGAGTGCCATTTTCTTCTGTTCCTTTCCACACAACCAGGAGGGTCCTAATCTCTCTTAAGTCTGCTGATACTGCCTCTGACTTTCCCAGTTGTCCCCCCCGTAATTATAAAGGAAAAGTTTTCTTGCCACTACGGAGCCTGCCGCAGGTTGGGTAAGGGGGCAGCAGGTAGATCAGTACTATTCCCACGTTCTTAGGGCAGTTTCTCTCTTTCTTGAAACTACCCTCACCGTAGGCAGCTGTACCAAAGTGATCTTTTGTATCCTAGTTCGGGAGTGACTGATCCTCGGGAAAGAGGCTTATTGTCTCTTTGAAGTCTAGCTAATAACTTTAATAGGTTAATTAGATTTGATGTTTATGATGAGTGCCTGTGCAGAGCTATAGTCAATAGAAGTCATTCAGCATAGCTCAACCCTCCCCCGCCCCACGCAGACTGCTCTTCGTAATTATGATTTTGTTACTGGAGGATGAAGATTTTATTAAAAGATCCAGATGAAACTAATTACAGCATAGTGTATTCTTTCTTCCAAACCAGGAACACGAGGGGGGGAGAAATCCAGTCACACACACAACTAGTATTACAGTACATACATAATATTCCAAAACATCTTGTGTAACGGTCTGTGACATTACATTCCAAGAAACTATATATATATATATATATATATATATATATATATATATATATATATATATATACACACATACATACACACACACACACATTATATATATATATATATATATATATATATATATATATATTCCAAGAAACAGTATAAGAAGTTCAGCGCTTCTTATAAGATTTTTCTTCCAACAATTTCAAAGCACTTTACAAACATTAGAAAATAATCCTCACCATACCTCTGTGAGATAGACCAGGATTATTAGTCCCATTTTCAGATGAGGAAACTAGAACACAGAGAGGGCAAGTGACTTATCCAAAGTCAAACAGGAAGTTAGTGGCAACATCAACGAAACAACCCACATATCCTGTGTTTTAACCCCTTCTACTACAGCATGAAAAATGATATAATTACTATAGTAAACATTATTCTTTGTGCAAAGCATATTTAAGGTAACACTTCAGTTCAGATTTGGCCCCAAATTTAAGTTGTATACAAACAAGCTAAATCAATAGAAACATTCAATTTTATTGAATAATATCCAATTCCAATGCAAATTTTATACAAATAAACATTTCCCTGCAGTGTTTGCACCCCCACACATTAGCTTACTGAGACTCTGAAAAGGAAACGGATGATAAACAAAAATGACAATGACTTCACTCATTCTGAGTGTCTAGGCTGAACGACATGCAAAAGTAAACATTATAATAGTGACGAGTAAAACAGGTGTTTATTTAGAATCTTCCCTGTTGATTACCTACATGCTATTGGTATTGCAAGTACCGATATAGGTTTGTTTTCAGCGTATGATTTTTATGTCTGCATAGCGTTTTGGGACCAGAGCAAGAAGAGAAAGAAGGATTAAAATAGGTTCCTACTCTTCTAAAGTGACAGATAAGGAAGAGGACTGTAAGGGCTGCAGCAACTTGATCTGTGGCTCGGCTCATCACACAGTAGTTTTTAGGACTATTATTTGCAGGTTGGGGGATCTGGTATGATGTAGATGAAGAGAGGGAAAATACCGAAGCGAGGAGGACTCGGACCTCAATGAAATTCAGTCTGCCAGTGGGAGGAGGCTGCTGGAGGAGCTGAGCGGCTGTCACGTGCCGCTAGTGCTACTGCAGTATCAGTTAATCCCGGAGATGAGGTTCTGGGCTCTGCTGCTGTTAGACGCCAACGCTTCCTCGCTTCACTTGTCCCCTTCGGCCACAGGCCAGGAAAGGTGCGTATGCGGCTATGAAACCAACTCCCCACTGACGCCTTCTCACCAGAGCAATTTGCACCTTCCCAGCTGGCTGCTGTAGGTACGTGGGTTGACGCGCACGGGCTATTGGCATCAGGTGTCCTTGCACTTTGCAGAGATGCTAACAAGATCGCCCTGTTTAGTTTGCCGAGGGGCAGGTTATATAAATAATGTGTCAGGGCTACTGTTAAATAAGTAAATATATCAGTTTCTGTAGGTGGTGCTGCCCTGGGGAAAATAGCTAAGCGGCCATGGAGGAGAAAGGCACACGAGCAGACTGCGAAATGCAGTTTTTCTATTGTTATCCTCCAAAAGGTCAGTTTGTGCGCAGTCCCCCTTTGATATCTCACTTCCCAGGAGGTTGGGGAAAACTCTGCAGTGAAAGGCTCTGTGAAGCTACCTTTAGGGTGTAGAGATGGGGAACAATTTCCTTCCTTCATTTATCCATGACATTGTATAGTCTCTTTAGAGTGCCAGGCTGCCACATTTTGAGTGAAGCTTTGGGAAACATGAGTTAACTTTTGAAATGTTTTAACTATTTTAAACATGGATACCAAAGTGAGTAATTCCTTAAAATTACCTACAAATAGATCAGACTTGATATGCTTCTTCTTTTTTTTTTTTTTTTTTGCTTTAAGGAAAGGTTCTAGCTAACTAAGGAAAGCTGTTTCTATGGTAATAGTGTTGGTGCTGTTGAAACTGTGCCTAAAAACCCTACAATATTTCCTAAATGTTACTTTCCTTACAACTTTTCATGGCTATAACGCTTTTTTTAACCTGTAGGTTTTTTCAGTGTGTTGGCACTTTCAGTCCTCTATTGTAAGGCTACCTTGTTGGTGACTTGGAATAAAAATACTTGGCAGAGATCATCCTAGATGATAGGACTATGGACTTTGCTCTTAAAAGTTTTCAAGTACAAAGAATGAAAGTTTGTTACTATTTAAATACCCTAATACTTCATTAAAAAGAAACTGAAGTTGAGTTAACCCTATACAAAGAGATCCAAAGCTATGCCAGAGTTTTAATTCTAATTGCTTCTTGTGTCTCTGGGCATTGTAGTACTGACTAGCTAGTCCTGCTCTCTCTACCAATGTATCATTCTCATTGAAGTCAATGGCACTATGTGTGGAATACTTGATTTTTCAGACCTTATGTAAGATCTGCCCCCTGCTTGAAGACCCATGTAGCATTATCAAGAGAATTTCAGGCCCCAGTATGTATTCCCCTAACTATTATAGAATCCTTCCCAGGACTTTGGATGTGGTGGTTATGAGATGGAAGCCTGCAACATGTTCTTAAAACATCAACAATAAAATGACCTGTATTGCTGGAAGCAGACCTGTAACGTGTGTGTGTTGAGAACTATTCCCACTCTGAGTCCTCATGGAGCCTTGAATATAACCAAGGGTGAATAAAAGTTACTCTTCTAGCCATGCTTCCTCCCCCCACCCCCTATAATTGGTTTATGACCTCCAAAATCATAAGTGGAGTTCTTAAAGTAACTTCCTTTACTACTTATGATAGTGTGGAGATGGAGAGACTCTGGCAGTGCTTGTTTATGAAGGTATGATTGTTTGATCTAAAATGTGTGTGGTGTCAATGCAATAAGCTTGTTGAGTGTCGGTACCACTGCTGGTTTGCCTGCAAGTTAATAGAGTGAAAATATTTGTTAGTAATTGAGTATGGCCTACTCTGTTCTAAAAATGTCTGTGGGGGAGAGGAGATATATATATTTTAATTGGCCACAGAAACCGAAAATCCTGTATGACAAGGAGGACATACTGCCTTTAAGCCAAGACGAGTAAGATTTAAGAAATGTCAAATCCGAAGAAGTGGGCTGTAGTCCGCGAAAGCTTATGCTCTAATAAATTTGTTAGTCTCTAAGGTGCCACAAGTACTCCTGTTCTTTTTGCGGATACAGACTAACACGGCTGCTACTCTGAAAACAAATTTTGTTAAAGGACATTGGAATCCATCATGTACACTAAAACCTGCAGCAATAAGAGTCCTCAAAACGGGAAATTATAATGAGCAGTTTTAAATATACCTTTATTGTCGGTCCTAGTAATAATTTTCAACGTTAAGAAACTATGATTTTCAGGCCTCTTTAAGTACTCTCATACTCTCTGGAGAATTAATACCATGCAGACCCTTGTATACAGCTGAGTACAATGACTTCGTGCAACAACTGAAGGAGAAATGAATTTTTAATGACTTACAGTTGGATATTGGATATAAATTGTGAATGAAGGAGAATTTTCTAGCACATGTAGCTTTAAAACTTTATTTGTCTATTTAAAATGTCTTTCCAGTATATTCAAAACTCAGATAAGAACAGGGGAAGCAAATCTAATTTCACAATTTAATGGAAACAAAATTCTGTCCTTTTGTTGACCTATTTAGAACAAAAATGTTTTTGAGTGTAGCCTTACAAGCTCTTCACTTTGACTCCAAAATACCACAGTAAGAAGCTCTTGTGCTGAAGAATGTAATAAAGAATTTAATCTGTTCAATTCTTCTCTTCTCTCTAACATTTGCTTGATGCTCTTTACCATCTTTGGCTGCAGTCTTAGCAAGCTTAACAGAAAAAAGTCCTGTCACTGCATTTATGCTAGGTCCTATTATAGTACTGTCCACTCCAACCATTCAGAAATCATGAGTCAGGCCCTGCAAAATCATGAGATTAAAAACCTCACTAACCCCTCTGCAACTTTGGGTCCTCCTTATTTGCTTTCTTTTTGATGAGCCATTAATATGCACATAATCAATGCTCTCAAGATTTTCTCTGCAACCATAAAGGCTAGACACTTTTTTAAGAACAAACAACTCTTTAAAAATGTAATCTGACTCAGGATCTGGGGCTCTAGAACACTAAATGTCAGACTCAAGATAAAACCATGAAAGTTGAAAATACAGTAGCAGTATCTTACTTTTGGACCAGTTGCTGCCTCTAAGTTATCTGTATTGTGTGAAAAGGAGAATTGACATTTGAAAATGCTATAGGTCATTTAAACTTGAAAGAATTAGTCCTGGCCTTTGGCCTGGTTCTACTTTTTAGACAGCAGGCTTGGAGATGTAGGGGTAGATAACAAGTACCCTTAAAAGCTGATGACATACTACAAATGTCCTTCTGATTGATTTTCCCTCTGTCTAAAACTTATCTCATATTTGTGGTTTTGGTGAGGGAAGAATAGAGCTTTTTGGCAATCAATTCAGTAATCCAAAGGGACAAAAATGTCACTTGTAAATCATGGTCCTAATATTTTAATCTCCAAATTCAATGGCTTCTCAAAACTTTGTTAATTGAGCCTAGGTATTGCTGTAGTTCTAAAGAATACATACGATATATGTCTTGCTATTTGTGCAATGTAGAGTGCAAATATCTTTAACCTGCTTGTAATCAGTAGACTAAAATCTTAAGTATTGTGTGTAATAAAAGTGATCTGCTGTTTACTGTATTTTTCCAATTGACTTACACAATGGCTTTTTTCTTCCAGAAATGGAAAATGCTGAAGTGGTTGTAAGCAGCTGCAGTTCTCCTGATGATGATGATCTTTACAGCTACAAACGACACCCATCTGTTTCACGAGAGCTGCTTTTGGAAGACCAACTTAGAAGGAAACTTAAATTTTTTTTCATGAACCCCTGTGAGAAATTTTGGGCCCGGGGCAGAAAACCTTGGAAACTTGGGATTCAACTTCTAAAAATAGTGATGGTTACCATCCAGGTGAGTTACTTCAGGAGCTGGGGCTTTTTTTTCACTCTATGGATACAAGATAGGAGGAAGGCAACTGATAAATATTCTACTTGCTATGGCACAACATAACAGTATCAACTCAGGCTTCTCTTGATAAGCAACTTTGGAAGCCTTGGCAATATGGTAGACGTTGCGTGGTATGTTCACTGTGAATTTTGAATGAGGTATGCAAACGTACATACAAACACACATTTAGGTAGAGTTTAAGTACTCTCTCAATCTTTTCCTTCTCATCCAGCTTTAAAGTTTAGTTTGCTAGACCAAACATTTGTTGTTTGACTAAAATGTCATTATCTGACTCTCTCTCCTTTTGTTGTGGAGAAGGCTTATGCGCTAATTCCTCCCCTATCTTAGTCTTCAACCAAAGATCTTCCATAATTTCTGCTTCTAGAGTGCAGAACCTAGTGACTTTCTGCTGTGAAAGCAAGAGTGTGGAGGACAATGGTCCCACAGGCTGCAAGAGTGAATTCCAGGAATCTTGGTTTCCTTGATGAAAACCTGGTGGGCTCTGTGTGCATATATGCTCTACTTTGTATTTTTTTGATATTACTTTTACTGCTATGTGTTACACGGATTGTCTTCCTCTTGTAGTAGCTAGAAATTGGGCATGGGAGGACCCAAATTGGAAGTAAACTAATGTTGAGCCACTGTTTCCAGGGGAAACATGCCCATACATGATAAAGAGTTCAAGTTATTCATCTTCTCACTAGTGTGTTTACATGTGTAGCCCTAGGGTGATCAATTGAGATGATGTACTCTTAAATGCCAGAATTACTGGTAATCTAGTTATCCTCATGTAGAAATTTCTTCCAGGGAACATCAAGGCTGCAAAATCCTCCTTTAGCCCAGTGACTGTTTTATTTCCTGGAAGTCTCTTCTCTATTAATTGGCAGTAAAACCACTAAAGGGAATTCTGGGCTCCTGTTAAGTCTATATAAAACTCTTCTACAAGTCTCTCTCCTTCCCCAGGGTAATACTTGTCAACAGGATCTTGTGCTAGCTAATCAAAACCTTTTAATGAACAGTTAATTCACTTCTAATATCTCTTTAAAAGCTGCTTTGGGTAATTGCAGAATGCTGTGCTAATGCCGCTTTTATCTGAGTGCAAGAGGTTAAACAACTACATTTCCTCTTCTACATCATCCCAGGGTGACGACTTTTTTTTTTTTTTTTTCTTCCCTTGAAAGAAAGCTCAATTTGGTTATACCTTGTAGCTGATTCTGAGTTGAGTCGCTCTGGTATTGCATGCTTTCCAAAATAACCTCAGACTATGACTGTCAAAACATGTGTAGTGACTCATTTGTAGCTTGGATAGGAGACGGGATGGCCCTTTTCTCCCACCCCCTTTATTTAATAAAAAAAAAAAAGAGCTGTTAGACCGGCCTCTATCTGGATGGGAAATGACTTTTTCCAAACACAGGAGGCGGTTGTACCTACACTGAAGGAATGATCTTCTAGGCTATGCATTCTTTAGAGAGGAGTTTAAATTTCCAACATGTCTTCCCCTCCCCCCATCCCCCCAAAATAAACAAACAAACAAAAAACAGCTGGCAGTGTGAGCTCCATTTCTAGTAATAGTCTAATCCAGCCATGGCTGTCCAGAGGAGGTTTCTGTGAAGAAGAGGGAGGGTAGTTTTACTGTAAGCCTTTGCAGTTCCAAAGGAAAATTGGCTTTTAAACATTTTTTCTTTTTTTCTCCCCCCCAGTTAGTAGTTTTTGGGTTAAGCAATCAAATGGTGGTTGCCTTCAAGGAGGAGAACACTGTGGCATTCAAGCACCTCTTCTTGAAAGGATATACAGAGAGAATGGATGATACCTATGCTGTATACACACAAACAGATGTCTATGACCAGATCTTCTTTGCAATAAACCAGGTAAAAGTTTCCATTGCAATATGTCTAATACATAAAAAGGCGTAGGAAAGAACCTGTAAATGTAACTTAAATCAAGTAATCTCACAAAACTGCAAAATATCTAAAGCTGGTGTCTCAGAAAAAGTGAGACTGAAATAAAACTGGTCTCTTTAGAAAGAAATTGAGCTAAAAGCTGGAAGAATTTCCCGTTTCCCAACTTCTTTGGGAGTGTTGGAAAGGGAGAATTGACAGGAGAGAACGCTGACGTTTTCTAAATTAAGAGGGCAGAGTATCAGTGAACAGAGACTTGTACTCTTAACTGTGGAGTCATTAACATAACTTAAGTATCTAGTAATTTTACAAAGTCAAATAGTAGTAGACTTTTTTTAAATAGTCTGTCATGTCTCTGCGTTATTGCCAAATCTTGAGCTCTTTATGAACAATGATATAGGATTGGTCAGATTGATATTCTACGAATGTAAAGTCATAACTGGAGTGTGCCACTTTAGAATTGTATGGTAGATTATGTCCTATATAGTAGTAGTGCTACTGTCCTTCGTTGTAAATTCAACTAAATCCATTAGTCTATAGCTGGTGTTAAGATGACCTGGTCTCCCAGCTGACTCTTTCTTCAAGTTAGGGAATGATTTCATGCTGAAGTTGAATTAAAATGTGTATGAAGGAGGAGACTTCCTCAATTTAAAACTAGTATCTCCTCACTATTTAAGGAGACAAAAGTTGAATTTCATGACTAGTCTCTGGCTTGCTGGGCAAAGTATGAGTACTGGGGGAAGTGGTAAACTCAGTCTGGGGGAAAGGAGTTTGTCATTCAGCTGCAGCCCATCTGGATGAATGTTGTCTCATTCTTTAGGGAGTCTTATCTAGCCATCTACAAAGCAAACATGTGGGGATATATCTAGGAGAGAATCTGAATTTTGGTAGCAGGTCTCTAAGATTTTTGGGGATGAATAAAAGATGATGGGGAGGGATTCAAATCATTCTTCCTCTGTGGAGACTAGAGGAAAAGCAATTGGTTTTTGTTTTTTAATTGGAGTAGTGAGCTGGGGAAGAGAGCGGCTATGTTCTCCAATCACTGGAGATAACTCTGTGGCTCTACTTCTTACTGGCTGAGAGCCTCCACTTGTTTTTCCAATACAAGCAAATAGACCTATCGCTTCTCTAACAGAGTTGATAACTTACATTTGACTATAGTGCTTTTTCATCATATTTAAATGCTACAAGGAATGCTTGTCACTAAACAATTTCTTTTGGTACAGTTGCCCTTTGGGACAACTAGATAGAATGGTCCACACTTTGAAACAGGAGGTTCCCCTTATCACATTCAAATGTGTTTGCATTTTGGCACCCAGAAGTGAATTATGGGCCCCGATACGTGTACCTGTCTCTCTAAATACCTCACCTTGGTGGTGCTAAATGGGGATATAGCAACACAAATACTCTGAATTGCACCTGCAATTCATTTTAAAGGTGAAAATTATGCCTGTAAAACACTCAGGCTGGGTCTCTCACCATCTCAAAAGTGAACTACCCCAAAAGGGGAGTGGGGGAAGAAAACGGGGTATTGGTCACAGTGTCTGTCTGCTCTGAAGTTTCAGTGTTGTGGATTTAATTTATATTTGACCATGCTCTCCAAAAGCAAATATTACAGTAAATATCTTTTTTTGCCTTGGTCTTCTGGTTCTTAATTATGTAGTAATACGTACCTCACCCCAATTCTGTTTATCCCTGTGATATATAGATATCCCTGATATCTGTAACTTACCTGGGCCAGCCATTTCTGTAGGTCTAAAGAAGAATACATAATCCAGTTCCTACACTGGATGATCAAACATGATCAGGCTTTTCAATATGAACCAATATTAAAGCTTCCTGAGAGCTTGATGTTTTAGAGGCTTATGGCTAAAAGTGTAGAATACATGGCAGTGACAGGAGGCGGATCAGGATTACCCAGTGCAAGGTTTTTCTGTGTCCACACTTAAAGACACTTGGGTGTGGTGGTGCTCTGCATCACCATGCTTATCTTTTAGATTCTTAGAAAAATCACTGGGATTCATAAAGCCTGGGTTAGGCACCTGGGGTCCCCATGCAATGAATGGAGGGTGATAGGTGTCTCAGAACGGGATTCACAAAAAGCCAGTGTGCCAGGAGGCTCCTTGCCTAAAATAGCCAATGAGAGGTGCCAAGCTGAGGGGTGCGCTGAGCCCTGCCCCTCTCTTGGCAATAGGTGCCAAAATCTGGGCTGCAGGGAGATGCCTCCATCTGCTTGGGATTTTCAGCTGCAAACCATCTCTTGGTGTTAGGTGCCTGTGCTGTTTTGGCAAAGGGGTGGGGGGCTAGTAGAGGAGAAGGAACAGGACCAGCTGCCTCCGCTTTTAGTCCAGTGATTAGGGTACTCATCCGAGATGTGGGAGACTTAGTTAAAGCCCCCACTCCACTTAAAGGGGGGAGAGGATTTGAGCAGGGATGTGTCACCTCAGGTGACTGCTCTAAACACTGAACTATGGATATTCTGATGTGGGACTTTTCCACTCTGGATAAACTAAAAAGTCAGCGGAGCAGGAGAATTAGACCCAGGTCTCCCACTTCTTAGGTGAGTGCTCTGACCACCAGGCTGCGCAGTCATATATATTCTCTCTCTCTCTCTTCCCCCCTCCCCCCCTGCTTCCTTCCTTCTCCTCCCACCAATGATTCTGTCATTTATGTATCCAAACCAGTGGTCTCCAAACTTTTTCAGCACAAGATCACTTTTTGAATTTACGTGCAACCCAGGATCTGCCTCCAAAGAAAACACAGAAATAACAGTAATCACACAAACCAAAACACCCCAAGGCCCAGGCCAAGGCCATGCCCCTGCCCCGCTCACACCATCCCCACTCACTTTCACTGGGTTGGGACAGGGGTTTGGGTTGTGGGAGGGGGTGCAGGCTATGGGCTGGGGCCAAGGGGTTCGGAGTGTTGGAGCTCGGGGCTGAGCCTGGGGCTGGGGGTTGTGGTGCAGGAGGGGGTGCAGGCTCAGGGAGGGAGTGTGGGCTCTGGAGGGAGTTTGAGTGCAGGGGGGCTGGGGCAGCAGGTTGGGGTGCAGAAGGGGTCCAGTGTATAGGCTCCCGCTTGGTGCCCCTTACCTCAGGCAGCTCCTGGGCAGTGGGGCTCTGGCAGGCTCCCTGTCTGCCCTGGCCCTGCGCTGCTCCTGGAAGCAGCTGCCATGTCTGGCAGTAGCTCTGTGGGGGAGGGACAGGTGTCTCTACATGCTGCCCTTGTCTGCAGGCACCACCCCCACAGCTCCTATTGGCCGGGAATGGGAACTGTGGGGGTGGTGCCTGCATATGGGGGCAGCACATGGAGCCACCTGCCCCTCCCGCCCCCAGAAGCCGATGGTGGTCGCTTCCAGAAGCAGCGTGGGGCTAGGGCAGGCAGGGAGTTGGCCTTAGCTCTGCTGTGCCGCCAGACTGTTAGCGTCCGAACTACATGTTTGGCTGCAGGAGGGTTGGCAACCCTATCATGACTGACTGGTTGATTGTGGAGCCTCTGATGGCTAGAGGCTCCACAATCGACTGGTAGGTGACCACTGATCCAAACTAATACAGCTTCAACAGGAGAGACTGAGGAAGCCCCACACTCGAATATCCTATAGGCTGTAGTCCAGCAATTGGAGCACTCATCTGAGAGGTGGCAGTTGTGGAAGCAGAGAAAGAACTGACAGGAAGGGGATGCAATGCATGACAGTTCTTTCTCTGCTTCCACGCAGTTCAAATCCCTTCTCCTGCTCAAATGGAAGGGAACTCGGGGGTCTCCCCCATTGCAAGTGAGTACCTGAGCCACTGGGCTAAAAGTTATGAGGGAGGTCGTCTAGTCTAGTGTAAGTTCACCTATAGGGGTCTAGCTCTTAGCTGCCAAAGAACAACAATCTCTCATTCCAAACTTCTGGGCAATTGTTTGAGGGATACGATCCTATTTCTTAAATATCTTACAAGACTGTCATTTTAAGATTCCAGGGGACAACTTATCATGGCACTGTCTGACTAGAAAAGTCAGGATAGTGCCATGGTTGGGGAGCTAGCCTAGGACTTGAGTCGAGTTCAACTCTCTGCTCTGCCACAGACTTCCTGTGTGACCTGGGCAAGTAATTAAGCCTCTCTTTGCCTCCGTTCCCCATCCTACCTCATAGGGGTTTGTGAGAGTATATACGTTAGAATGTGAGGCGCTCTGATACTACAGTAATAAGGGCTATGGGTGGGGGGGAAATCTAGACCGAGGAAAAGGGTTTAGGAAAAGAGAATATTTTCCTAGAGTTGCAAGAAACAGACCTGGAGACACACTGTGTGTGTGAAGAGGGAACAACCTGGTCTGCTGTGTGGTGGGCTGGAGTCCCAGTAGAAATTTGAACTGCCAATGAGCCAAAGTTGCAGTAGAGGATTGGTAGGACTATAGAAAAACCCCAGCCACACCTTCCTATGCTAGAAACAGGGAAAAGCATGGTATAAGAACTGCTCTATCCACTCTAGGGCATCCCAGGGTTCTGTATGTTGACTAACGCTCCTAGAGTCAGATGTGCTAGTATGGCTGCTTTTTGCAGCATCACCACATCACGCGAGAGGATCTGTCCACTGTACCTCTAGGATCAAATGAAATACTACTGTCAAATCAAATAGCTCATTTGTGTGTAAATTTTGACTAAGTAACAAACTACAATATTGCCATATGCCTGGGATAAAACCAATCCTGAATCAGATTGACAGATGAAGGCCTTCAGTGACTACTTGGAAAAAGCTGGTACTAGTGATCTTCATGCCCCAGTGTTAAACCTGGGAGGCTGTTGCCCAAGTCTTATCTGTACGCTTTTCATGTCTAATGGCTTTAATCCAAGGATCTCCAAGTAAAAAATAATGAATTAGCCTCATCCTAGGAGACCTTTAATAGAAAATACTGCTTGTTTAGGATCTAATCCGGAACTTTTTGCCCAGGCAAAACTCTCTTGAACTTAGTGGACAAGTCCAGCTTGTGGTGTAGGCCTTCTGAATTATTTAGGTGACCTTTTAAACAATGAGATGGTTCTAGTATACATTCAAACAAATATTGACTAGCTTGTTCAGATGTAGCAGCCTAGGCATGACATCTAATTCAGTTTGACTTATTGTTTTGACTTAGTACTTACAGCTGCGCAACATATCTGTTGGAAATCATGCTTATGAGAGGAGAGGCGCAGAACAAACAGCTATGGCAATCTGTCAACAGTTCTACAAGCGAGGAAGCATCTGTCCTGGAAATGACACCTTTGATATCGACCCCAACATTGAAACTGGTGACACACCTACCTTCTATCTTGTCTGAACTCTTTCTTTATACTCCGTGAACTTTTTGTTTTCAATTTTCGCCAAACATAAAATACTGATTATAGTTGTATTAAACTGTCATGGACTCTACAAAAGTTTCTCTTCACAAAATCTAGAACAGATTATGCTGGATCACGTAGTCTGTCTTTAAACTTTTATTGTAACCTAACATTTGTGAAATGGGTAAAGCTCTGTAACTTTTTAAAAATTAATTGCAATTCTAATGCCGTTGTGTTGAGGGAAGTAGCACTAGCTTTAGCCAATGCTATTGGTATTTTGACTGACTTATAGGCTTTTCTGTGGCATTCATCACTATATTATGAAGCCTCTTGCATTTACCATCACAACATCCCTGTGAGGTAAGGAAGTAAATAACTAATGTTAATTCTTTAAGTGTGCCTTAAGTCAAGAATGAATTGAGTTGGAGTGCAAGAAAGTCCATACTCTCGCAAACTGATCTCTAAAATGACTGACCCATTTGAGATGTATTGCTATTTTGACTTCTTTAATAAATAGCTCTTACGCCCACTGGGGGGTTGGTAGTTTAATTTGTTTTAAACCGACACTGAATCCAACTGCTGCTTGTGCCTCTTTCTTCATGGCAGAATGTTTCTATGTTGAGCCAATGATGCCTTTGGAAAACAGAACACTGGGAAAGCACAAGTTCAATTTCACTCTGGACTTCCATAGGTGAGGTGTGTGTGTGATTCTAGTACAGTGGTCCTCAGACTTGTGAAAGGGGTCACCAGTACAAATACCAAGCCTCTGAGTGTGACCCCCTCCCATAAGTGAAAAACACTTTTTAAAAAATATTTAACACCATCATAAATGCTGGAGGCAAAGTGAGGTTTGGGGTGGAGGCTGACAGCTCACGACCCTCATGTAATAACCTTGTGACCCCCTGAGGGGTCCCGACCCCCAGCTTGAGAATCCCTAGTCTAGTACTATGAAAAGCTAATTCAAACTTGCCTTCCAGACTTGTAACAGTACAGCTTACCTTTAAACTGAAAGCAATCAATCTCCAGACAGTTCGTCACCATGAACTCCCGGACTGTTATGATTTTACTTTGACAGTAAGTGAATACTAGAATATATTTTGTATTCACCATAGTAATAATTCTTATTGCCTATGTGGATATCTTCGTAGGGGGTGTACTATCCATACCATACATTTAACCATGGTTGGGCACCAGGGCTCAGTTATCCTGGTGAGTGGTCAAGGGGGCTGCTATAGCTTATAGTAGCCTATAAATAGTTGAAGGTTGGTGTTGTGGGAGCCACAAGACATCTGGCCAACCTTTGTTGATAGGCTCCCCTGTTAAACCTATTAACCAAATGCTACCAGACAGCAAGTATAAGAAATTAAACCTCCGTCTTTGAGCACACTACAAGTATATTTTAAAAAAAAAACTCCTCTCTTCTCTCTCAAGAGACCCTTCTAAGAATGGTTATGTGCAGTTCAGACTAGAATGGGATTGTAATTTAAATTAATGACTTTAATCAATTTGTTGGAATATAAATTGTTATTTGCTATAATTACTATGTTCTATCAGACTTTACCTTTTTTCTGTTACATATTTACATGCATAAATTTGAAGATTCTTAGTTTCCTAATTTTCCTCCTAAGAATATTATGGGTCATTGTTATGAAATATATATAAAATTTCTAAGCTTTATGTAAGCACCTGTAACTTTTTACAAAATCTCTCTGTCCTTCACACAGATAGTGTTTGATAACAAAGCACATAGTGGAAGAATTAAAATAAGTCTGGACAACGATATTGCCATCAGGGAATGTAAAGACTGGCATGTTTCTGGATCAAGTAAGTAACAACTAAGTTAAAATACTTTAAGGCATCCATAAACGTGTTTAACTCTTGTCATGTTAATACAGAATTCATCCACTCTGGATGGGGTTGTGTTCGATCTTCTCATCCTCTTTCATTTTCACCTTGCCAACTAATACGGGGAATTATGTAAAGGGATGCTGTCCACAGAGTTGGTCTCAAATTTAGGTTTTATAAAGAATCTTTCTGCTCATAACTCTCAAACATTTTGAACTTTCACCTGAAATTTTGAGAACACAAACTCATAATTGAACTACTTGACGACTGAGGTGCTAAAGGAGCACTCAAGGAAGCCAAGGCCATTGTGGAGAAGCTAAATGAATTCTTTGCATCGGTCTTCAGTGCAGAGGATGTGAGGGAGATTCCCTCACTTGAGCTGGTCATTTTAGGTGACAAATCTGAGGAACTGTCCCAGATTGAGTTGTCATTAGAGAAGGTTTTGGAACAAACCTAATAAATTAAACAGTAAGTCACCAGCAGAGCTGTCCTATCCATAGGATGGACCAGGGTAACTGCTGGGACACAGAGTCCAGGATGGGCTGGGGAATTAGCCGGGGGCATGGCGCCAGCAGCAACAAGCAACCCAGCCCTGGCATCACTTGGGGGAGATGGTGGAAGCCAGAAAGGGCCGGGGGAGGGGTGGAGTGGGGCAGGGCCTGGGTGGGAGGATGGAGGATGGAGGGGGTTGTCCCGCATCTTCCCCCCCCCCCCCCCCCCCCCAGGGATGGCCCTGGTCACCAGGACCAGATGGTATTCAGAACTCTTGGGTGAAGAAACTCTGATATGAAATTGCAAAACTACTAACTGCTCTTTGATTTAAAACGATAGGTTAGAGTCTGTACCAGATGACTGGAGGATAGCTAATGTGATGTCAATTTTCTAAAAAGGTTCTAGAGGTGATCCTGGCACTTACAGGCCAGTAAGCCTAACTTCAGTACCAGGACAGCTGGTTGAAACTATGGTACAGAACATGTTCATCTGTCTGCTAATCCTGATCTGTTGGGGAAGAGTCAACACCGCTTTTTTGCAAAGGAAATCATGCTTCACCTATTTATTAGAATTTTTTGAGAGGTTAACAAATATGTGGACAAGGGTGATGCACTGCATATAGGGTACTTGGTCTTTTTGAGAGAGCCATTGACAAAGACTCTCCCCCAAACGTTATTTAAGTAAGGAGTCATGGGATAAGAGGGAAGGTCCTCTCATGGATCAGCAACTGGTTAAAACCGGAAACAAGGGATGAGAATAAATGGTCCTTTCTGAGACTGGAGAAAGGTAAATAGTAGTGCCCCCCCATAGATCTGTATTAGGATGAGTGCTGTTCAACATGCTAAACCTTTTTTCCAGATCATTTACGAACAGTGAGGTGGCAAAGTTTTCAGAAAATACAAAATAACTCAAGATAGTTAAGTCCAAAGCTGACTGCGAAGAGTTACAAAGGAATATTTCAAAAGCTCTGGGTACAAAATGGCAGATGAAATTCAGTGTTGATAAATGCAAAGTAATGCATATTGAAAAACATAATGCCAAATATGCATAAATGATGGGGTGTAAATTAGTTTTTACCACTCAAGAAAGATCTTGGTCATTGAGCTGGTATCGTCATACCACTATCCACAACATGCAGCAGTGGTCAATAAAGCTAAGAATGTTAGGAAATATTAGAAAAGGGATATATAATAAAAGAAGAAAATCACAATGCCACTGTATAAATGCATGATATGCCCACACTTTGAATACTGCATGCAATTCTAGATGCCCATCTCAAAAAGATACAGAGAACGACGACAAAAATGATTAAGGGTAGTGAACAGCTTTCATCTGAGGAGAGATTTAAAAGACTGGGACTGTTCAGTTTAGAAAAGAGATGAGTAATGAGTCTATAAAATCATGAATGGTGTGAAGAAAGTGATTAAGGAAGTGTTTATCCATTTGCATAACACAAGACCCAAGGGTCACCAAGTGAAATTAATGGGCAGCATGTTTAAAACAAACAAAAGGAAGTACTTCTTCACACAACACACAGTCAACCTGTGGAACTTGTTGCCCCAGGATGTTGAGCGTTAAAACTACAATGGGGTTAAAAAAAGAATTTTGATAAGTTCAGGGAGGAAAGTCCATCAATGGCTATTAGCCAGGATGGTCAAGGCTGCAGTCCTATACTCTGGGTGTTTCTAAACCTCTGACTGCCAGATGATTGGACTAGAAGACAGGATGGGTCACTTTACAATTGCCCAGTTCTGTTCATTCCCTCTGAACCATCTGGCATTGGCCACTGTTGGAAGATAAGATACTGGGCTAGATGGATTATTGGCCATGCTGAGTTAGATTGTTCTTATGGACTTTTTAGTACAAAAAGGCTAGAACTCTGTCTGCCAAAGCTGAATGATAGTGGTGAAAAGTAAAGCTGGTTCTTGTGTAATTCACTTTTTTTTTAATTCGAATGTGCAAAGGCTGTATCCAGTAAGTTTCCTCACCTGTATTAATATGGAGTGGCTAGAAATATAGCTAAATGTTGCTAGCATGTGTAACTGATGGTACCAAGGATTTGATTTAATTGAAATCAAGTTGTGATGCACAATACAGTATGCACCGCATGTTGGAATTTAATGACTATTTCAAACTAACTTAAGATTAGTAGATATTAGAGCTGGTCAAAACCCTGTTTGACACTTTAATCAGAAACTTTCCATAAATGGCTTTTTGTCAAATTTCATTTTCTTTCTTTCCTTTCCCTCCCCTTTTTGCCACTAAGTGCCCCAGTAGGATGAATGAGATCCAGGTTTTTGGACCTCCCGCCCCGCCCCCCCCAAGTCAGCGGCAAAAGGAAAAACTTGGGAGTGGGGGAGAAAATTAGGGGTGTGTGTGTGTGTGTGTGTATTTTTAAAGGGGTGGGGGAGAGGAGAAAAACCAATCCTGGCCTTCAATCTATTGCATTCAGTGGAAAAAGGGCAGTGGAGAGTGCAATGAAACAAAATAGTTTTCAAAAATACTTTTGTTTTGATAAATCTTTTTGTTTTCAAGTTTTTCCCTACTTCGATTAGCCAAGTGGTTTTCAAACTTTTGTACTGGTGACCCCTTTCACATGGCAAGCCTCTCAGTGAGACTCCCCCTTTATAAATTAAAAACACTTTTTTTTAAATTAACACCATTATAAATGCTGGAGGCAAAGCCGGGTTTAGGATGGAGGCTGACAGCTTGTGACCCCCATGTAATAACCTCGTGACCCCCTGAGTGGTCCCGACCCCCAGTTTGAGAACCCCTGAATTAGCCCTATTAGCTGCCTTTCACCAACTGTTCACTAGATGGCATGCTAGCCTGAATGGATCATGCAGTGCTGAAAGAAGGTGCTTTATATCAGACTTGTGTGGTGATCTGTATTAGGATGTGATGCCCTGTTAAAAATGTTAGTGATGCACATTTTTACAGGTCAATCCAGGAGATTCTTTTGTAACTTAATCTCAAATCAGTGGTGAAACATACTAGTCAAATTTACTTGTTTTACAAGTACAGCCCCCTACCAAAAAAAACAAAACAAAACTTTTTTTTAATCCATTTGAATTAAGTTGCAAAAATTGCTCAAATGTGAGCACATAGCTACATATATGGCAGAATCTTTGTATATCCAAAATGTCAACATGATCTTTGTGGAATGGTGCAGCAGGTACCATCTTGAGGTCAGATAGTGCTTCAACACCCTATTTGAGATTGATTGATTGCTTGTTTCAAAACCTACTTGGATTAATAACCAGTAGTAGAGCCTTTGGTCTCTAAAAACCACTTTAAACAGAAAAGTAATCACTAGAATACCTTTTATGGGAGATAGGATGCTTGCTTTAGACAACCCCTGTTTTTAGTATTGGAATTTTAATCCTTTTTTCTGATGGTTATCTGGCTTCAAATATGTTAGCTTTATAGGAAAACTCTAGGATAAAATGTCTTAACCCTTTAACATAGTTCTGGTGCAAACCTTCGCCTGCCTAAATGTCTTGATTATGTGTCTAATTCTTAATATACACTTTTTATTAAAAACAACATTGGTGACTCTGAGTAACTGATGTTCAGCACAACTTGTACTACTTGGGTCTTGACTGCCTGTGCAGCTGTGTAAGTTACCTGCATTGCTCTGGGAGGAGAAGGATGGCTCAGTGGATAAGACACTGGACTGGAACTGAAAAGATCTGGGACCAATTTCTGACTCTGCCACTGAATGTCTATTATTAATTATTATTATTATTTTTAAGGCTTCCATTCCTGTTGGTGTAAAATGAGGAACAGTATCTCGTGCTCTCATGGGACACTGGAGACACCTCTAATATTATGACATGGTTATTTTAAGACAACTGCTCATTTTCAAGAAGATACTGTAAAATCATGTTGGCTTGTGATCTAGGAAACCCTTGGAGTGGTTACAGGAATTCTAAATGAGAAGCACTAGTCAAAGTTTAATACTGTTAATATTTGCAGTCAATGTAATGCACGACTGTCTATACAGCTGTCTTTTATATCTGTACAAATCTAAGTTGCAAATGCACAACAGAAAAATGTAATTCTACCATGTTAGCAACTATGTATTTGCTCCAAGATACAAATAGTATTCACATGACTGTCTCATGCCTTCAAGCACTGACAAGGTCACTAAAGCGCGTTATCTGTACAACTTGCTCAAGAATGCCAGGAAAGAACTAAATATATTCTAAACAAAGCTGAAAGCTGTTTCCTCTTGAATATGAGGGAGGCAGGAGATACATTAATACTGACATAACTTGCTAGATGGCTTGTCTTGAGCATAAGTGCAATATACTTGCTTGTTTAAGCCTACAATTTGGTGAGTGTTGATCTATCATACTGAGACACTCATCAACTTCATGCACCTACATCTCTGATAAGCTTTAATGGGTGAAACTCTAAATTTATCTTAATCCAAATTAAGTGATTCAGACTTGAGTTAAATGTGTACTCTTAGATGTGCACAAACACAATGGATTTTGCCTAATTATAAACATATTTTGGGTTTTTTGTTGGTTTTGTTCTTGTTTTTTTTGCAGTACAAAAGAATACTCATTACATGATGATCTTCGATGCCTTTGTCATATTGACTTGTTTAGCCTCATTGATCCTCTGCACACGATCAGTGGTTAAAGGATTTCGGCTCCAAAGGGTGGGTATAACTTATCCTAAGGAATGCTTTTGAGCCATTTAAACTTAGTTTGATTGTAGCTGCTTTTCTTTTTTTCCTCTAGGAATTTGTAAGTTTTTTCCTACATCATTATAAGAAAGAAGTATCTTTCACAGATCAAATGGAATTTGTCAATGGGTGGTACATCCTGATTATTGTTAGTGATGTCTTAACTATTGTTGGCTCAACACTAAAAATGGAAATACAAGCTAAGGTAAGACCTTCACCTACTAGGTAGAAGCAAAACTGTTCTTGAAATTTCATCCCAGTCTGACTTCTCAAGTATAGCCCCCTTAGAGGTTTCCAACTAGTGAGGACCAAAAATAAACTGTTTGTTTAGGCATTTCATTTCAGGTGAGCAGTGACTGGTCATTAGACTTTAGAACCCTGAATATCCTTGGACACCCATCTGCCTATTCTCTTCACTCTTAAGAAATTTAACCCTCAAAATAAAATTTTGTATTCACTATCTGCTTTCCCTTTTCCTCCTCCCATGTAGCTGTACTTGAGATATCTGGCTTTTTGGTTTAGAAGTGTATGTGTAACTTTCTGTGCACCATTGTACAGTACCTACAACTGTCTTGAGGAAATGAGGTACTTCTCAAACACCTCTTCACTGCAACTCCAGCTCCCAATCTCCAGCAACTAAGCAGGCATCAGCCTGGCAACTTTCTGTCTGCAAGAGTTCTGAATATCTCCAGGAATTGGAACATTTCCGCTACAGCACATGATGACAAAATAGACTTGCACCCTCCCACATTCAGAGTTAGATGTGTACAGTCTCTGCTACTTTGATAGCTTCTCTAACCAGTTCTGGTGCTACCACTT
Organism: Malaclemys terrapin pileata; assembly: GCF_027887155.1. Taxonomy (NCBI): domain Eukaryota; kingdom Metazoa; phylum Chordata; order Testudines; family Emydidae; genus Malaclemys; species Malaclemys terrapin. The sequence goes on from NC_071512.1 coordinate 81,468,691, forward strand.
AAGCTTTTGGACCATGGTATTTCTAGTTATATCTGAAACTACTTGCTTCCATATTAAAAAATAATTCTGACAAGGTGGGTGAGGTTATATCTTAATGGACCAGCCAAAGTTGATTTACTTTTTAATATTTCTTTTGCTCTTACAGAAGTGCCTATCCCAGGGTCTAGGTGCTCAATTTCTTAGTCACACAAAAATGCACAGTGATTTTTTTTATAACCCATGTCCAACAAGACTCAACCAAGAACTGCAAAAATATTCCATCCTGAAATACCCTAACATTAACCTAATGCTACTTGCCCTCAAAACTCCAGCAGATTAGCTTTGCAGCATGCCTGTAAGCTTTAGTCTAAGCTGACCAAAGAATAATTCTGAAAAACCAGTTGGTGGTGCTGATTACTGTTTTTAAATTATTCTCGCAAAGTACCCAACTACCAATTATGGAGCAGATACCTTCCTTTTATTTGTAAGAATAGGAGCTAAGAAGTAAGTGCAAAAATGAGTAATTGATTTATGGTCTGGGGAAATCCAGGTATGAGAGCAAGAAGGAGTATATCTGATTGCAAGATTTCATCCAATGTGCTGTTTTCTTATTAAATGGTTTGGTAAAAATTGGGATTGTGGGGTTCATCTTCTTTCTCAGGCCTGGTCCACCCTAAGCCCCCAGTTCCAACTAAGATACGCAACTTCAGCTACGTGAATAACGTAGCTGAAGTCGAAGTATCTTCGTTTGAACTTAAAGGTACTTACTGCAGGTCCACACGTGGCAGGCAGGCTCCCCCGTCGACTCCGCCTACTCCTCTCACAGAGCAGGATTACCGGTGTTGACAGCAAGCACTTCCAGGATCAATTTATCGTGTCTAGACAAGACGCGATAAATCGATCCCAGAAGATCGATTGCTGGCTGCCGAACCAGCAGGTAAGTATAGATGTACCCTAAAACTCCATATCCCATGTAATAGCTCACAAGTAAAGCAGAGGCATCTCATTGCAAGTCCTGCAAATTTAACCTGAAATCTGAATAAACATATCTCTTCCTTGTTGTACACCACTGTCTGAAAGTTCTGCCAGCCAAATTACACTTTGTGCAACCCTTAGCTACATTTATGCAAACTTTCTGAAGAGGGGTGCAGCTTAACAAATGAAGCAGCTGATGGATAACACAAGAAGGAATGGAGTCCACCCAACTATTTGCTGTATTGGTTCTGCGGGTCTAACAGGAATAAAATAAAATAAAAAAAAAAAAACTGAAAACCTTTTGTCACTAAAGTGAGCTGTTGTTCTTACTCAGATCTGATGCTTAAACATATTTTTGCATAGTTGCCTTTCAAAATAGAACTGCAGTTAAAATCAGGATAGTGAATGTATTAAGTTGGATGAAAGTAGACCAGTGCGTGTAGGTGTTGACAGAATGGAAAACCATTAGAACACAAATGAAATCTAGTTCTGTGATCATTACTTCAGTTTTTAGAAGCTATCTTTCTCCTTGGTAACTTCCTGGAACTGTGGCACTTGTATGAGCTACTTGTTGGTTAGACCTGATTCTTCCTCTTACATAAAGATCTATTTTGCTTGGGCAGAAAAATACATTTCTTGGACATGATGGCTATACTGTATATATTAGTCACACACGCGAGAGATGCACAAAATTTATTTAAATACTTTCTCATTTCTTGCCTGCAGCTATATAATCTAGTAGAGTTTTGCCCACTAAACAGAATTGGTTTTGGTCAGTATTGGAATGAGAGATGGAGGCTTTCAAGGAAAATAAAGTTTCTTGGCAAATTGTTGTAGCAATGACCAAATCATAGGCTAGCACAAAAAGGGAGACTTCTAGTCCACTGTATGGTTTTAACACTTTGTTCTTTCCTATTTGTTTTATATATAGAGTCTGACAAGTTATGATGTCTGTAGTATCCTCCTAGGAACCTCCACCATGCTTGTGTGGCTTGGAGTTATTCGATACCTAGGTTTCTTTCAGAAGTATAATGTAAGGATCTCCTGGGATCTCCATGCTGTTGGTATTTATTTTATTTGTTGTTATCACACAACTGTAACAAATATCTGGCTGGATTCCAACTGTTAATATTGGTTTCTGCAGCTGCTTATTCTGACACTACGGTCAGCATTGCCCAATGTCATTAGATTCTGCTGTTGTGCTGCTATGATCTATCTGGGCTATTGTTTCTGTGGATGGATTGTACTGGGGCCATATCACGTTAAGGTAATGTAATATTTTGATTTTTTTAAACTGAACAAATTAAACCAGGGGTTCTCAAACTGGGGGTTGTGATCCCTTAGGGTTGCAATGTGGTTACATGGGGGTTGCAAACTGGCAGCTCTGTGGGGCTGACAACTCAAGCTCCCATTAAATTACCCCCCCTAATTTATAAGGGAGGGGTCACACTCAGAGGCTAGCTGCGTGAAAGGGATCATGAATACAAAGTGTGAAAGCCACTTATTAAACTGAATGAATAGACTTCATTCCAAGTAAGTTTCTAAATTATAAGAGTTACCCGTAGCCTTCACAATTTCAAGGCTTTCTCTAAGATGAAAGTCTTTTTTAAGAATCTAAAGCCTTACCTATCATAGTTTTTGAAGGTTGACAAAGTACAACGTCAACTTGATCAGACTTTCCTCTCCACCATTATGAGAGTCCTGAGTCAGAAGTATGGCCAGATTGATTCCTAATCAAAAGCTGGGGCTTTCTATGCAATGTTTTGAGAAATAACTTGGTCTTGCACAAGACTAACTTCTATTTTCAAATTAAGATTTTTTTTTCTTAAAGGGATAAGAACTAAGGCACCAAAGTCAGTATGTCTTGCTATTCGTTCACAGCTGAACCAATCTAAATCTGTGTTGAAGACAACTAATCTATTGCCTAGATATATTCTACCAATGCATGTTGTCATATCTGTTTGTTTGCAATGCTGTATCCTGCATTCTCTCCCTGCTATGCCAGGACCTGCCTGTAGCCACCTTTTGCTCTGCAGGTCTCTAAACCAGGGAAAGTTGATTAGGTTACAGGGTTGATTGGGTACAGTGCCTCATGCTTCTTGTAAAGAGTCTAGGACAGCTGAGGTAGCAACATTCAACAGCTCTTCACTTATTTTAAGACTAAGACTGCAGCAAACAGTAACTTGATGGTACTAGGGTTACCCTATTTCAACACTGAAAAAAACGGACACTCCATGGGGGCCCCGGCCCCGCCCCTTCCCTGCCCCCATATCAACCCCTTCCCCAAAGTCCCCACCCCAACTCCGCCCCCTTCCCTGAGCACCCTGCATTCCCCCTTCTCCCTCCCGCCCCCCCCAGGCTCCGGCTGCTGCTGCGCTGGGGAAGTTGCTTCGGCCCCGGCGCACAGTGCAGAGCGGCGGGAGCCGGGAAAGTTGGAGCCCGGGGAGGAGGCGGCTGCATGCTCAGATGCCGCCCGCCGCCTCTGTGCCCCCGCAGATCCTGGGAGTTGTAAGTTTTGCTGCAGCCACTCACACTCTGAGTCCCCTTACCATGCCTCCCTATTTTCCTGGACATATTTGGCTTTTTGGAAATTCCTCCCGGATGGGGATTTGAGGACCAAAAAACTGGACGTGTCCAGGAAAATCTGGACATATGGTAACCCTAATGGTACTAAATAATGTTTGTTTTGGTTTCCCCTTCTCCTCTAGTTCCGTTCTCTGAACATGGTTTCAGAATGTCTTTTCTCACTGATAAATGGAGATGATATGTTTGCCACATTTGCAAAAATGCAGCAGAAAAGTTACTTGGTTTGGTTATTTAGTCGGCTTTACCTCTACTCCTTCATCAGCCTGTTCATCTATATGGTGCTAAGTCTTTTCATTGCACTGATCACAGATACATATGAAACAATTAAGGTAGGCATGATCTTTTTTTATTCTCTGGTTCAGAAGAAAAATGCAAGAATGGTTTGCATATTCAACTGTGATATTAATACAAAACCAGTGATTCAGTGCTGTTGCCAGTACATGTACCTATCTGGTAATTAAAGTTGAAATATGAATCCAAATGTACAGAAACTTTTCTACTGAAAACCCTAACTTTCAGCAGCTACAGTATTGCTAGTTGATCTCACTGGCTAGGAAACAAGCATAATGGTTTAGTCAGTGTGCATCCAGACTTTACAATGTATTACAAAGCACTGAGGTAGATGAGGTAATGTACATGAATTTAGAGCATAAGTTTATAATTTTCTCTCCTGAAATGTTAATTTCCAGAAATCTTTGATCACTAACTTAAAGAAGAGTGACTAAAATATTAATGAGAATTGTTTAGCAGATTCTCTTCCCACCTTGCCCTAGTTTTGACAAAACCAAATCTGCCTTACTATCCCAAATGTTCATTTTAAAAGATAAAAATATATCAGAATATTTCTGTACAGTGTCTACTGCACTTCAGAATGTGCAGTCTTCTAAATCCAGTTTTTACACAATTGTGTGGCTAGTGTTGAGGGGAAGGAGTTAAATCTTAGCAAGACTATACACACAAGAATTCAGTTTTGTATTGTAACTAAGAATGACTAATCTTCAGCATTACCAGCAAGATGGCTTTCCAGAGACGGAACTCCATGACTTTATATCACAGTGTAAAGACCTACCAAACTCAGGCAGATACAGATTAGAAGAGGAGAGTCCTGTGTCGATCTTCTGTTGCTGTAAACGGTAGGCATCTGGCTTTATTTGCCTGCCTCTTATTAAGTAGCTATAGAACATGACATCTTGGTGAGATATGGTATATTAGAAATTCTTTCTCAGTTAAGAACTATGTGGCTTTCTAATGCTTTAGGAGTCCTGCACTACCGGCTATCCTCTTATTCAACTGGATTATGTTATGAAATACTGCAAAGGATAAGATGTCTAATTTAAACTATTCCAGGCCCCAAATTTTGGAATCAAAGCAGCTATTCAAGCTACTGCAATAGACGACTGTCCTGCTCTAGTGGTCAGACCAGACTTTTGAGTCTATTGCCTCTAACTAATGGGCCTGGCTCTTTAGTTCAAATATGGGTTCCTGCTGTTTGGATCCAGAGATTACAGGTTCTCTACCGATGCCCTATCCAATGGAGGTGTTAAAGTTAGTCCAAATCCCCAGATGGGCCACTATTCAAATCTGTAGCTTCAGCTCAGGAATACTCGTAGAATCTTGCCTGTTTTGTGCCAAGGACTTTGTATTTGTCTGTACCACCTTAGCTTGGGTGGGGGGGAGGGGGAGCTCAGTGGTTTGAGCATTGGCCTGCTAAACCCAGCATTGTGAGCTCAATCCTTGAGGGGGCCACTTAAGGATCTGGGGCAAAAATGAGTACTTGGTCCTGCTAGTGAAGGCAGGGGGCTGGACTCAATGACCTCTCAGGGTCCCTTCCAGTTCTATGAGATAGGTTGTCTGTCTGTCTGTGTCTCTCTCTCTCTCTCTCTCTCATACAATACAAGGTGACTGAATTATATGTGATCTTTCTGTTTCCAGTAGTGGTATCAGTCATTAAGGAATGGGTCTGAGTTATTTTGATTTAGTTAATTTGCAGTTTTCAAGTTAAAATTGTTACTTTCCTGCAACTAGCTGACAGCTTTCTTTCTTGAAGGTCCTAATGAAGATATTTACAAGAACGTGGGAATGAATTCTGGAGACTTTTTTTAAAACAGCACACTAATCACAAGAACTGGATAGAAAAAGTGGCTGGAAAATTCCTGAACTTAAAGCTCAAACTTTCTTTTCTTTAAAATAGTGCAAACTTGTTACAGAAGCTTTGTGAAACTTGAACCTCCAACTGACCATTATCTCTCGTTTAGATTGTATTTTTCTAAGCTTATGGCTCGAATTGTATCATCTAGTTAGAATTGATGCAAAGGGCATTATGAAACTGGCTATGCATAGTGATCTGGCTAGACTAGACTATCCAACATTTCTCCAATAGATCCAAAAGTTAAACAGTTGGACAATGGTAACATCAAACAAAAACTGGTCTTCAACACTACAGGCATAATGAATGCTAATCCATACATATACTGAGTTACAGCACTACTTACCAAAGGGCTTTGGTTTCTTCAGATTTTCTATTTACATACAGTAATAGTAAAAACATCAACCAAAACTGAGTTTTAGTAAAACACATTAGATAAACTGCCCCTGGAAACAGTGTAGTGGATTAACGTAAATGTTCAAATTTGGCTCAGGGCATAAATTAGCAGGCATTTGTGCAAACAAGCCATACCACCTGACCTGACTGGCAGTCTCTTCTCTGAGAGGCCAGAGTATATAGCCAGGAAGAGGGCAGGTTGGGTTGAAGTGTGGTGGCAGAGCTGAGTAGAGGAACTTTGCATAGCTTATTACAGACACCACTGGGTAGGACCAGGCACGTAGCCTTTCACTTCTCTTAACAGAATGCTGACCTACATTTTTAAAGAATTGAGGTAAGGGAGAAAATAAACATAACAGCAACAAAAGTACTTCTAAAATATCTATTTTTATTTAAACGTTTCCTCTAGTACACAAGACCTTAGACTATTTTTGGAGTCTAGAGTCTAAATTAGATGTATGGAGGTTGTGACTTCCAAATATTGGAAAGTGGATATTTGATGGAGTTATTATCTGCTGCAGTCAGAAAGGTGGTCTGTGGAATTTTGTTATGATACAGTACTTTAACCATTACAATTCTGAGCGATTAAGCAGTCAGTCCTCTTGCTTTGGAACCACATTTTTATGGAAGCTTTATTCTCCATAATCTGTTCACTTGGGAAGCAGAATAGAAAAACGGAGGAGCATATTTTAGATGATTGCACGTGTAAGAGCAAAACTCCTATAGGTGTAGTAAAATGTACAGTGAAATGTTTATGTACTATGTACAAACTTGGAAGATGTTAAACATGTTCTGTCTGAATGTTTATATTTTGTAGGAAAGTACTGAAATAAACATTTGCAATTGAAGTAAATCTTGAGTGAACCAGGAGTAACTTTAAGATGTCAGTTTTTAGTTCAGCTTTTTCATGACCAGTATCCTTATACTTTGGGTACGGATTAAATATTGGACTGATTTGAGATGAATACCTAAACTTTAGCTTGATGCTAGCTCTGGGTCTGTACTAGATTAGCTCTTACTTTTTATTGTTTTTTCTCACTGAATTATTGCATCTTAATCTTTCACATGTTTTCTTGTGTAAAAACAGTCTTGCAGAAGTGGTACATCTATCATAATAGATTCTAACTCAGCACAGAGGCCAACCAAATGCAATAGGGAGCAGAACTGGAACAGACTGAACAAATTCCCCCTAAACTAAATTTCTAGCAAGTCATTTTAATAAGGCTTATTTCACCAGCATCTTGGTTATCTTGAGAATGCCGTTCGGGGGGGGAGGGGAGGGAGTTCATTAGCATATAAGCAGTGATTGCAATTCTTTGCCTATCAAAAGGGGCTAAGCATAATGTACACACCACTTAAAAAGCACTATCGCAGCTGCAAGGAAATCTGAAAGGAATGGCATCTGCCACTATAAACCATTGAAAGGGCATCACCTCTCCCTCCTGATTATCTCCTACCTATTTCATCATAAACTTTCTCTTGATTTTTAAACCAGTCTGCTCTGACTTACACAATTCAGCAAAACCCAAATCTGATTACAATGCAGAGCACTGTTGCTGCCCTAATACAATGGAACATCTGTAAATAATTAGGGATACATAAAGACTAAAGGAGAGCTAGGGCCCATTGCACAACTTAACCCCTCCCGTGCAATCGTCTCACAATTTCTAATACCTTCATATTGCCATATGGGGCAGAACAGGCTTACCCTAGCCCCAAGCCAGCGGCAAGGTACTCTCCACCTTTGACTCGTTTTTATAGCCAGACTTCTCAGTTCTTGGCGCCAGTGATCCTGTATTTGATGTGCTGTTGGAAACAGCCTGTATTGACAATCCTGAATCTTAATCAATACATGTTCTCCTTGTCCTCATCTAATGCTGAAGCCAAATTTTCCTCAACAAGTATTCTGACTAGTTGGAGAATGAAGGTTGAAGATGACTTAATTTGAGCAACAACCATGCAGGTTAAGTACAAGCAACACCGGGCTCCAAGCTGGCGTTGGATGATATGCATACTAAAAGAGACCAAACATAGAAACAACTCAGACACCTTTCCTCTGCCTTACATAAGATTTTCTAACTAGAATTACATTTTAACTATAATGTCTGGCACGTCTAAACCAGGAAAGAACATAGACATTGCCATATAGCATCAAAGCAGTGATGGATCTATTACAACTTCCTGTCTCAGGCAGTGGCCAATACCATATGCTTCACTGGAAGCCCTGGGAATGTTTTGTTGTGGCAGAGCTGGCCCCTAGGCTTCTTCCTAACTCCTGTTAGTGGTTGGCCTATGCCCTGAAGCATAAAGATTTGTACCTTGTCTATTTTGTTAATGAAGTTACGGAAGTCTATACATATATAAATCTTATTTGTTTCTGGGATCTTATTAGGCTGTTTGGTCTCAATGGTGTCCTGTGATGATAAATTCAGCAGCTTCACTACCAACTGTGAGGAAAAGTTTCCTTCAAGCGCTAGTAACTTTGCCTTTTAAGTATCAGAGGGGTAGCCGTGTTAGTCTGGATCTGTAAAAAGCAACAGAGGGTCCTGTGGTACCTTTAAGACTAACAGATGTATTGGAGCATAAGCTTTTGTGGGTGAATGCCCACTTGGTCGGATCACATGCATCCGACGAAGCGGGCATTCACCCACAAAAGCTTATGCTCCAATACATCTTAGCCTTAAAGGTGCTACAGGACGCTGTTGCTTTTTGCCTTTTATTACTTTTACTACTGAATTCTCCTTTTATTAGGAGAACCCAATTTCCCCTTTGCTATACCACTATTTGTATAACTATCACTTCATTTATTCATCTCTCCTCCAAATAGTCCCAATCTTTTCTTCAGTCACCCCCGCCCCCCCCCCCCCCCCACACCATTTATGTCTTATCAGTTTAGGCCCTTGTCTCTAAACACACTTTTTTTTAAATGTCTCCTCCTTTCTGAGAGAGGATGAATTGAAGACCCTCAGGTGAGGGCACATTATCTAATTACATAATGGCATAACTCAATATTCTCAATCCTGTTCTTTCTACACGCTAACATTGTTGCCTTGCTCCCCTTACAGCTAGGACAGAACTTCTACCATCTATACTCTGTAACAAGAGGCTTAATCAAACTCTGTAAAGCTATTCAGAATGAGCTAGTTTAATCCTATCCTCTTCCACCCTCCAGCTTGCTGGAGTAATCTGACACAATCTCACAGCTTCCAGCTCCCAACTGAAAATTGGGAACAGCTCCGTAGGATAAACTCTGCAAAGTTTTAGTATGGAGGTGCTCTGTAGGCATCTTAAAATTCTGTAGCAGCTGCCTTGACCTCTTCTGTAAAATGCTCCACCTCAAAGTTATGAACACTTTATTCCAAAATAAAATAAATCCTGATTATCAATATTGCCTTTAAAGGAGGCACGGTTTATTAATCCTTATCCGAAGCCTTTAATGAAGCAGCAATTGCAGGAGGAGTGAGCTGGATGTTTTAGTTTACTTTGGAACCTCTTTAAGAGTTTTACCTACCACGCTCTTTGCCTCTATCCACAACTCAACTCTGTTTAAAATATGGAGGAGACAATAAACTTAATCCCATGCCTCTGGAAGAAGTGTGAAAATATTAAAAATTGAAGAGTTAGAGGCCAGAATCTTAGAGGTATTTAAGTGCCTAAATCTTGTTGATTTCAATGTAAGTTAGGGAACTACAGTAAGTAGGTTTGAGGATCTGGCCCTGTATGTGCACTTCAAAATGTTCCCTTTAAAAAGCTGAGATATAAGCTTAGAGCCCTTCTGAAGTAGTTTTAAAAACTCTGAATTGAAAAGGAAGGGGGGGGGGGGGCTGCTCCTGGCCCCATCAGAAAGGCCCATCTAACCCTAAATTTGTTTCCTACTCTTCCCCCACCCTCGGCCTAAGTTTGTGTAATCAATATTTACTTATTTCTTGGTGGCTGGTCAACTTCAACCTGGACAAACTGAACTGGTCATTTCTTTTTCCTTTGAGGTATTTGTATAAGTTATTTTGTGGTGTTTAGAACAGTGGTCTCCAAACTTTTTTGATCGCGCACCCCATCAGTAAAATTTTTTTGAGCATGCACCCCCTGACACGCCAGTTCTAGCGCCCAAATTGCCAAAGCAAAAAAAAAAAAAAGACGCTCTGCCTCCGGCCTGACAAAGGGGGGGAAAAAAAGCGCTCCTCTGGCCATGCACCCCAAGGATCCTCTTGCGCACCCATTGGGGTGCGCGCACCACACTTTGGAGACCATTGGTTTAGAGTACTGTAATAGAAAACTATAATCAAACAAAAATTAATGGAGCTTGTACTGTTCCAGCTGCTGAAATCATTAAATACATTGTGAAATACTGTCTGCACTTTTTTCCTTTAAATTTTTGTCAAGATTTATCAAAAAACAACTTTAGGATAAGTAATGTTTAGATGTTCAAAAAGCTTTGGCCTGAATTTCTCCCCCGGAAAGCATTAGGGACTTTGAAGTCCAGGGAGGAACATGGTCAGAACAATATTTAGAGTATTTTAATTGTACCAGTCTCAACCAGAAAGAGCTCTTCTGCCTGCTAAAACTAAGCTTGATGATACCTGCATTTTTTTGTTTTTTGGACACATGTAGCATCTGCCTAAATCCTGCTTTAATCTGACAAAAATTTAAATCATAAAATGGTTTTTTACCTGTGAATTTTCTTTTTGGTATAACAAAGAGTTGGCCTTAGAATTCACAACTGTCAGTAAGAAAAAGGTCAAACCAAGTTCCAGAATTTGTGGTCCTGTTTTTCTTATTGGTTTAAAGAATGAGCCATTATACATTCAATTTAATAGAGGAAATAGCTCAAAAATGAGCTTCCATACGAGAGAAAATTATCACACTGTGAGCTTGCCGAGGCTAAACATTTAGATCATGGCAGAAGAGGGATTATACCTGAATTCGAATCCTGCTAATAACAATATGTTAAGCCCAACTGTTGTGCTTATTTAATATCAACAAAATGATAATGGAACCACAGAGTTATCCACAACTACCTGATAAAATTAACTATGACATATCCCCATCTCCATTGAGTGAGAAGTCCTGTTTTAATGCAATCTTTATTCAGATGTTGTAGTAGAGTCTCAGACTCCCCTTCAGGGATGAGCACCCCACGGTGCTAGGCACTAGACCAGGGGTGGGCAAATTACAGCCCGTGGGCCGCTTTCAGCCCGCCTGCTGTTTTAATCCGGCCCTCGAGCTCCCGTTGGAGAGTGGGATCTGTGGCTTGCCCCGCTCCAGTTGGGGAGTAGGGTCAGGAGCTACTTCACGCGGCTCCCAGAAGCAGCGGCATGTCCCTCCTCCGGCTCCTATGCATAGGGGCAGCCAGGGGCTCCCCTCACTGCTGCCGCTCCCATTAGCCAGGAATCCTGGCCAATGGGAACTACAGGGGCCGTGCCTGTGGACTAGGCAGCATGCAGCAGAGCCGGCTGGCCGCGCCTCCGCATAGGAGGTGGAGGGTGGACGTGCTGAGAGCTGCTTGAGGTAAGCGCTGGCCAGAGCCTGCACCCGAGATGCCCCACTCCTGATCCCCCTCCCACTCTCCGAACCTCTCGGTCCCAGTCTGGAGCACCCTTCTGAACCCCAAACCCCTCATCCCCAGCCCCACCTAAGAACCTGCACCACCAGCCGGAGCCCAACCCCAATTTCATGAGCATGCATGGCCTGCCATACAATTTCCATACCCAGATGTAGCCCTCGGGCCAAAAAGTTTGCCCACCCCTGCACTACACCAACACAGAACAAAACACGGCCCCTGCCCCGAAGAGATCGCAGTCCAGCTATTTGTCTTTGTTGAAGTATTAGCTCATGGGTTTCCCAGAAACCTGATTCCTGTCCACACACACATTTCTAGCTCAAAGTAAGTGGGTCTTTAAACTGGAGCTAGTTAGCCCAGCTCAACAGTAAAAAGTTAGGTTGACTTCGGGTTGCCAACTTTATAATCACACAAAACCGAACACCCTTACCCTGCCCCTAGGGTGACCAGACGGCCCGATAAAATTGGGACTGTTCCAATATTTAGGCATTTGTCCCGCGTCCGGACCAATGTTTGGTCGGGACACAATTTGTCCTGATATGTCGCGGCACTCCATTTTTTTGCTCTGCCGGTGACCACCCCCCCATGTGTCCTGATATTTTCTCATCTGGTCACCCTACCTGCCCTTTCTCTGAGGCCCCATGCCCACTCCATCCATCGCTTGCTCTCCCCCACACTTACTTTCACCAGGGGGGTAAGGTATTGGGGTATGGAAGGGGGTGAGGGCTCCAGGGTGGGGCAAGAAATGAAAAATTTGGCATGCAGGAGGGGGTTCAGGGTACAGGCTCTGGGAGAGAGTTTGGGTGCAGGAGGGGGCTCAGGGTTGGGGTGCAGGAGGGCGTGAGGGATGTGGGTTCCGGGAGGGGGCTAAGGAGCAGGCGGCACTTACCTTGGGCGGCTCCCAGAAGCAACTGGCGTGTCCCTCTGGCTCCTAGGCTCAGGGGCAGCTAAGTGGCTTCATGTGCTGCCCCTGTAATGCTGACAGACCCAGTCATCAGCGGGCGGGATCGAACCTCGGGCCTCTGGAGCTTAGTGCATGAGCCTCTACTGCATGAACTAAAAGCCATGTGGCTCTTAACTAAGGCTGTAGAGCAGCAGTACTCAAACTGGGTCAAGACCCCAAAGGGGGTCACAACCCCATTTTAATGGTGTTGCCAGGGCTGAAGCTTAAGACTCAGCCCCACTGCCTGGGGACAAAGCCCAAGGGCTTCAGCCCTGGGTGGCAGAGCTCAGGCCTTGGCTTCAGCCCTGGGGAATAGGGCTCTGGTTAGTCCCCCTTCCCCAGAGCTGAAGCCCTTGGGGTTTGTCTTTGGCCCCCTGGCCCGGGGCAGCGGGGCTCGGGCAGACTCAGGTTCAGTCCCTCCTCCTGGGATCTTTTTTTGTTATCAGAAGGGGGTCGCGGATCTGGCCTGGCGCCACTTACCTCGAGCCGCTCCGGTGTGGGAGCGGTGCGCAGTGGAGCTAAGGCAGGCAGGGCCGGCTCCAGGCACCAGCCTGGCAAGCAGATGCTTGGGGCGGCTGCTCTGGAGAGGGGCGGCTGGTCCAGCTATTAGGCGGCAATTCAGCAGATGGTCCCTCACTCCCGCTCGGAGCAAAGGACCTCCTGCCGAACTGCCGCCACAGATCGCGATCGCGGCTTTTTTTTTTTTTTTTTTTTTTTTTTTTTTTTTTTTGCTGCTTGGGGCAGCCAAAACTCTGGATCCGGGCCTGAAGGCAGGCTCCCTGTCCCTGTCCCCACACTGCTCCCAAAAGTGCCAGCATGTCTGGCAGTGGCTCCTGGGTACCCTCCCGGAAGCTCCCATTGGCTGCGGTTCCCTGTTCCTGGCCAATGGGATCTGTGGGGGGGCGGTGCAGGGCCAGAGTAGGCAGGGAGCCTGCCTTAGCCCTGCTGTGCCACGGAGCTGGCAATCCCGCAGGCCAAATCGAAAGCCCTGATGGGCCAGATCTGGCCCATGGGCTGTAAGTTTGCCCTCCCTTGCTCTAACTGGTCTTGGTGCCACTAGATGGGATAGAACACCACACCTAGGAGGTGTGTGGGTTAACCCCTGTTTGCAGGCACCACCCCTGCTGCTCCGGTTCCTGGCCAATTGGAGCTGCGGAGTCGGTGCTTGTGGCAGGGGGAATGTGCGGAGATCCCCTGGCCTCCCCTGCGCCTAGGAGCTGCATATGCCGGCCACTTCCGGGAGCCATGGCAGGTAGGGAGCCTGCCTTAGCCCTGCTGTGCCGCCAACTGGACTTTCAGCGACCTATTAAAATCTCCCGGATTGCTTTCAATAGTCATCGGGAGATCGATGCCAATTCTGGTAGACTCCTGGTCAATCCAGAGAAGTTGGCAACCCTAGGCAGACCCAGCTATGTTGCTCAGGAGGGTGAAAAATCCACACCCTTGAGAGAGGTATTTAAGACCATCTACCCCTGGTCATGACAATGCTAGGTCAACAGAAAAAAGCTTCCCTCAATGTAGCTACCGCCTCTTAGGGAGGTGCTATAGCAGTACAGCTGCAACATTTGCTAGTGAAGACATAACCTTAGCCAGCTAGTGCCCCCCCCGGGGACAGAGCCAGTCTCCAGCTGCAGCCTGAGTTACCAATTGCTAATCCAATCGCTCCGTGTAATCGGGAGTGTTGGTGGGAGGTGTGGTTACTCCCTGTGCTCTCCCAGGGCACGCACTTAGCTTGGCTGCTAGGCCCGGCTTGCCACGTGCAAATGTTGTGACTGAAAGTTGGCGGCCCCAGGCTAGCGGGACTGGAACACTCTGGGTCCTGCCTGTTGCAGGGGAGCCGAGCCCTAGTAGCTCTGAGTGACTGATGTGCTAGTGAAGGCCAGCCCCTAGCGCTGCTAACAGGCGCGGATTTGCGCCCGTTCAAGGTGCAGCGCGGGGGTCTGGGGAAGGCGACCTGGGGATCGGAAATGAACACCCAGGCCGGGGCGCTGGGCGAGGCTGCCGCTCGCGGCGCAGGCAGCAGGTTTGAGGGGCAAGCAAGCAGCACGTGGGAAGCAACGGACTCCGGCAGCCGCAAACCGCGTCCCAGCCCTGCAGAGCGCTGCGAGCCCCAGCTCAAGGCTCCTGCTTTAAAACCAAGGCGCGCGCTCCTTGCCGCGGGGGGTGCGCGTCCGGGGGATTCTCCGGCTCCTCGGAAGCCCCGAGCGCTGCCGCTGTCAATGCCTCGGGCTGCAGGCGCCAGGCGCCTCCGCCCCGTTACTCTCCGTTCCGGACTCGCTTGGGGCGCCACGTGACCGCGGATCCGGCTGTGGTGGCTTAGCTCGGCTGCCCCGGCTCGCCTGCTTCCCGCCCGCCCGCCCGGGAGCTGCATGGGTCCGGCGCCCCGCTGCGAGCGCGCCGCTCCGGGCAGCAGTGGCCACGGCAGGGCCCCGCGGCCGGCGTGCGCCATGGACCTGTCGGTGGGGTATGTGGCCAGGGGCCGGACGCTGGTGACCAGGTGAGCGGGCGGCTGGGGGCTACCTGGGAGCGTGGCGCTTCGGTGGCCACGGGTGTGCTGGGGATCAGGCGCGAGCCAGGCAGTTCTTCAGGGGGTTGGGACCCGTCACCCCCTTGGCTGTCACTGAGGGGCCCTCGGGGAGCCTCCCCGTCGCTCTTCCCACTGAAGCTGCCCAAGCGGAGTGACTTGACTTTTACATCAGTGAGAGTTCAGAGGTTTGGGTTTTAAAATCCCGCCTGCCCCCCACCAGTGCCTGGGACTTGGGGAGCACACCTGAGCAGCCGATGTTATTTATCATAACGCTGCTCTCCAGTGCATGGGCAGGAGGGTCCCTTGCAATGTCCTAAGCTTGGCTGTCCCCAGCTGAGCATGATGCAACTAGTAAGTGACACCCCGCCAAAAAGGAGGAGAAACAAGACTTTTAAATGCTCCTTAAAGCTTGTGCAGCTTTTAGGATGGAAAGTATTGCTAGTAATAGGGTAAGGACATTTATTTTTTTAAAGTGGATTTTTTTGGGTGGTGGTAGATATATTTTACTTGACACTTGAAAGGACTCTGGGCCTGACTTTTCTCTCACTTGCGCTGATAGGAGGCAGGAGTAGTTCCACTGAAGTCCATGGAGTTGGAACCAGCATAAGAACTATGTACAGAGAGATCAGAATCAAGCCCTCACTGTGCAGATGCCAAGGTTCCCCTGGAACTGGTTAGATGCTCTTACATTTCTCTGGGCACCCCAAGGCATTTGAAATTTGCTGAAGTGGAGGAGACAGAGGCAATGCAAAGGGCTTTTAATGGTCTAGGAATTGCATCTGAACAGCGGCAGCAACCACAACAACAAAAGCTTTCACCCAGTGTATTTTTAACCGTGTGTGTTACATTTCCTTCCTGAAACAATTTATTGTTTCTACTAGAGCAGCTCTGCCCATTGGGCCTGTTTCCTTCCACATACTGCATCCATCCATCCATGCTCATCCCCATTCCCCTCACCCATGGCAGTATTGCTGCAGGATTCAGCTCAAAGCAGCTTCTTGTGTGGGGCTGAGGAGAGGAGCCAGTGCTGGGGGTTGGCGGAAACCACTGTTTTCTCTAACACCAGAGCACAGAGTTGTCTCTTTCAGTGTAATATTTTCAGTCATGAGATAGGTGGCCACCTCTGTTTGTGTTGCTAATGCACAACCATGGAGACCTTTGGATCCAGTAATTCCTCTTTCAGGAGGATGTTCATAGTAGTTCAGTTTATTGACTATTTATAGTCAAATGTACTGTGAGAGAGGATCAAAGCAAACTAATTAAAGAGTGACAATATATCTCGAAGCACTTCTGGTTTGTACTGCAGAAATTAAGATTGCAGTAAGCTTAGGCCCCATCCTCCTTAGGATTTGTTACACTGTCTTTAAAACTTCCAGTTAACTTTTTTTTTTTTTTTAATGTTAGAACATTCCTTGTGTTCATGCAACACCATTACAGACCCTATTACAATTGTGTCTGAAAACCAGGCTTGAATCCTGCCAAAGGCGGTCTCAGACTGCCACAGTTGATGCTGCAACAGCTCTGTCCACACTGACCTTGTCTACCCTGTAACATGTTATGTTCAAACAGCACTGAGAAAAGTTGAATTATTTGATACAACATGACTATGACTGAGCGGTCTTCATAGATCAGGGCAAATAGTGACTAGCTGCATTTAATTACAATTAGCTGACATTGAACGTGATTTACTCTGGGCTATGCTAACTGTCAGTCATGGACACTTCACCTCTGTGTGTGTCAATTTCTCTGTATAGCGCTTTGATATCTACTGATGAAAAGTGCTGTTTAAGAGCTAGGTGTCATCACTATTATTATGGTTAGCATTCTGTAAGCTTATCTAAATTCTTCATAATTGTGTTTGAACATGATAAAATTTTGTAATGTAAACAAATCCATTTGCGCTAGATTGGCGTCTGTGGGGGGAGGGTGTATATGTTAGTTAAAGTCATTAAGCACAGAACTTCTTATCATGGCAGTACTTAATAACAAGAGGACAGTCATGTTGAAGCATAAGACTAAAAAAGAGGAGACATGCATTTTATTCCCGAATGACACAGAATTACCTGTGAGACTTTGGGCAAAATTTCTTTGTATCTAGATATATGACCTTGATTTTGGCTGTATTAAAATGCATGTTCAAACGAGACCACCTTAGCAAGCAATTGAGGCCAGTCTATATATCTGAGCTGTCCCCATCATTATTTACTACTCTATCAAGTTTTGTGTGATATACAGACTTCACCAACAATGATTTAATGTTGTCTCCAAAATAATTGATAAAGACATTGGATAATATTGGGCCAAGAATAGGGATCCCTCTGGAACCCCACTAGAAGCACCCTCTTCCCTGATTTTTGCATAGTGCTAATTTGTTTTTAATCAATCATCATGCAGGACTAAGTCAAATGCCTTACAGAAATCTGTTATGTCAACATGGCTACCTTTGTCAACCAAATTTGTGATCTTTAAAAAAAAAAAAAAAATTATGTAATTCTTTATTAATTGCATTCTGCATCTGTCTTTCCAATATTTTGCCTTTGTCAGTTCCCTTTTTAAATATTGGTATGAGATTAGTTTTTTCCAGTTCTCTGGAATTTCCTTACTCCTTCAACACTCATTAAAAAATTAACATTAATGGTTCAGAGAGCTCCTTGACCTATTCTTATAATTCTCTTGTGTGCTAGTTAGCCAGTCGTGAAAATTTTAAAATATGCAATTATAACAGCTACTGTGTAACATCCTCCTTAGTAAGTATTTTACTAACACTGTAAAATATTAATACTTCATCCTGCTTCTTTCAAAATACAGAATAGAAATGTGTATTGAATAGGTCTGCCTTTTCTTTATCATGATAGACAATTTTACCATCTTTATCTAGTATTGGACCAGTGCCATTGGTAGGATTTCATATGTTCCATAGGTTTCATATGTTTCAAAGACTTCCTTGTTATTTTCCTTAACCTTACAAACCAGCAGTTAGAAAATGCAGACAATTAATAAGGGAAGCTGATGGTATCAGTAAAAATCTGTGGCGATTAGGGCTAAGGATTATTGGATGGAAAGGGCTACAAAAGAGTGAAAGTGCTATTATTATTGTTTATTAATCAACTTGATGTTTTTTAGATAGGTGAACATAAAACAAAACGAAGAACCTCTCTCCAAATAGTATGTCCTGAGGTTTTAAAGAAATATTCATTTAAAAAAATCTTGTTGATGTTTATAAAGCTCTTTTCAGTATCTTACTAGACACAGATTGCTGTCAAATGCCCGAAGGATGCAAACTGAAAAAACAATTTTGTTTTGCTAATTACGATATCTAAAAGCAATCTTTAAATGTTTCTGGTAACTACACTAGGTATACATTTTTCAGGCAGAAATCTGTGTTTTCATGTTGATATCCCTTTAACCACTTTCCTAACATGGTTAAAACTAGCCCAGCTTGGTGCCTTGTTTTTCTTAGGGAAACTTTAAAATTAGTTTTTCTGATTTCGCCCTCCCCCCTGATGTTTCTGAAGCTCTCTTAGCATCTTTGTAATTCTACTGGACTGAACTCCTCACCTCTCCTTTTTTTTTAATTGTACCATAAAATCAGTCACTGTATAATAAACGTAACCTTTGGACTTCAGTGATAAAATCTGTTTTTACTTGCTTACCTGGGAGTGGTACTGTACTGCTCCTCCTAGACTTGAAAATTACTTCTACACTCTTGCTGTTTGAGAAGAGGGTTGGTTGTTTTGTGGGGGTATACTTCATGCAACATACAGTTCTGAATTCTATAACGTACTGTAAGTACACTATACATTGCATATAGACCAGATCAAATGAAGATCAGATATGAATGAATGCATGTTTGAAAACTTTAAATATGTATTTTTCAAGTGTCAATCAAGACTGGGAAATTGCTATCCTAATATATAACTTTGGATATTGGAAATATTTTTCTGAAAGTCTAACGGGAGCAAGAGAACATGTTACTTTTTTGTACTTACAAATGAAATTGTCTTTAATTAGAAAAATTTACAAGTTGAGTTCAGATCTTTAAGACTTAAACAGGAAGTCAGCACTTGCTGCATTTGAAATAAAGGTGAGGAAGTGTGAGAAGAGAAGGGGAAAGAAAAGTTTCTCACTTTTTCACTCTACATCAGTTTCTACAAGTGAATTGAATGTGCTACTATATATGACACCAAAGAATGTGTACATCTTGTTTGTTTATATTTAAAACATGATGTTTTGGTGTGTTTGGAGATGTTTGGTTTTATAGTGAATTTAGTGCTTGTAAAAAGTGCCCAACTGATGGGCCCTTAAACTAAAAATATACTTATGCACAGGAAGTGAAAGTGCAGGTTTTCCCACGCTGCTTTGTCAGTGTGCTTCAAAGCCTAGACCTTTGGTCTCTGAGTACTTTTCTAAAGGGGTTTAAAGGTTAAAGGAAGGTTGTGGTTTATATAAACAAAATGCTTCAAAATGTTTAGATTTAATGAATAGATTTTTTTTAAAAAACCATTTACTAACCTGTATAATGAATATAAAATCACTTTATTGGGCGGAGGTATTTTGGAGAATAGTCACAATGCTGTCTTGAGATGTGCAGTTGGGATAGCATAGTGTGATGAAATAGGTTTGGTAACTACACTGTAATAGGAGAATGTCTCTTCAATTTTACTATTAAAAACTTCATTACAGTTTGTATAGACCTCTAAGTCAAACAGATCTGTGAGATGAATCTGTAATGTATGTAAAGTGTCTGCCAAGACATTCTGTGGGTTTCTAATTAACATATTATTTATGGCAGACGTATGATGGCTCAACCAGATTCAGATCTAGAAGAGGATGCTCTAAAGAAGGATTTGAAGTTTTACTTCATGAACCCATGTGAAAAATACAGAGCCAGACGTCAAATCCCATGGAAACTAGGTTTGCAGATTCTAAAGATAGTTATGGTTACCACACAGGTAAAATATATATATATATGTATGTTCTTACAAAAACATGTAGGTGGAGCAACAAATCAATGGTCTTGGAGTATTGCTTCCTTTGGTTACTCTTTTAACTATCTAAACTTCCTTCCTGGAAAAAAAGTCCAAGATCAGAGGTGAGGAAAGAACACTCTTAAAGGAGTAGGAGTGGATGTGGTGGGAAGAAACAATAATATAAACTAAACTCCTCATGTTCTTTGGTCACCACCTTGGTGCTAACTGGAGCAATTTCAATGAGGGGTTAACTGAAATAGTAGGTCAGATACTGCCAAAGACATTTGTTTCAAAACAATCTTTTCCCTCTAAATCAAGCACCTCATTGTGGATCATATGGTTCTGAATTGGTTGGCTTCATTGGCAGTGCTGTGGCATGCTCTTTGCACCTTCTGCTCTTCACTGCACATAACCCCCACATCTCCTGAGGCCAATGTATTGGTATTGTCACCAGAGTTCGAATCCAGCAACTGTAGAGCCTGCATTATTAATGTAACCAACAACTTTGAATGTTTGGTTTGTATTTGCAAATGCTCTTCTGATTGGCAAGAGCAGATTGTTGACTAGGCAGTTAATCACTTGGGGAGAGTGGCTCAGGATTTTGATTAGACAGTGCATTAATTTGTGCATAAATCAGTGATTTGTTTTGATCTCTAAAATGCAGGAATCTCAAGTGTGAGATTTAACAAAGTGGCATTAAATATATAGCTCTGAAATACAGTAACTCCTCACTTAACGTCCTCCCGCTTAATGTTGTTTCAAAGTTATGTTGTTGCTCAATTAGGGAAATGCTCGTTTAAAGTTGTGCAATGCTCCCTTATAATGTTGTTTGACTGCCTGCTCTGTCCACTGCTTGCTCTTCCACAGAATCTTACAGCGACTTTACAAGGGAGCATTGTACAAGTTCCTCTTCTCCGCCGCCCCTCCCTGCCTCCCAGCGCTTCCCCGTGCTTGGGACTTTCTGGAAGGGTAGGGGAGGAGCTGGGAAGCGCTGTGTCTCCACTCCCCCCTCTTCCCTCCCTCCCTTCGAGAAAGTCCTAAGCATGAAGTGCTGGGAGGGAGGGGGGGGGGAGTGGGGAAGTGTCGCATCTCTGCTCCTGCCCCTCCCTCCCAGAAAGTCCTAAGGCACTTAGGACTTTCTGGGGTGGGGGAGGAGGACCGGGGATGTGACTTGTTCTGGAGAGGAGGTGGAGTGGGGGTGGAAAGAGGTGGGCCTGGAGTGGAGCGCGGGGGGAGGGAAGAGGTGGGCCCGGAGCATCTCCCGGTGCTTGTTCTTCTCCGGGGAAGCTGCTGCTGCGAAGGTGCTTCCTAGCGTCCTTGCCTGCAGTGGGCTGTGCCTGTGTGAGGTAAGCCAGGGGCACTTCCCAGCCACAGTACAGTACTGTACAATATATAATGCCTTTTGTCTGCCCCCCCAAAATGTCCTTGGAACCTAACCCCCAGCAAATACATTAAATCTTATGGGAAAATTGGATTCGTTTAACATCATTTCACTTAAAGTTGAATTTTTCAGGAACATAACTACAACGTTAAGCGAGGAGTTACTGTATACACTGAGCTTCAGCGGTCAATGTCTGAAATTAACAGACTTGCTAGAATCAAGCTACACCTTCAGATATTACCTCTGGCTAATATCCTCCAGACCCCTTCTAGCCAGAGAGGGTGATCTCAGCCTTTCTTAAAAAAATAAATTCTCCACCATTGCGAACATCAGTGCAGGAGTAGCAGCGGAGGGAGCACTAATGTAGACAGAGCTCCAGGCAATGATTGGTATTCTAACTATGCTGTCTAGACCAGACAGACTAAAATGACACTGGCAACTGAAGTCCTGTATACACTAGTGCTCCCGCAATTGCTAGTGGAGCTCTGCTGCTGTTGAGAGCAGTGGGCGGGACATCTTTGCGTGAGGTGGCGTGGAGAAGACTAGTATGGGCACAACCATGATGATACCAATTCCACCAGGTTTTTTTCAGAATATTATCAGAAGCTAAGAGGTAATATTGTCTTGCTTGATTCTACTGAGCTGTTAGTCAAAGCCTTTTCCCATTGTCCAGGTCAGGGAGACACCGGTTATTACACTACCTTCTAGCTCTTATACACAGGGGTTTAATCATGAGTGGAATGAGGCAACACACAGCTTTAAAGCCCATCCTAATCCATCCCATACCCTTCACCATCACTCAAAGTCCATCCTAACCCACAAGCATTAGTGCCTGTGCTGGTGATTAAACTTCTGGATTGCCATGCTTGCTGTCCTAGTCTGTCCTCTGCTTGGTCTCTGTGTTAGGCCTGACTCTCCTGGGGCGGAAGAGATGCAGTGCTGATTTGCTTTCTGAGGCCACTGCCAATTCAGGTACCTGGGCTTTTTTTGGCACCTTTTAGCGGTGCAGTGAAGTGGCTGTAGGGTGACCAGATGTCCCGATTTTTATAGGGACAGTCCCGATTTTTGGGTCTTTTTCTTACATAGGGTCCTATTACCCCCCAAACCTTGTCCTGATTTTTCACATTTGCTGTCTGGTCACCCTAAAGTGGCTGTCACTTCTGGTCCATGTTCAGCAGCTGATTGGGTAGCCAGGATGAGGAAGCAACAGAATCACTGAAGGGAAGTACATTGCTACTTAAAGGGGGCAGTCTTGTACACTTGTAGCGGGCATATGGGCAGGTCCTAATGAGCATGCTTGAGTTTTGGAATAAGGCCAAGCTCCCTAGGGGTGACTTTGGTGTACTTTATGCTTATTCTTACAAGAGTATCCCTGTCACTAGCTGTCTGACTCTGGGAAACCACTGAGTTTCAGTATGTTAAGCCAGTTAATTGGAGTGACTCCTTCCATATGGTAAGATGAAGGCAATTTGTCCTTTCTCTGCTGGATTGCAGAAGTGACTTTTGTCCAAGTATCAGTATATTTTAGTGCAAAGTGGTGTTAGGGCCCCCTAAGGATTCCACATGCCCCCCAAATCAAGACTGACAGCCTTTTTTTTTTTTTTTTCCTTTTTCTTTTCTTCCTTACAGTACTTGGGGGAAAGGCTCTAATTTACTGATATTAGCTAGAAATTGCCATGAATTCATTCATAGAACTTACGTTAACAGCTTTGCAATCCAAAGAGCATCTAAGTAGAACTCCTGCTAAATCCCCTGAAGAATCTTGCAAACTTCTTGGCCAGAATTCAACACTTGTTCTAAAGGTTGTGTGGATATAACCAGGCACCGATGACCTGGAATCCCCTGTTCTGGTCATCTTGCCACATTACATAAATAGTTCACTGTGAATAGCATTGCTTTGTGCACTCATTTAGCCCAGAGCTAACTAGTTACCATCTAGGAGAGACAAGAAAGTACTCACTGGAGGGGAAAAAATAGATTTTATTTTTCTATTTAAAGAGAGCCTGTCGGACAGTAAATTCAGATTTCATATACTGTTAATGCTGGGAACAAGAATAGGGGCTTGCTTACCTTTTAGTGGGGATTTCTTTGTACTTTCCCTCTCCTCTCTCGTTCAGTTGGTTTCTTGTAGATCTTGAAAAATTATACATGGCCTAGCCAAAGAACTAAACCTTTTAATCAGAGGCTGAGATGAAAACTAGGGAGGAAGAGACAATGCTCTGGTGGGACTCTGGGTCCCTTACACCCTTGCTGTGGGGTTTGCGGAGAGTGCTAGGATTCCTATCACTTGGGATCTCTGTTCAGAGGGTCCATTTATGTATTGGCCTTTGACTTATGGAAGGGATATGGGGAATCTCTGCTAGTCTACATAAATCTCCATGAACAACTTCAGCCCCTGCCTCTGCTGCTAATTATAGCTTCTCCAAGCAGCACCTTTATGCAATTAACTTCATTTTTGTCACTTTCAGTGGTGCCCATGGGGTTCTGAATAGTTTTTTCATTCTGGTGCAGTGCTTAGCAGCAGACAAATGAGAGATGTCTGCAGGCTCAGGAAGACAGCCTCCTTAATGCAGTTCTGTCTTCAGGCTAGTACTCTTTTTCTTCAGTGAAAGGTTAGATTATGCAGAAACAGCTGGGTCCAAACACTTCATATTTGCCACTAACAAGTAAGAGAGTTTATTTTTCAAGCTCTGGGTTCCTTCCTGTGCTCTCTCCTTTTTCTGCTCTTCCACTGTGAGATTCCAATTACCTTACACTGTTCTTCTTTCATGCCAAAATATATGTGAAGTAAACCACTTACATTTTTCTCATAAAAATTGTTTTTAAAAGGGGTGTTAGTGTAATGATAGGAAACTGGCTCAGTAAAAATAGCAAGTTTTTCATCAATAGCTCTGTCCCCATGTGTATTCAGATTCTTATTGCATTACAGACAAAAACAATTTTTTAAATACTGTTATCTATAAAAGCTCTGCATTGCTATGGATTAGTGGACTGGATTCTATTTTGTGTCCTGCATCCTCAACAAAACTGTCAGCTAAATTCTAATTACAGAAACCTTATTACTGATGATGTAAGTGACAGAACACATCTTGACATTCAGATCTCAGGGTGAGTTAGAAAAAAATAAGTAGATTTCATAAGGAAGTGTTTGTGCGATAAACTTGAAACCACATTGTTATTTGTTGTCAGCTTGATTTACTATAATTGTACTTTTAATCATCAAAGCTCTTCAAATTCAAAGTGATTTCTTAGATTTGAATGACTTATCTCCTACTCAGGGAGGGCATGAGGTGAATGAATTGCTTTTGCATTTTCCACAGAAAACTCTTAGCTTTTCCGATTCAAATAGTTTCAAGCGCTTGCACTATGAATACATTACTGTGTATGTAGTTAAAAGAAGTGAAAATGCATCTCCTGGGCTGTACTCGATAATGATTATGCATTAAGTGTCTAAGCTCCAAAATAATGTAGTAGGAGTTTCAGTATTTCATGGCATGCATGTCAGTGAAGTAAACGGTATTTTTCCTTCCCTTGTTTTCAGCTTGCATCAGCTTATGCAAAGTGGGATTTTGTTTTCTAGGCTTTGGCAAAAGAGACCCTTTACTATTCTTTTGTGATCTTCTATTGTAATCAGGGCTGTCAATTAATCGCAGTTAACTCATTAGCAGTATTTTGTGTTGTAATTGAAATCAAAGTGTGTATAACTTTTTTATTACAAATTATTATTGCACTGTAAAAATGATAGAAATAGTATTTTTTTCAGTTCACCTCATACAAGTACTGTAGTGCAATTTCTTTGTCATGAAAGTGCAACTTACAAATGTAGGGTTTTTTGTCTTGTTTTGTTACACAACTGCACTCAAAAACAAAACAATGTAAAACTTCAGAGCCTACAAGTCCACTCAGTCCTACTTCTTGTTCTGCCAATCCATAAGGCAAACAAGTCTGTTTACATTTACAGGAGATAATTCCACCCTCTTCTTATTTACAATGTCAACAGAAAGTGAGAACAGGCATTTTGCATGACACTTTTATAGCCGGCATTGCAAGGTATTTATGTGCCAGATACACTAAACATTCGTATGCCCCTTCATGTGTCAGCCACCATTCCAGCAGACATGCTTCCATGCTGATGATGCTTGTTAAAAATTAATGCATTAATTAAATTTGTGACTGAAGTTGTTGGGGGAGAATTGTATGTCCCTTGCTCTGTTTTACCTGCATTCTGCCATATCTTTCATGTTATAGTAGTCTTGGATGATGACCCAGCACATGTTCATTTTAAGAACACTTTCACTCAGATTTCACAAAACACAAAGCCGGTACCAGTGTGAGATTTCTAAAGATAGCTACAGCACTTGACCCAAGGTTTAAAATCTGAAGTGCCGTCCAAAATCTGAGAGGGACAAGGTGTGGAGTATGCTTTCAGAAGTTTTAAAAGAGCAACACTCCGATGTGGAAACTACAGAACCCGAACCACCAAAAAAGAAAATCAACCTTCCGCTGGTGGCATCTGACTCGGATAATGAAAATGAACATGCGTCAGTCTGCACTGCTTTGGATTGTTATCGAACAGAACCCGTCATCAGCATGGACGCATGTCCCCTGGAATGGTGGTTGAAGCATGAAGGGACATATGAATCTTTACCGCTTTCGGCACATAAATATCTTGTAACGCCCGCTACAACAGTGCCACGAAAATGCCTGTTCTCATTTTCAGGTAACATTGTAAACAAGAAGTGGGCAGCGTTATCTCCTGCACATGTAAATAAACTTATTTGTCTGAGCAATTGGCAGAACAAGAAGTAGGAATGAGTGGACTTGCAGGCTCTAAAATTTTACATTGTTTTATTTTTGAATTAATTTTTTTTTTTTTAACATCAACATTTGTAAGTTAAAGTTTCATGATAAAGACATTGCACTACGGTACTTGTGTGAGGTGAATTGAAAAATACTATTTCTTTTGATTTTTTTTTACAGTGCAAATACTTGTAATCAAAAATAAATGTAAAGTGAGCACTGTACACTTTGTATTCTGTGTTGTAATTGAAATCAATATATTTGAAAATGTAAAAAACATCCAAAAATATTTAAATAAATGGTATTCTATTATTGTTTAACAGTGTAATTAATCGCGTGATTAATTTTTTAATCATGCAACAGCCCTACTTGTAATGTTAACTTGCTTTTTTTTTTTTTTAAGGAGTCTGGTATTGACACAATACAGAAACTTCTTACTTTCCAATTTGTGCTAATTACAACTAATTACAACTTGAAGATGTTAATTGCTGTGTTACTATCATTAGCATGTTAATGATGGAATTGTATTCTAACTTGAATTTTTTTTTTTTTTAGCTTATTCTTTTTGGTTTGAGTAACCAGTTGGTGGTTTCCTTCAAAGAGGAGAACACTATTGCCTTTAAGCATCTGTTTCTGAAAGGCTACTCTGGGGTTGATGAAGATGATTATAGTTGCAGTGTATATACACAGCAGGATGTTTATGACAGCATTTTTTTTGCTATTAATCAGGTAAGTGTTTTGTGTGTTTCTGTGTATAATAAACAGCATGAGTATTGCTTAAAAGTCACAGCCAATAAGATGTTGCTCAGTTTCCATTTTCTGTTCTGGTTAATTTCATACAGATTGCAAATATCCTAACTGGTCATCTGATTAAAATAAACAGTCAAAGTTAGGTTTCACTCAGTGTTTATTTTCATGTATATGCTTAATCTTAATTTTTTGACTCAGTCATAACACGAACACTGAAGTTGTTCATATTAGATTATTAATTTCCAAACTTGCTGTGGCAGATGATTTGGGTTTTACTTTAAGTAGAAATGGAACTGAACATTCCAAAAATTCATGCTTACAGCTATAGTGAATCACAGCTTTGTAGCATCATTGCCAGAAGTCTCAACATGGGAATGTAGTACTTCCAGGAATATCAGGACAGAGCCTTAAGTTTAGTATGGTATTTTAAAAGGAATTTGGATGATATGATAAACAACTTAAATAATTGTTTAAAAATTTTAAAATAAAAAAGGATAAAATTCCAGCAAACAGTTCGTTAACATGCACATAAAATAGAAAATGATGGGGAAACAAAAGGTAGAAAATAAAAAAATGGAAGTCCTTTCTTTTTTTTTTTTTTTTTTTTGTTTTTTTTAAAAACATCACATGAGGGCCAGGTCTCTTCTGTGGTCCAGTACAGTTCAGAAGTGTGGGGCTTTAAGTCACCCTTACTTGAGCCTGCCCAGTTCGAAGACCTATTATGGGCACTTGTCCAATTGAGGCTCAATTTAGAGCAGCTTTAGGGCTGCTCAGCATTTTGCAGACTGGTAATGGTCCTCATGCAGCCACTATAGCAGTCAGGAATTGGTGGAATGCAAAAGCCATACTCTTTCTCCTTTGGCCAGGCCCCCACCTCAGGGCTCTTTACCTCCTGGCAATGCCCATAAACAATGGGAAATCCTCAGCAGAGCAAATCCACTGTTTCTGCTCAGATAGGCAGAGGATCTGGCCTGTGTTGTGTAAAATGGTGACTGATTTGTACATGTCTCTTCTCGGTTCTCCTTCAGAATTTTCTTCAATTGTGCTGCTGTTTTACTTTTAATCTGTTATTTCTTTCCTTTTTATCTCTCCTTCTTGGTTTACTACTTTCTTCCTTCTTTTGTAGGCACTAAGGCTGATTTGAAGCCCCAGCTAGAAGACTAGTGAAAGGATAGATTTATTTCATCGAGCAGGAGTCAAGTATGCGATACAGGCATCAGATATAAAGGTCTCTTTGTATGACGTCTATATTCTATAAATGTAGACATTTATAGAGGAATTTTTTCCAGTCACTGTAGCTTAGGTTTGTTAGGGCTTTGCAGGTTTTCAGACTTTAACCCCTTTGGTTGAGTGACTTCAACTTGTTGTTTGGCACATATATATGGCTGAGATTATCAAAAAAGAGGCCAGTGATTGTGGGTGCCCAAACTGAGGCTTTGAAAGAGCTTGGCTTGGCTATTTTTTTTTTTTTTTCTTCCCAGAGGTTGTGTTCTGCACTTCCTGAAAATCAAGCCCCTTGTAGGTGTCTCAATTTGGGCACCCAAAATCACTAGCTTCTTCTTGAAAACCTTGGCCATGTGTATCCAGTAATTCCAAGGCAACAGCATGCAGCCTTCCTATAGCTGAAAAGTAATAATTAAGTCTTGCATAATTGTGGAGGACTAAATGTGTAATGGACAGTCCCCATGATATCTGAATGTTTTTTGCAACTAAATTAACTACTAGATCATTGGTTCTCTCCACATTTCTGAGAATATGTATTACACAGAACATACCCTCTCTGCTGATTTTCTTACATTTTCTGTCTCATATGGGTATTTTTATTATGGGGAAATTATGTCAAAAAGATGTTCTATTATCAAATGTAACAAGTGTAGTTTCATGAAGCACCAAGATGATATGTTTGCCTTCAAAGCAACACAGAGTGCTGCAGACTGCTCATTCTCAACATGCTGGACTTTTTTTTTTTTTTTTTTTTTTTCTTTTAGGGACCTTGCTTTAACTTCCTGTTCTAGTGATCCAGTCTGTAGGTGATGAATTCATGGATTGCCATGGCTGGGTGATTCATCCATAAGGAGGATAGCTAACTGTAGGAGAGTGTGTGTGGGTGTGGGGAAACCACTACTAGAGATGGTATCCAGGTACAGTGAGGTGTTCAGAGGGCCCCTAATTTGCATACCATCTTGACAACTGGAGGACTGATTCCTTCGATAGATGGAGATGTAATGGTGTTGATTAATTTCTCGTATTTTTCTCTTCCACTAACTTGGTTTTGTTACCTAGACTTACCTTCCTTCATCTTCTTTTAATCCAGGCATTGTTCTCACATGGGTACTGAGACTTCTGGCAAATGGTATTGTCTGCATTTGACATAAAGAAGATGTGGAGCTGCGTAGTGTTGGCACGTTACTGGGGTTGAGTCCATGATCTCTTCTGGTGGTTTTAGTGGATATTGGATAGCAGGATGGAAAGAGCCTTGTGGAGCACATTTAAAGGAGAGTCCTGCATGTAAATATGCAGTTGTCCATAACAACCATTTTGAGGACTGATTTATGGTGCAGCTGACACTTATTAGACCTTCCAAGTGTGTCAGCAGTGTTCCATGATAACCTCTGTGGAATGTTGTCCATGGCAAGTAGGAGACTTGGACTCTCTGTGATACTAATTGTTCTAACACCAGGTTGGGATGTGTCTGGGGTGTTGTCAAAAGTAAGCTGAAATCTAAGGGTATGTCTACACTGGCAGAGTTACAGCGCTGCTCAGAGACTGCTGAAGGGAAACCACTGTTGTGTGTTCACACTATCAGGTGCCTGCGCAATAGCGTGTTCACACTTGCGGCACTTGCAGCGGTATTCGGAGTGGTGCGCTCTGTGGGGATAGCTGCCCAGAGTATCTCTTCCTCTTCTGCCGCTAAGAGATGTGGGAAGACAGAGGAGGTCGCGGGGCATCCTGGGTCCTGTCCCAATGCCGCGTGATGCATTGCTTCGCATCCCAGCAATCCCCGTGCTTCTGTCTGCATTTGGTGCCATCTTTCAACAGTCTGTATACTGCGCGCTCTGCCTCTTCGGTCTGCAGGAATGGATCCTGAACTGTTGACTAGTATGCTGCTCGCTCTGACCAACATGTCACAAGTGGCAGTGGAGTTATTCCTTAAACTACAAAGGCAAGAGGAGTGTGACATTGATCTCGCCACGTGTACTAGCTACGACACGAGATTGATTGATTGACATTCACGGAGGTGCTGACCACAGTGGAACGCCGCTTTTGGGCTAGGGAAACAAGCAGAGTGGTAGGATCACGTAGTCCTGCAAGTCTGGGATGACAAGCAGTGGCTGCAGAACTTCCGGATGAGGAAAGCCACGTTCATGGGACTGTATGATGAGCTAGCCCCAGCCCTGTGGCGTAAGGACACAAGAATGAGAGCTGCCCTGCTGGAGAAGGAGCGTGTGGCTATTGCAGTCTGGAAGCTGGCTACTCCAGACTGCTACCGATTGGTCTCTAACCAGTTCAGAGTGGGAAAGTCTACCATTGGATTCCTGTTGATGGAAGTGTGCAGGGCCATTAATTGCATCCTGCTCTGAAAGACCGTGACTCTGGGCAATGTGCATGACATTGTGGATGGCTTTGGACAAATGGGCTTCCCTAACTACAGATGGGTGATAGATGGCACACATATTCCAGTTCTGGCGCCAGACCCCCTAGCTACCGAGTACATTAATTGGAAGGGGTATTTCTCAATGGTTCTCCAGGTGCTTGTGGATCATCGTGGGCATTTCACGGACATTAACGCAGGCTGATCCGGAAAGGTGCATGACACATGCATCTTTCGGAACACTGGCCTGTTCAGGAAGCTGCAAATGGGGACTTTCTTCCCAGACCAGAAGATCATGGGGGAAGTCAAAATGCCCATTGTGATCCTGGGAGACCCTGCCAACCCCTTAATGTCATGGCTTATGAAGCCATACACGGGGCAACTTGACAGCAGCAAGGAGCAGTTCAACAACAGGCTAAGCAAGTGCAGAATGACTGTTGAGTGTGCTTTTGGCCGTTTAAAGGCCTGCTGGTGCTGCCTCTATGGGAAGCTGGACCTGGCCGATGACAATATTCCATTGCTTATAGCCACGCGCTGTGCGCTGTAATATTTGTGAAGGAAAGGGTGAAAGCTTCACTCAGGGCTGGACCACAGAGGCTCATTGCCTGGAGGTTGAGTTTGAACAGCCAGAGACCAGGGCTATTAGAGTGGTGCGGGGCATAAGGATCAGGGATACCTTGAGGCAGCAATTTGAAGTTGAAGGCCACTAATATTTGTTGCTATGCTTGGGAGTGCAGTGCTTGTAATGCTAGGATATGATTGTGATTGGGGCAGACGATGCAATATGAAGGTTTAACATAATTGTCTGTTGCTTTGCAGGACTCCGTTTGCTTTCAATTAATAGAATAAAGATTGCTTTCAAACTAACACAACTCTTTTTTATTAAAAAACAACTACTGGAGGAGAGAGTTCAAAAAAAAAAAAAAAAAAAAAAGCATCAGCACTGATGTGGATGGGGAGAAGGGAAGGTCTCAGAAGGAGGAGGGGTCCTGGGACAGCTAAAGATTTGTGTATGCCCAGGGATCATATCCAGCTGCCTTCTTCGGAGTACAATGCAGCGGGTACTGTACTTCAGCAGGGCCAAACTGCAGAGGGATGAGTGTTGAGTGCAGTGGGTACTGTGAGTCTGAAGTGCTGGACTGTGACAGGGGAGGAGTGGAATGCTGTGGGTACAGACTAGAGCCAGGAGGTTGATAAGTGTGTTGGTGGTGTCTGGGGGAGCATGGGAAAGAGCTTTGCAACAGCGGCTGCAGGGGAAGGCGGGCGTGGAACTGCTTGGTTTGCAGTGCTAATATTGCCTGGAGCGCGTCTGCTTGGCGCTCCATAACATTTCAGAGCTGCTCCGTGGCTTCATTCTGGTACGCTGCATTCTCCTTTCAGTCCTTCTTCTCGCTGTCCCGCCACTCCTTCAATTCTTGTTTTTCAGCTACGGAGTGCATCATAACATCACACAGAAAGTCCTCCTTAGTTCTTCGTGGATGCTTTCTAATTCTGCGTAGCCATTCAGCTGGCAATAACAAAGAGGGAGGCTGTGCTCCCACGGGCATCTCGGTGAAGTTTAAAGGCAACATTTTACAGAAGCAATATTGTTTGCAACATACAGAACAGTGATTTAAAACACAGCCAGTATTCACGTATCTGTCACTTGCCTGGGGTCAACTGGCTGACCCCAGGCAAGCGCACATGAGCCACAAGACCCCCAGAATGGTGAGTAACTGCAGGGGCAGGGGAAATCCGTGTTCCAGGACCATACTGTACACTGGGCACATGGCTCTTGGGGAGAGCCAGCACTGTAGGGGGGCCTGATAATCGTTCCTGTCCCCACATTTTCCACAGATTTTGATCATTATGGAAGATATCTCGCTGCTGAGGGTGAACAGAGAATCAAGGGAGGGTCTTCTCCAAGACTGCGGCTTCCGCCCTTATGTGGCTCGCCTGTGTGCAGCAATGGTTCTTCTCCGTCCTCCCCCCTGTGATGGCACAATGGCGGGAGAAAGTTACCATTAATGGGGCAAGAAACAAAGCAGCTCTGCCAAAGAACCTGCAGCAGCGGATTGCCCAGTATCTCTGAGAGTTTTCTGGAGATCTCTGAGGCAGATTCCCATGAAGTGAGGGAGTCAGTGAACAGCCTGTTCCGCCGCTCAGACTAGGCATGTGGTGGTATGCACAACATACAGACACAAGCCTGCTTTCTGCAACCCTCCTGCCCCCAACAACTCGCCTCAGCGATTCCCAAAATCAGATCCACGTACCCGGGGCCTCCTCTCCTGTTTGCGCTTTGCCAACATCCGACAGCTGTGACTGGCTAGCCTCCTCTGGGGTAGAAAAGAGCTCCTGGCTGCATGCATCTCTGACCTCAGAGGCATCCTCTGCCTCTGGGTCCCTCTCCCCCTCCACATCCTCATCCAAGACTTCCTCCTCCTGGCTCGGTCCACTCTCAACTGGCATGCGAGCCACTGAAGTATCACAGTGTCCTTCGCAGTGGAGGTGGGGTCGCCACCAAGTATCGCGTCCAGCTCTTTGTAGAACCAGCAGCTCGTGGGCGCAGTACCAAAGCGGCGTTTTGCCTCCTGCAACTTGTGGTAGGCGTTCCGCAGCTCCTTCTCTTTGACCCTGCATTGCAGTGTGTCCCAGTCATGGCTCCTTTCTGTCATGCATCGTGAAATCTGTCCGTAGGTATCATAATTCCTATTGCTGGAGCGTAGCTGGGACTGGACAGCTTCCTCTCCCCAAATGCTGATGAGGTCCAGCAGCTCGGCATTGTTCCAAGCAGGGTATCACCTGGTGCATGGAGCAGGCATGGCCACCTGGAACGATGCCCTGAGACCACTGCACACATCACCAAGCAAACAGGAAGGGGACTTTCAAAATTCCAAAGGAATTTATGGGGTGGGAATGATGGTTGGTCACCTGAGGGCAGGGCAGTAGAGTTCAAACTGATGACCAGAGAGGCAAGAACAGGCATTGTGGGACACCTCGCAGAGGCCAATCGCAGCGCTGTAATAGACCACGGTGTCTGCACTGGCACCGTGGTGCTGTACTCCTGGCGCAGAAAGCTGTACACCTCTTGTCGGGGTGGGTTTTTTTTACAGCGCTGCAACTGCGCCCTAAGTGACTCAGCGGTGTGTACACCTTGGGAGTTACAATGCAGAAAGCTGCTTTACTGTGCAGAAACTTGCCAGTGTAGACAGGGCCTCAGTTGGTTATTTAACTTCTCAATTATCTTGTTCAGGAAGGGGAGGTTAGATAGTGATGAAAATTATTAGATGGGGCGGGGTTGTTCATTTTATTTTAGCTTTGGTTTGACCACTGCGTGTTTACAGGAAGGAAGACTTTTCAAAGGATGTTGGCTATTGCATTGGCTTATTGGCCAGGGGCTCAGGAACTCTTTATTGTGTTTTGCCACCCATGATGGACATGAGTCAGTGTTATATGGGGGCTTGGGTTTCCTCTACCATTTAAGGGACTTCTTGCCCGTTGGGAGTCTCTTGAGCAATGACTATTGACATTTAAATTGAGTTGGCAAACAGCTGCTTTCATAGGTGTTCAATAGTCAGTTCGGCTGTATGGATATTAAAGAATTCTATGAAGTGCTGTGTCCCCAGTTACTCATCTCAGCAATGTTCTAGCTCCCTTACCAGCCTAGAAAGCATGACTCCAGACTCCTTTATTGTTGAACCCAGCAACAACAACAATACTTAGCTCTTACATAGCACTTTTTATCAGTAGGTCTCAAAGGAGCTCAGTATCGTTACCCCCATTTTACAGATGGGGGAAACTGAGTCACAGAGAGGTGAAGTGACTTGTGCAAGGTTACTCAGCAAGCCAGTGGTACAGCCAGAAATAGAACCTAGATCTTCTGACTCCCAGTCCCATGGTCCTTTAGGCTGTACTTCTCTGTATTTCATCTCCTCTACCAGTATAGATCTTTGCTGTGTTAGTATTGAAAATTAAGGTGAACATAAAGACAAGAAAACGAAGGACCTTGATATTGCAATGAAGGATACTTTAAAAGGACTAAATTCTGCCTGAACTTACTTCCTATGCAACCCTCTTGGGGTGTATGGGAGGTAAGTCAGAACAAAATTTGAGTGGGATTTTCAGTCCTGCTCTGTTGTGGCCTAAGATTTTATTAGGGAGAGCTTGTCTTTTATCGTAGCCTAGTAAACGAATCTTAAATTCTAAATGAGAGATTTTTAGTTTTAAAAAATTATATTGGAACTCACCAGTGGCTGAATACAAATCAAAAGCTGTTTTCCCTTTTAATGTACAATTTTTCAGTTCCATCTCTGAGTGCCTGACGAGATCAGCTCCCCTGCACTTGGTTTCTTTGTGGCAAGAATCTTCCCAAGCTCTGTGTGTGCTCCATGGATGCATATTGTCTAGTATATATGTGGTTTTGTTACATTGCAGTCAAAGCAGCAACTCATCTCCACCTTGTCCAGCGAATGGGCAGTAAAGCTGTTTGCCTTAGATCTTGTGGGGGTGGGGGGGGAATCTTAAAACTTGCTAAAATTTCTATTTTTTTCAGGACTTAAAATCCTTTAAAAATAAAAATGTAAAGGCTTTACAAATTCTGTTTAATATCCTGCTTTTTTTTTTTTCTGGTCATCCTATGAAAGTTCTTAAAAGTATGGGATGGTGAGGGGGTTGTACTAACTTTCTTTTAAATTTATGTTTATAATCTTTTAAATTCCCCTTTTTCTGTAGTTGCATCTCTCCATCAATGTATCTTGAAGCTCTTCTCTGAACTCCCCTTTAAGGCAGGCACATAATATGCACCTGGGGAGAGTGTTGTTTTAAGTAGCTGGAGCACAGGGAACTGAGAGCCTGGGCTCCTGGAATATGTTCCAGGCCCTGTGACTGATTACCTGTGTGACCTTTGACATGTCTGTGATGTTGCACTCCATATGATTTTATGAAAATATGCTAATGAGTGTGAGTATAATGTAACTGAAATATGCTTCATGCAAAAGGTCTCTTGTAAGGTATCATTACAAAGCTTATAATCTACTGAGTGTGTTCATTCTATTTGTATGCATGTATCATTCTTGTATCTGAAACTAGAAATATGAAATATAACTCTGAGGTCCTATTGTGATTATGCAAAGTGTGGGCCGTTAATGGTGGTTTGGAATCTTGATGGCTCCCATCAACTAGGACAATTGGTTGTAAATGGCTCTATTTACTTGCAAGCCTTCCTCTGAGTCAGGCCAGGAAGAATGAAGTCTTGGGGTCTCCCAGGACATGTGACCATGTCACCTGGTACTGGAATCCATCTTAAACCTGGTGCTTTTCCATTTAGAAGGAGGGGTGGGGACCCAGGGAGACACAAGATTCTGGCCTTGTGCCAAAGCTATATAAGGGGGTGGAACAGAACAAAAGGGCTGCTGTCATGAGAAATCCCCTAGCTACCACCTGAGCTGGAACAAGGACTGTACCAGGGGAAAGGATTGGGCCCAGACTAGAAAGGAGTCTAGTCTATGAAAGAAGCTTATTGGAACATCTCTGAGGGTGAGATTTATCTGTATTCAGTTTCTTAACGTATTAGGCTTAGACTTGCATGTTTTTGTTTTATTTTGCTTGGTAACTTACTTTGTTCTGTCTGTTATTACTCAGAACCACTTAAATACTACTTTTTATATTTAATAAAATCACTTTTGCTTGTTAATTAACCCAGAATAAGTAATTAACACCTGGGAGAGTAAACAGCTGTGCATATCTTTCTATCCGTGTTATAGAGGGCGGATAATTTGAGTTTAACCTGTATAAGCTTTATACAGAGTAAAACAGATTTATTTGGGGTTTGGATCCTATTGGGAACTGGGTATTTGGGTGCTGGAGATAGGAGCATGTCTTAAGCCATTTTTTAGTTAAGTCTGCAGCTCCGGGGGACATGGTTCAGACCTGGGTCTTCGTTTGCAGCAGACTGGTGTGTCTAGCTCAGCATGACAGGGTTCTGATATCCCAAGCTGGCAGGGAAAATGGGCTCCGAAGTAGTTTCAGCACATCAGGTGGCAGTCCCAAAGAGGTCTCTGTGACCGAATCCATCACAATGTCCTTGTAGAGTATAATTATATTCACCTGCCTTGTTGAGGCTTGACTAATTTTGAGATCCTTGAATCAAACTTGTTATGCAAATACAAAAAGTGTATGAAAAGCTGATACTGTGGACCATTAAATTTGTTAATGGAAAAAAAACAAATTTGAATGAATGTGGGCAAAGAAAACATATTTATGGGCATCAGTAATTTTTTGTGAATAGGCTGATGTGAGGATAATTAAGATAACAACTGAAAAAGTGTGTTTTTTATTTTTAAATTAGTACTGCCAATTAAAGAATATATCCCTGGGCACACTTGGTTATGAACAAGATGAAGACGATGTGTCAGGCTTACAGATCTGTAAACAACAGTACAAGAAAGACACAATGCTTCCTTCCAATGATACGCTGAACATAGACATTGCCATCGAAACAGGTACAGTACTGCTGTAAATTTAACAAAAAAAAAGTGTTGCCATGGACATTTTATGTATTGTAATGGCAAATCATCAACAGTAAGTTAGTATTTTATTTGTGTGGCAATTCTACTTTAACTTAGGAAAGTTAACCCACTTCTCCCCTATTTTATTCTTTAATATCCACCTAGAAATTACTACTTTACAGCATAAGCATTGTAGGTCATCACAGTAAGACTTTTTCTCTGAAAACTTTTCAGCTGTTGACCTTCTGTATGAGAGAAGCTGCTGATCAGAGGCCAGATATTGAGTGTTGTTGAATGCTGTCAATCACCATTAACTTCAGTGGGAACATTTAGCACCTTTCAGTATTGGGGCCCTACAGAAGATGCCTGCACCTTCTCATGGCCTCATTAACTTGAGCGGGGCTCCACACTGAGCAGCTT
This sequence comes from Malaclemys terrapin pileata, assembly GCF_027887155.1. Taxonomy (NCBI): domain Eukaryota; kingdom Metazoa; phylum Chordata; order Testudines; family Emydidae; genus Malaclemys; species Malaclemys terrapin. The sequence continues at coordinate 81,506,198 of NC_071512.1, forward strand.
GCAAGATCAGGACCTACATCTGTGTCCACCAGTATCCAGTTACCTCAGTTTTCTGCCTTACTTTATTTGTAAAATAGTCATTTTGAATGAAACTTTTAAAAAATTTGTTTTCCCCCCATAGACTGTATTCACCTAGAGCCACAGATGCTAGCTACTAAGAGGTTTGGTGATTTGAAGATGATAAATTCATCATTTTTCAACTTTGAATTTTATAGGTAAAGTAAGTTTTGAAAACCCATCCATTCATATGAAAATAGTGGAATCTATTGTATGCAATTCACTGCATTTATTTTTATTCTTCAGGCTTATACAGATTGAAATCTCCTTTCAACTTAAAGGCATTGATCTACAAACAATTCATGTCAGAGAATTGCCTGACTGCTACGCCTTTCAGAATACTGTAAGTGCATTTCAGATGTATACACATGGAAACAAGTGTTCCAGAGTCCAGCACATTTCTTATTGGTGTCCTGACTGCAAAATGGAAAAAATTCAGCGTGCACTCTCTCCATTGACACCCGTGCAAAATGATGTGATTGCTTGGGTGTCAATGGGACAGATCTCTTATAACAAGTAACTATTTATTTTCCTCAAACATGGTTCTCCTCTTCAATTTTTTAAATGTTTTGTTCTTCATGAGAAGTAAAATCATTGATTGTTTTGCACTTGCATATTGTTTCAGATGTATTTTTCCATGTATATTAATCTATGATGATAGCTTTATTTACAGATTATCTAGATTAAGCAGTACCAGTGGGTATCAATCTAGTCTTTGACTCTGCATTTTTTGACAGTGTTAATTTTGCTAGTTTTGCTTTCATCAAATGATAAATCTTTACACTTGTGTTTGCAGATTACTTTCAACAACAGAGCCCACAGTGGTAAAGTAAAAATTTATTTTGATAGTGATGCTGATATTCAAGAATGCAAAGACTGGCATATATCTGGATCTAGTAAGTATGGTGCATATGTGTTCTGCATGGTGAAAATCTGATGGTTTCCAGTAAATCTATATCATTGTTCCACTTCTGAATATATATGATAACTACAGACAAAAATACAAGTGTGAACTGTGGCTATATTCAGAAATTAATGGCTAACATGTCAACATTTTTAGCAACATTACTGAAATGCGTGGACACTAGGGCACCATTAACCAGTAGATAATATAAGCTATAGAGGAAATGATGCATAGGAGTAGTCGTTGCAGCACACTGTCTACTGTGTTATCTAATGTCCTTTTTAAATGGTTCAAGCTTGGGGCCTACATCCCTGCCTTTGCATTACTTTTTCTGACTCTGCTAGTGTTCGCACCATGTCCCAATTCACTCTCCTGTTTCTACTTGTGATATTGGTGTTTGCTCTTTATGCCCTCTCCCATGTCAGTAACAAAATGTTAGACCCACTTTTATTTAACATCAGTATAGTGAGAAGTAGTAGCCTAATAACCACAGATCAGATCCTCCCATCTAGCTGAGCTTTAAGTCATTTTTATGGACCCTTTATCCTGAGAGTGATCTGAACAAGTTCACAGCTCTAGGAAATAGAGCAGCTTGCCTATGACCCCAAGGTGCTGTTCCTGCATATGGGCATCACGGGTGTAGGAACACCGAGGCCACCCCCCTGCACTCCGAGGATATTAGTCTGACAGTGCAGTGAAAATCCTTAAGGGACAGGTTTATGCTATTTTAGAGATGGATTGCTTAATCAGCGTGAGCCCGAAGAACTGTTTCAGAACAGGAGTAAAGAATCATAGGACTGGAAGGGATCTTGAGAGGTCATCTAGTCTAGTTCCCCAGCACTCATGGCAGGACTAAGTATTATCTAGACCATCCCTGACAGGTGTTTGTCTAACCTGCACTTAAAAATCTCCAATGATGGAGATTCTACAACCTTTCTAGGCAATTTATTCCAGTGCTTAATCACTCTGACAGTTAGGAAGGTTTTCCTAATGTACAGCTTAAACCAGGGGTCTCAAACTCAAATGACCACGAGGGCCACATGAGGACTTGTGCATTGGCCCGAGGGCCACATCACTGACACCCCCCTCGCTGCCCCTGGCCCAGCCCCCACTCCACCCCTTCCATGAGGCCTTGCCCCTGCCCTGTCTCTTCTCCACCTCCTCCCCTGAGCGCGCGGCTCCCTGCTCCTCCCCCTGCTCCTGGAAAGTGCTAAGTGCCACCAACAGTAATGCACGTCATTCAAAGGACAAAACATGCACTTAGTTAGATTTACTTCTGTTAAAGCTCCCCCCCCCCCCACTGCACTGGGCTGCACCACCACTCCACTCCTGCTCTGCCTCTTCCAGGGGTGGCAGGTTTGTAGAAATTTTGGTGGTGCCCAGAACCTGCCCCCCTCCAAACTCCACCCCCACCTGCCTAAGGCTCTGGGAGGGAGTTTGGGTGGGGGGGGTCTGAGGTGCAGGCTCTGGGATGGAGTTTGGGTGCTGGGTGCAGGCTCCAGGCTGGGGCAAGGGGTCGGGGAGTACAGGCTCTGGGATGGAGTTTAGGTATAGGAGGGGGTGCAAGGATGAGGGCTGTGGGGCTGGAGATGAGGGGTTTGGGGCATTGGAGAAGCTCAGAACTAGGGCGGAAGGGAAGGGGAAGGGCAGCCTGTCCTGGCCATAGTAGTGGAGGGGGGCACTAGGATCCTGCGGCAGCAGGTGATGCTGGAAGCCGGCAGAGCGGAGTGGAGTCAGCATGAGCTGCAGGCTCCGGGGCAGTGAGGGGGCAGCAAGTGAGCCCAGGGGACACTTGGGGAGACGTGTGGGGTGTGTGGTTTTTTTGCAACAGTGTTACTGTTGACTCACACTTAGCTTGCAATCCATTATAAACTCAGATCCCTTTTTGCAGTACTCCTTCCTAGGCAGTCATTTGCCACTTCGTATGGGTGCAACTGATTGTTCCTTCCTAAGTGGAGTACTGTGCATTTGTCCTTATTTAATTTCATCCTATTTACTTCATAACATTTCTCTAGTTTGTCCAAATCATTTTGAACTTTAATCCTATCCTCCAAAGCACTTGCAATCCTTCCCAGCCTGGTATTGTCTGCAAATTTTATAAGTGTACTCTCTATGCCATTGTCTAAATCGTTGATGAAGATACTGAAAAGAACTGGACCCAGAACTGATCCATGCAGGACCCCACCCGATATGCCCTTCTAACTCGATTGTGAACCACTGATAACTACTCTCTGGCAAGATATACCACATCTACCAGTTCCCTCCTATCCACAGGGCTTGTTACCCTGTCAAAGAAAGCTATTAGATTTGTTTGACATGATTTGTTTTTGATAAATCCATGCTGACTGTTACTTATCAGAACTAAATTTGGAAATACTGTCTTTATTTGACATTTAAATAAGTATGTGATTCTGTCTTAGATATTTCTAAGGTCTAGGTCGATGGACTTGGGATCTTGTAAAAGATTTTTATTCCATCAGTTGTTTTTGTCATTTCACTATTTCAGACAAGTAGTTGAGGCATGTAGGTTAACTGTTATTAATCTACCCTGTTTGTCCTGCTGTGTCCACATGATGCAATAAGCAGTTGGCCCTGCTTGCTGATGTAGTAATCTTGAGACACATGCAGACGGATTGCATAAAAGGGGTTATGCCATGGTCTGTTGCTTCTCTGACAATAACAGACATGTTGGTGACTGCTTACTCATTTTAACCAGCCTGTCATGTCACTGGGTTCAGGAAGTCTTCTACATAGCAATGTACATATTTTTCAAACAGTCAGTAAACATTACTGTGTCTTCAGATCCCAAGATCTTGAGAGTCTGTTTTTGTTCATATTTTTCTGAAGCTCATCAGCTTCCTATCTGGAGGGGTGAAAAGAGTTTAGAGGAGGAAGGCACAGATGTTTGCTAATATCTATGGATACCGAGACTTGCAACTTGTGTGCTTTTATTATTAATGTCTAAGCAAATCATTGCTACCTTCTAATGAAGAAACAGGTCTGCTTAACTCGCTTCTGTAAAAGTATCAAGATGACATAAATATCCCTTGCTATAACCTACCTAGTGATGGATTTAACAAGACTCTGCCTGCAAGGGAAATTCAAAGTTTTAAAATTAGGTTTTGACCATTCTGTTTCTTTGAATGAGCTTAATACATTAAATTGAAATTCTAGCCTGGTCTTTTAACCAATAATAAATACCCAAACTCCAACACCTATGACACCTTTATTCCTATACTTCAAAATAATTCCTCTTTGACTACTTGAAGCCTGTTACGTCTTTAAAGACTTTATTAGAAGCAGTGAATGTTCCCTGCTTGTTCTTTTGATGATTCTTACAAATAAAGAATGGCATCCACATTTTATTTCTATCATTAAGCTTTTGTCTGATCACTTTAGAAAGTGACAATAGTACTGAAGGTTCCACTTCAGAGCGAGATTCAGTATGACAAAATAATATAAACACATTCATTAATGGTGAAGAAACAGGGCCATCACAATTACTATACAGGGCTGTGGTATAGTCAATAGAACTTTGTTCCTTAACCAGGATCCCCACAATGTGTTCTCCTCCTTGCCAAATCTTTGCTATATTTGGTATAGTGTTATATTGGAACCCAGATAATTTTGTGTGTGTGTGTGTGTGTGAGATCAGTTCTTACAATGGTGTCTCAATTGGCCACGATTTGTACTCTACCTGCATATTAAGTAGTTGATCAAAGAACACAGAGTTAAAATACTCCTGCATTATAAATAATTGACTTGTTTTGCTCTGAACTCATTTTTATTTATTTATTTATTTACAAAAGCTGTTTAAGACCCTGGATCTACCAGAATACATAGATTTTTACAAAATCTATTTTTAATTCTATATATGTGTACAGAAATTGAAAATCCATCCCTCCTTTGCTTCCCTGTAAAGAACTAAGTTCAAAGAGCTGCATATCTCCTTGGATAAGCTATAGTTTGTCGCTTACTTCTAGTGCTGTGCGTGGAATACTGTTTGCATACCACGAACTGCTACAGCAGCTCTCAGTTGCAACTGGTGAAATGGAGGCTTCTAATTGCAGGTCTTCATTGGTGACCAGCCTTTTGGTAAACAGTGTCAATGGGTCAAATTCTGCCCTTGCTTATGCAACTTCAATGAAGTCAATAAGATAGCGAGATTTCTCTTGCTCTGTGAGCAGAATTTGGCCTGTACATGAATTATTAATTTCAAATAGTTTAAAAAGAAGAAAAAAATCATTTCACTTTCAGGGCACAGCCCCACAAACCCTCTGCATGTAATACCCAGTGATTTGAGTTACAGACCTACATGCAGGAGGCTTCTAATGTACTCAATATGTATTGATTGTATTTTATATACCTTATTTCTATAGTGATATGACAGTATACCAAGTGTTACAAAATTTGTCATAATAAATTTGCAGAGAGCTTTTATTATATAGTTAGTTTTCAAATGCTTATGAAAAGAATTCTGTGCCAGAAGGAATATGTAAAGATCTAACTGTTTCCTATTGTACTTTTTTTTTTTTTATAGCAGTTCAGAAAAACAGTCAATATATTCTGGTTTTTGATGGATTTGTCATTGTAAGCTGTTTTGCTTCCCTTATACTCTGCACACGATCCATTATTCTTGCTCTGAAATTGCAAAAAGTAAGTATAACCTTGTCTGCCTTTTCTCTCTGCTTATGTGTCCATTCGCTTTCCATATTTTAGTTCCACTAGGCAGTGCTATGTTTTGGATTATCAAGTATATCAAGTGAATCTGTTCTAGGAAAATTATCTCTCCGAGAGTATATTGCATCTGTATTATATCCAATCTGATATTTCTAAATTCTAAATTAATGGAGATATCTCCTAGAACTGGAAAGGACCTTGAAAGGTCATTGAGTCCAGCCCCCTGCCTTCACTAGCAGGCCCAAGTACTGATTTTGCCCCAGATCCCTAAGTGGCCCCCTCAAGGATTGAACTCACAACCCTGGGTTTAGCAGGCCAATGCTCAAACCACCGAGCTATCCCTCCCCCTCTTTTAGGAAAGAGGTTAAGTTTACTGTATGCTTGTACAGTACACAATGAAGTCTCAGTCCTGATTGGAGTATCTGCATGGTACTGTAATACAAATACGTCCATTTCAGATCCATAGGTTAAAATTCTGGCCCCACTGAAGTCAATGTAGTTTTGCCATTGACTTCATTTGTGCCGGATTTCACCCCAAATCTTCAAGTCCTTGTTTGTTTAAAGTTGGCAAATCATACACCCTCAAAATCCAAATATGACTGACTTTTTTTCCCTATAAGGCTAAAAAAGCCAGATATTTAAATGCTCACTGGGTACATTCCTGAGCGCAAAGGGCCTCATGCTTTTTGTGTCATGTTGTTGCCCCACCCTCCCTGACACACATGTAAGACACTGATATGTTCCGTACGTCAGGGAATCTCTTCCTAAATGTGTACACGGGAGAGGAGAAGAGAGCACAGGATACATGATATCCAGTTATCTTAATCAACATACTGTCTTTGTAACCGTCAAAAAGGTAACGGGACCTAGTTCAGCAAAGGGTTTGTCAGACTTTGAGGGATTGAGAGAGCAGTGCTGACCCATCAGTAGGGGGGACAGGAGAGAGTCTGTGGATTGGCATGAAGGATGCAGAAAGTAAAGTTAGTAATAATGCAGTAATGATAGCAGTCGCCCTTTACAGAGTTGTATATGAATGTCCCATAATTCTTTTCTATTGATATTGCTAATACTGCCCATACATTATTTCTACAGTAGTTGCTAGTGCATATTCTTCCAACAGACCCAACTTAAGTACTCTACTTGAGCAGTACTCAAGAACTGCAGCACCTGTATGAGCTTCCTTTTTACTGGAGAAAAGTAGGTTCTGTAACCAAATCTCTAAATGTTTACTACAGAGATTTGTGAATTTCTTCCTGGAAAAGTACAAACGCCATGTCTGTCATGCTGATCGTCTGGAGTTTATAAATGGATGGTATGTCCTGGTGATTATCAGTGATGTGATGACAATCATTGGATCTATAATGAAAATGGAAATAAAAGCCAAGGTGAGAGTTAACCCATCTTCATATTTTCTTCACTCTATTTAAGCATGCTTTTAATTAGACTAATGCAAGGAAAACCAAAGTTGTGACCAATTAACTCTTTTGCCACAGCAATTTGGTTCGGTCTCTCTTCTTTTGGTAGTATATTCCTCTCCATCTGTACCTGTCTTTTGTTGTCTGTTATCACCGGAATATGAGTTTTCTCTCTGTCAGTGGCACCAACTCAGTTCAGTCAAACTGTGGAGGGTCTTCTGCCCCTTCAGTCTTGGAACTCACGTTTTCCTCTTGAGTACCAAACCACTTTTTTTATGGCCAAAACAGTGGTGCTCAACAGCCAAAAAGGAAGGTCCATGAGCAGCATCCTTTGAGTCAAATGCCACTGGCAGGAAGGCACCTACTGTATGTTATGTTTAGGACCCTACGAAATTCACAGTTGATTTTGGTCTTTTTCATGGTCACAGGATTTTAAAAATAGTCAATTTCACAGTGTTAGATGTTTACATCTGAAATTTCACACTGTTGTAACTGTGAGGGTCCCGACCTAAAAGGGAGTCCTGGGGGGTTGTGGGATTGCCACCCATACTTCTGTGCTGCCTTCAGAGCTGGACTCCTAGCCAACAGGCACAGAGCTTCCTGCAGCTGGAAGACGTTCCCTGAGGTGGTCTGGCCCCTACAGGGGAAGAGGAAGTCCTGTCCCTCCCCAGCCTGACCAGGGCTAGCAGCTGCAGCCCGGCACACGCTAGAAGCCCCCTTCCCTTATAATAGCTAGATTTCACTGGGGAGATCAGATTTCATGGTCTGTGACCCATTTTTTGTAGCCGTGAATTTGGTAGGATGCTAGTTATGTTAAGTGGCTATCATAGGCATAACTCCACACACACAAGTGCACAATACTGACACTGAGCACTTCTTTCAATAAGTTTTCTTCTGCAATCCCTATTTCTGTAAAACAGTTTTCAAATTAAAACAAAAACCCATAGTATTTTTCTTACATTATTTACATCCTCAGCATTAACAGGAAACAAAATACATCTTTTATAATGAATGCAATATAGGTCATAGTCTTCTAAAAGGACATCCCTGTATAATTTTAAGGAAAGCGAATTTACGAAACTTATATGTGTATATTGCATCTGTAAAACTACATTTAAAAAATGTAGAAGCTATAATATTTATAAATGGTGTGTGTGTGTGTATAGCAAGCTATGCTCTATATAATGTAAGTACACAAAAAGAATCTGTCATTAATTTGTAGAATTATGGACAAACAAAACTTGCCATATAACATAGGATGGCAATACAGAACACCTCTAAGTGCAAGACGCAGCATTTAGGCCATGTAATGTTAAGTATCAAACAGGCACAACAGACCTTCCTACCAAAGCTGAAGGAAAGAGCTATATGAATGGAGGAGTGGGGAGAAACAGCAGTCACTTGTGTTCTTTAAAAAGTGCTTAATCCAACCAAGATGCTATAGTAGCCATAGAATAGAGTCTAGACAGTAATCTTGCCTTAATTCCGCGTGTGCGTATGTGGAATTTGTTCATGTAGATAAGAGAGACACTTTAAAGCTGCAGTTCAGCAGCAGCCTTCAGATAGGGAGGGAGGAAGAAGAAGAAATGGAGAGACGTGGCTCTACTCCTGGAGAGTCCTAAGGTGAGGCATGGGGGAAACAGGAAGGGTAAACGTGGGTAGAGGAGATTCTCAAAAGGGTGGAGCTGCTTTTTCAGGGAGAGGGATGGTTCAGCATCTCTCATTTGGGGTGAGAGAAGTGTTGCTCTTTGAGCAGAGAGTGGGGCTCCAGTAGCATTCACTCAAAAGATCCCAGGATCTCTTGAGAAGAACTGATCCCAGTCTGCCTCTCCATAAAATTCTTGCTACAGTAGAATCTGGAAGTCCATTCCATTCCATTCCATCTCATTTATTTGGCTTCTGTTCCTGAAACTGTTGCTGTAAATAGCATTTTTTTTTCAGTCACATCTACAGGTCCAGATCATTGCCTGCATGTGGTAGGCACTGTACATGCACCACGCGCATAATAAAAAGGTGGCTCCTGCCCGAGAGGGCTTAGCTAATGAATGCTGCCCATTATTCTTTCCTTTAAAAACTGATGGTAACACACTGCCTAGATTGTGCTCTGAAGAAGAAAATCAAGAAACATTCAACAAACAGGAGTCTCCTCTAAACTGTCCCCAAACAGCAGCTTGTGGGAATGGGAACATCTCTGCTGTAATCCACTTTCTTAATGGACTGTCAAATCTACAAGTATAGCAGTGTCTGTCGCCACACACTGATCAATCTGTCTCGGTTACAATAAATATGGTTTTATATTTCCAGCAGTTTTTTTCCCCACAGCCCAACCATATTTTGTGACAAAATTTGTGTAATCACATGTACCAGTGTGTGTGTCGGGGCAATCTGGGAAAATGTGGGCCAATAGATCATGCTTCCCACACTCTAGAATGTCCTACTGCACAAGTAGCTGGGAGGAATAAGCATTGGCCAAATCAATTACACAGGCACAGTAAGGCAAGAATAAGTTTTACAAACTTGCTACCAACATGTGTCAGCCTCGGCCTGAAGAAAGGGCAATGAGCTACTAGCTGATGTGATTATGAACAGTATTAACCAAGTGTGTGGGCAGAAAGCCTGTGAGAGTTGACCATGCCAGCATCTGGTTACAAATTCTGTTTAAGGTTGTAGTATAGACAGGGCCTTAGTCATGAAGTCTCCCTCTTATTAATTGTGAACCAGTGCTTAAGTAATGAATGAAAATTAGTTTCCTATTTTTAATCATATGGCAAACAATGAACTTCCTTGAGAACTTAATTTTGAAACTGTCTATTGTAACCAAAGTGAAATCCACACAACGCTTGCAGGCTTCATGCAAATTTCTTTATGCCTTTGTGCACCTTTGCCCATCTCCACAATACCACTGCCTCTCTGTATAAGGCATGTCTCCTGAGCAACCATATTGGCTTGGTGTTATGTGACTATGTCCGTTTGGCACTAGAATTCAACTGAAGCCACTGAAATTTTAAAATCTGACCTAAAAAATTTTCATGTGCCATCCTTTACCTGCATAGTCTTAAACTGCAATACCTATCAACAGGTGTTACTTCACTCACCTGCCTTTTTTGCATTCCTCAGAACCTCACAAGTTATGATGTTTGCAGCATCTTACTTGGAACATCGACTTTATTTGTTTGGGTTGGAGTCATCAGATACTTAGGATATTTCCAGACATACAATGTAAGCCTAGAATCAAATATTCAGTAGTTGAAACTTATTTTAGTTCTGTTGTTTTTATTCTAATTTCTTTAATGTGTATATTGTCCTCTTTCTCCTCCTCTCCCCTGTCCCTTTGCAGGTGCTCATTTTAACAATGCAAGCATCATTGCCCAAAGTTCTAAGATTTTGTTGTTGTGCTGGGATGATATATCTTGGCTATACATTCTGTGGCTGGATTGTATTAGGGCCTTATCATGAAAAGGTATGTAAGCTCCTCTAAATGTGCATATATAATCATTCCATACTCCGAGTAAGCGCTATCATTTGGGGGAGGATATTCCTGCTTCTTAAGTTTAAAACCTAACTCAACCTTCGTTATGAAGCCATAACAACAGCTTTGTTTTATATGTTAAACTCTCACTGCCTTTCCAAACACTACACTGAGGATTTTCAGAAATTCCCCCACTGTTGTTCTAGGGCTGGTGTGGCTCCAGCTCTGCTGTCAGTGGTGGGCACTCTAACATAGCCTGGGCACTGATACTTTTCACCCCCAGGTTGCCTCAGCAGGGTTTTGTATTACTCATAGCTTTCTCCAAACCTTCCTCTCTGGGTGAAACTTGGCACAGTTGATCTTGTCCCAAATATAGGGTGATTTGGAAAGTTTTTAATCAAAATCATTTGTATTTTTTTTTCTTTTTCAATGTAGATGCAAAATATTACATATACTTTTTTCCTGTATTCCAAACCAAATTTTTGTGCCTGCATAACTCAAAAATGTGGGAAGCTAAAGGCTTTAGCATGTTTTATAAAGCCCTCTGCAAAGGAAAGAACAACAGTTCAAGTTTAGAGAAGAGACTGCTGTTATGAACATTTAGAATTTGCATATTTACTAATTCTCATTAGTAATAAGATGCATTTATTTATCCTTTGCTTTTAATGCATTTTAATTGATGACCAAATACTTCCTAAAAGCTTCTAGAATTTTCTGCAGAAATCCCATAATACCCTACGCATCCGTCAGATTATACCCTGGGGACCTGTCCCTTTTAGCTGACACGTTGTAAATATCACTTTTACCCGAACTGTCAAGTAGCAAGCATCTAACGATCTGAGTAAGTGAAAGAATAGTCCAATGAGATGGTTGACTATTTATGTTGTCAAAACTTGATCTTGTATGATTTTCTTGTCATTAAATGTTATGGCTCAGCTCATTTTGTTTAAGGCTCTATCAACTTGTCTCAAATCTCACTAGATGGCAGTATTGTACTGCATAGAACAGCCTATTCTAGTCACTTGCTTTACCATCTGTTTTTGTGGCAGCTGACTGGCTGCACACTCAGTCTGCTGTACAGAATTAAAAGGAGGATACTCTCATTCTGTTCTGAATGCTGCAAACTGCAGCCCAAAATAGGAATGACTTGATTCTCATACATACTAACTAACCAAGATGGCCACTGCAAGCTTTGTGCACAAAATCCCGTAATGCTATCTAGTGGTTGTACTAGTTTGATGTCCCACCAACTTGACACTCCCAGAAGCAGCACTCCCTGCTTGTCAGTGAAATTTGCTGTCTCCTGAAGTGTAGTGCAAAGGTAGGACATGCAGGCAAGCAACTTCATGTGAAACAGTGAGTAGCAGAAGATTACTACTTATCTGTCCTTCCTTATTTTAAAAATAAAGTAGTAAGAGAAACAGGACAGTCCTCCCACAAGTCATCTTGAATCAACTACCATCTATTACATCAGCTACAGACCTTGCCACTTGGAATTGGGTGGGGAAAAGTACTCTACAGATTCCCTCTTAATTTTTTCATGAAGAGTTTCAGAATCCCTTATATTTCCACCCAGCCTCTCTCGGGCCTCATGTAGTAGAGAATCTCTGCTCATCAGGGAAGAGATGGATTCTGCTCTTTCCATGTGACGACTACAAGGAGTGACAGTGAGCAAGGTGAAGCCTTCCTAGCTGTTTCTTTTGCTAGATGGCTCACTGAGCAGCCCTGCCAGCTCAGAATCAAGAGCGCTGAACTCGGATCTCTAGATGGCACTGGTTGACCACTCCATGTTCTAAAATCACCCTTTCCTAATATCCCTTAGAGCAAATTTGTCTTACTCCTTCCCCACACGTCATAGAATACATAATCATAGATGTGTAGGACTGGAAGAGACCTCAAGAGGTCATCTAGTCTTCCTCTTGCCTCGACTGCGCTGAGGCAGGACCAGATATACTTAGATCATTCCTGGCACATGTTTGTCTAACCTGTTCTTAAAAACCTCCAGTGACCAGGATTCCACAACCTCCCTAGATAACTTGTTAAAGTGATTAACTATCCTCCATAGTTAGAAAGATTTTCCTAATATCCAACCTAAATATCCCCAGCTGCAAACTAACCAGATTATTTCTTGTCTTACCTTCGGTGGACCTGGGGAACAATTGCTCACTATATAACAAGGTTTTATGTATTTGAAGACAGTTACGTCCCCTTCAGCCTTCTTTTCTCTATACTAAACATGCTCAATTCTTTCAACCATTCCTCATAGGTCATTTAAGTGGGAATTGCCCATATATAGCATTTGATCTTCTCTGAAGACATGTTTGACATGGCATCAGCCAGCTACTCTGAATGCCTGACATAAATGCTATTTACTTTGGGTTTCTGGACTATCCAGCATTCTTTTTGACCCAGAAAATGTAAAACTGTGGGGAGGTTTTGAGAGTAGGTAGAGTTGGTTAAGGCAAAGTGAAAAGGCAAAATAGGAGATTGCCTAGTGGAGCTTGATATAAGGCCTGAACCTGCTCGCACTGTCCCTTGGTCTTTAGCTATTGCTGTGGAGGGCCGTTGGCACCCAACCCACTGAATAAAATCTTTATAATTTGCCATACCTATTTTTCTTGCTGCTATATTGGGATTTAGAAAACCTTTTATCATTCAAACCTAAATTTGGGTTCAAATGTACCTGATAATTTGTAAGATGACCCCCAACTCCTTCACCAAATAATGGAATGAGAAAATATAGCTGGAAGATATTCATTCAATCTCAGTATTTTTGTTAAAGAGAAGTATGGTCTATAATTTCGCCACAGAAAGGCTAGAGGAACTGTAGTGGCTCTACTTGTCCTATTTCCCCCAAGTGCAGAAAAAATTAAACAGATCTTTACCAATGTGCTGCTGGAAGGGGATTTTAAAAAATTGGGGGATCAGAAGACCTGGATTCTGTTCCCAGTTCTGTCACGTACTCATTTTGTGACCTTGGTCACTTAATCTCTCTATGCCTTAATTTTCTTATCTCTAAATTGGGGATACTTTTCCGCATGCATAATACAATTTGAGACCCTCTAATGAAAGCATTAAACATTAGTGGTGGTTGTTTGTTAGATGCTTTAACCCCTTGGCACCTTTCCTACAACTGATGCCAATGCAAAACACTCAGGTACATATGGAAAAGGAATTATCTCTGCCTCCCAAGCCAAATGATCATGCCAGTCTTAAATGTATGAAATACACAAAAGAGAGAGATTGTGGTTGGGGGAGGGTTTTTTGGTTTTTTTGCGGGGGTAGAGGGGCGCAGGAGAGTAGTGGCTGTGTTTAAAAAAATTTGTGGGAAAACTGTTAGTGAAAATGTCTGTCTTTATCTCCTTTAACCTGACTGTAGGTGGTGTTCAGGTTCTAATGTCAGTCTCTTTCAATATTGTCTAGTTTGAAGATCTGAACACAGTTGCTGAATGTCTGTTTTCTTTGGTCAATGGTGATGACATGTTTGCAACATTTGCTCAAATCCAGCAGAAGAGCACCTTGGTGTGGCTGTTCAGTCGATTATATCTGTATTCCTTCATTAGTCTATTTATATACATGATCCTCAGCCTTTTTATTGCACTCATTACAGACTCTTATGACACCATAAAGGTAAATCATTTTGTCTTTAGTGGAATTTTTCCTTCTAATCAATTATTTAGCATGCTTTCATGTTAGTTAAACCATAAAGGTGGACAAATGGAAGCTCTCTTGAGATATTGACTGATTATGATGTATGGTAAAGATATTCAAAGCTTTTAGCTTAAGATCTGGTAAAAAATGGAAGAGAGAATTTCCCTTAAGTGATCTCCACCCAGGCATTAGTTTAGAAAACTTACTTAAGGTATCACACCTCCCCCTGACCCTCAATTTCCCCCAATTTATTCTACTGGCTGTATTACATTTGGGTCAGAATAGTGACTTGAGTGGGAAGTGGGGAAATATATTAAGCTTAAAATCATTGAATGCAGTTGCTTACAGCTAGAGAATTCTTTCATGGAGTGCAAGAGTGTAATTGCAGTATCAAAAAGTCTTGCTGAGGCCGGGAGAGAGTGATGTTTGAAAGATGTCTGGGGGAGAAGGAGGCAAGGGGGTAACCCATTCAGTTACAATTGCTTAGCAGTACAGATTTGAATACCTCTGCTCCCTGTGCTTCACAGAAATTACTGGCTCAATAATTAGTAGGGTGTGTGGTATGAAAGAGACCCACTGAGTCTAGTACTAATGAACTGCTAGATAGAACCACTCTATCCAGTTCCGGTGAAAAATGGAGTGGAATTAAAAATATTCCCTTCTCTTGATCTCTTCCCTGCATTATTGCCCCCCATTAGTATTTTCTGTACATTTCTAATCACTTGTATTTCTACATACTTAAGTCCTGGTGGTTAGAGTGATCAGTGAGAAGGCTGCATCCAGTAACTTGCCTTTGGCTGTTGTCTTTTTGTTTTAGTTCTCATGTAAATACGTGTGCAGCATAGTGGTAAATTGTTAGTGGCAGTACACCTCTACCCCGATACAACACTGTCCTCAGGAGCCAAAAAATCGTACTGCGTTATAGGTGAAACCGCCTTATATCCAACTTGCTTTGATCCACCGGAGTGCGCAGCTCCCTCCCCCCCAGAGCACTGCTTTAACCGTGTTATATCCGAATTCATGTTATATTGGGTCGCGTTAGATTGGGGTAGAGGTGTATGTGGACCACAACTTCCTAGGACTCTGTTTTGCAAGTTTCTCTGTATAGGATTGCAGTAATTTTGTTGATATTCAAAGTGAGATGGGATTGCTTCTGTTTTTTCTCTCTCTCCCCTTGCCTCTAATCCTCTCATGTGGATCCAGTGGTTTAAAGGAGAAGCTGCTCCGTATTCAAAGATTCCAAGGCCAGAAGGGACCATTGTGATCATCTAGTCTGACCTCCTGTATAACACAGGCCATATAACTTCCCCAAAATTCCCAGAGAAGAATCGGTTGATTTTCTGTTTTATATAGCACTTCCTCTGAATGAAAAGGTTGACTAAACTTCTAAGTGTCTGCTGTCTATCTCTGCTTCAAAGCTGTTGGTCTTTAGAGCTTGGGATTTTTAATTTATGGAGAACTCACTTATTTATGGTGAATATGTAGGAGAAAAAAAATCAACATAAAAACTGTGAAATAGAATCACGCAGGAATGAACTGGGTAGTTATGCAAGTAACATGCGAAAAGGAATAACTGAATAATGTCTTTTCTTTTTTCAATATGTTTCCTTTAGCTCATTCTTCTGTTCCCACGACCACATTCTCCTAGCCTTGCTTTGTTTGCTGCAGTAGTGACAGTTTGATTCATCTATTAATCTAGATGTTAGAGCTGATAAAAGTGTGGGAGAGCAGTGTAGAATGGAGGCAGGTTTAGAGCAATGACACAAGGAATGATTTTTCATGCACTGTAAATGAGGTGTCCTGTTTTTCAGAAATACCAGCAAAACGGCTTTCCAGTAACAGATCTTCATGAATTCCTTAAAGAATGCAGTAGCACAGACTATAGCAAAGAACCACAGGCTTCCATGCCTTTCATCTGCTGTTGTAGGAGGTCAGTATGGCAGTGCGATTCCATGAGCTATATAATTCTCATAAGTACCCATGAGGTTAGCTGTCTGTTGGAAAGTATGGGTTTCACTATGGTAGGCACGCCCAGAAATCTAACTATAGCATGTTCAGACTCTTAAATATATTTATCCCTTTCTGTTGTATTTAGCATTAGAAAATAGCTAATTTGTTAAGGGGAGAGAGCAGGGAAAGATACCTTTTGAGTTTCACTGTAATCGTTGTAAAGCCCTCGGAGACCTACAGATGGAAAAAAAACTATATATATATATATATATATATATATATATATATATATATATATATATATGAGAGAGAGCATCATTAATATTTCTAAAGGGGAGAGTTGTGCTGATCAGGTCAGGGAAGTACAGAGCACTGAAAACTGTTAGAGCAAAGCTAGGGTCCAAGACCATCTTGACTTCCAGGTAGGAGATCTGTTGGCAGGTAGCAGTAGAAGGGCACAAGACAGAACTTGTTCTTTCAATTTAAGTGACCCTCCCTCATCCCAAACCTTGAGATTTGTCTGATTAAACTATTCCCAGCCATCTCCCCTCTAGTTTAATGGGAGCATTTCCCTGAGAACCTTGGCCATTTCCACTGAGCTGCCTGGAAGTGCCCATCATTATGAGCAGGGCCTGTATTTGGACCATGTGGATGGGACTGGAAGGTATTAATCTGGTTCAGACCCCTATAGGGGTTAAGGGGCCAGTAGCAGGCTGTCATGTTCTTTCTCCTGGGAGGGGGAAGAAAAGGAGTAGGGACCATTCATCCTATAGTACCAAGCTCACTCCCACCTCTTAATCCCTGCTAAAGTGGTAGGTAGATGGCTGTGGATTCTGACTGCTGGCATTGACAACTGTAGCAAGGCCCTGGTGGCAATGGCATTGAGGTTTATGCACAGCAGAGTTGGAGGCAGATGGAGCCTGAGGGAGTGATGTAATGTGAGGAGTGTAGCAGAACTGGGTGATCAACTGACCTGAACTAGTGTGGCAAATCTTGTGTTCCTAAATGATCAATAACAATGGATCTTACACAGTAAGGTTCTTGTGAACCACAGCTTGCTGCTTTTGATGTGCCCCTGGCTGAGGCTTAAGTGTCTTTTAGTTGAGAAAAACTGCTGGCTTGAGGGGAGCGGAGAATAAAAGAACATCTAAATCTCCAGATAGCTGCTGTGGACACTTCAAAGGTAGGAGGTACAGTGAACTTAAGTGCAGCTTCAAACCTACTCTCTAAGGCTGCAAGCGGACTTATAGATTCTTCTCTCCTTAACTGACTTCACTGAAAGAAGGAAACAAGTTCAGCTTCCACGGCAGGGGACCTGCAGCTGGCTTGAAACCTGGAACTTCTTTTGGGCTCAGGGACTTGAGTTATTTGGCTTTCCAGCATTTCCGGTGCACTTGTTTGCTATTGGTTAGCAGAAACTAGTTGGAGCTGGGCATTGAGACACTGAAGTAGGAAATTACAAAACACAACAGGGAACGAGGGGGATTATCTCCTGCCCCGGAGGTAGGGAGCAAGGCATGTTGCTGCGTTTACCAGAATGGGCAGGCTTGCAGTACTGCTGCCCAGTGAAGGGCATATTTTCTTAAACTACACGCCTCCACATGTCTTTAGTTGAGCATGTCAGTCAGGGGAGCCCTAAATGGTATAACAAGTTCTGACTGGTGGATCTGTTGTCTCAGTTGTGCGGCTTAGTCATTTTTAGCTCTTTCTGTCTTCCTGAACATCTGTCTGGCTGATAGATGAAAAAATAAATTGCTTCGACTTCAGTCTAATCCGAGATTGCTAGTGACCACGGTAAATTACAGGAACCTAATTGATTTCATGATTACTTAGCATATTAGGTTTTCTTGCAAAAGGTCAATCCATAAAAAACCTGTTTGCTTTTTCTGAGAGCATAATTAAAGGCAAGGGGTATAGGTAGATCCTTCTTAATTATCTAAGAGATATATAGGAAATTCAGCATGGTTAACTTTAAATATACCAAGGATTTTATGTTGCCCTTATTAAGTACAGAATTTAAAATTACCAACTTTTTTTTTCTCTCTGACCCCTTTTTACAGACAAGGAAGTGATGACAACTTGATACTTATTAACTGACAACCTACTGCTGAAATTCACTGCTCAAGAACGTTCAGAAGGAACAAACTGCTGTGGAAAAACAACCCCCCAAATTTCAAGAAGATCTGTCATTTGGGGCTATTTCCTTGTAAACATTATGACCCTATTTAATTAGGTAGTTTGGGGAGGCAAGCAGGGCAAAAAGCTGCTAATGGCTGGTGTCAGCTGGCTGACCACATTGGAAGCTCAAAAGCTACCTTTATTTGGACTAGAATTATGAAGAACTGATGACGATTCCCACTCTGTGTTCTACTGTCTTAGTCCTGAACCTGAGAGACACTGTCTGTGGGAGCTCAGCACCTTCTTCAGATCAGGCCGCAAACTAACCATCTGGTTCTTAAATATTTATATTAAGGAACATATTTAAAAAGAATTAAACACACTTGTTTTTAAGTAGAATGTTGAATATTGCAATTATTGGTAAGGAGTGTTTCAGGTCATTCATTTAAAGTGATGTATTGGAAATGGAGATTGTAATTCTTATTTGGCATAAAACATGATTCAGTTGCTTGAAATAAATTTGTGTAATGCAGAGCTGCACAAAAATGCAAAATAATTGATGTCTTCATGTGCGTTAAATTGATTGAAAACTGTTAAGCCATTTATATATCACTAAGCTTACTTACCAGATCTTGTACGAAACGGAAGCAATTTGTAGTTGCCCACTTCCTTTTGTATTCTGGCGGTGGGCTTACTCCATTCTATCAAATCTTCAGTGTGTATGATAGGCACATAGTATATTTGGGCACTTCATCACATTACTTATTGGTAAATAAGTCACATATGGTGTCAATGGAAGCTTTCACCACAGATATCACACAAGAGAGAACTTTTTAATGAAAACCCAGCTAAGTTCTGCCTGGTTTACCCTTCAGGTTTGACATGGTAGTTCCATACTGAATAAATCCCTTTTAAAAGTACATTACTTGGGGCACTGACTTACTGATGTTTCTGTTCCAATCACATGTTGAAAGAAGGAGAATATATAGTGTCACATTCAAAGATGGTTCATACAGGCCAAGATTTTCAAATGGTTAGTGATTTTGTGTTTATATGAGTGCCCATCCTGAGACACCTTAAAGCAGCCTGATTTTTCCGAGGGGAGGGTTCTCAGCACTTTCTGCAAATCAGGTTTCTAAAGGTGTTTCAAGTTTGGTACCTAAAAATTGAGGCATTCAGAATCACTACTCCTGAAAATCTTGACTCTAACAGCTGTTCCCAGATGAGATGGATTACTGCTTCAAGCATCTTGATTAATCTGAGCAAGCATACACTGCCTAATGGCAAAGGTGGTTAGTCACCAGTTAGGAAGACAGTATGTTCTGATGATCAGAGCAACAAACTGGGACTTGAATTTTCTGCATTCTGTTCTTGGCTCTGCTATTGAGCTTATGTCCTCTTTCCCAGTGGGAAGGAAAGTGCTTACATCTGATGTAACGGGAGTATTGAGACCCCCAAAAGCATTTGTAAAACACTCTTTGAGAGCCTTGGATAAAAGATGCTATTAAAAAATGAAATGTTTTATAGGCAATGGGCACTTTACTATGAAGCTGTCTCCCCCCAGTTAGACATACCATCCTCTTTGCATTAAAAAGCTTTGTTACTAAAATAGCTTCATAAAGAAGTGCTAAAATCAATATTCAGTGTATGGAACTTCTAGTTACTGTTAAAGTTCTCAAAAACAATAACTCATGTCTTGGTGAGAGCCTTTAAATATGGTCTAGCGAGTTAAGAGGAAATTTTGGCTTTGATTTATTTACAAATAGTTGTCAGCCGAAGGGTGAAACTGCTGAGACTGTTAAATGGTGAATACATTAATTCTGGGGCTGGGCAGCCTAGACACCACATTTTCTATCAGAAGCACCTTGATTAAATAATTCCTGAAAATATGTGTTCCTTTGTACAAAGATGGTGTTACTGCAGGATGTGTTGCCAAAAAATCAAACCAAACCTGTTTTTATATTTTTTGAATTACTGGTAACTTGCACAGCACTTTATGAACATATCAGGTGAGGCGATACAGGATAAATTCTACGCTCAGTTATGCTGTGTAACTGGAGTGAACTCCCTTGATGTCAACGGAGTTGCACTGGATTTACTCCTGTAAACTGGATTTGAGCTACTGCCCCTCCTGGAAATAGCTTACAATCTACTGTTGGTAGAAAATGAATGGTAGCCGTGATGGTCTGAACCCAGGTCCTAACGACGGATGCTCCTACGGCAAACCCATTACGGGAATTAGAAAAATAGATTGATTTATTAACTTTACTCCTCACTCTGCAAAGCACCTTATGGAAATAGCTTTATGTAGCACATTCCATATTCACTAAGTTCTGTTCCTCCTAAACTGCAGGCTGGCACTCTGATCACAGCCCTGAAAGAATTCCTCTCAGGCTGTGGGAGCTAACCCTGTTGCAGCAGCATTCGCAGCTGGACCTTCCACTGAGCTACATTATCCATAAGTGCTGTGGATGCTGGTTGTGGGGAGGAAGGAGAGAGAGTCGGGGAGGGTTTGAAAATGAGCATAACCAAAATCCTGAATGCTTTGCTGGCCTATTCCTTATAGGCTCATCACCATAGAATAGAGAATTTCATTGCACCACGCATGGCCAGCTCCAGGCACCAGCCACCAAGCGTGCTTGGGGCGGCACCTGGAGGGGGGCGGGGCACTCTGGCCCGAGAGCGGGGCCCCGGCCGGGCTCGCCGCCCTCCCCTCTCCCCCCCCCACCCCCCCCGGCGCTCCAGCCGCTCAGGGAGAGCGGGGCCCCGGCCGGGCTTGCCGCCCTCCTCCCGGCGCTCTGGCCGCCGGGGAGAGTGGAGAGCCCCGGCCGGGCTCGCCACCCTGCTCCCGGCACTCTGGCCATTCGGGGATTGTGGGCCCGCGGCCAGGCTCGGCGCCCTCCCCGGCCGCGGGGGGCCGGCGGGTGGCTTTTTTGCCTAGGGCGGCAAAAAAGCCAGAGCTGGCCCTGGCACCACGACCCCCTTTCGATAACAAAAATTACTACATGGCCCCAGGAGGGGGACCGAAGCCTAAGCCTGCCTGCACCCTGCCACCCTGGGCAGGGGAGCAAAGCCCAAGGGCTTCAGCCCCGAGTGGAAGGCCTGTAACCTGAGCCCCACCACCCAGGGCCAAAGCCGAAGCTCTAGCCCTGCTGCCCGGAGCTGAAGCCCTTGGGCTTCAGCTTTAGCCCTGGGCCTCAGCAAGTCTCACACCAGCCCTGGCGACCCCATTAAAACTGGGTTGCAACCCACTTTGGAGTCCAGACCCACAGTTTGAGAACCGCTGCCATAGAATGAGGGCATTGCAGTAGAGCATTAAGTAACATGCCAAGTGTCTGTCATGTAGTGGTGGTGGTTTTCTCATCCTTTCCAAATGGGGAGCAGAATGTGTGGTGGAGTTTTTTGTTTTTGTAGGGTTTTTGGTTTTTTAAATATATATGTTGCTATGAATTTGTTAGGGAAGGCAAGGTCAAATTATATACAACTTTCTAATATGTCTTTGGCATTTAAAGACTGAATTTAAAAAAAAAAAACTGATCCATTTGTTGTACTACTGATGACAGTTGTTGCCATATAAAGTGGGTAAAATGATCCTAATGTGTGATCGTTCTGGCCTCCAAGCCCCATCTTATCACTCCTGCTACTTACCTGCTTGTGCTCCTCAACTCATCTGCCACACCAAACCCTTCTCGTATTCCTGACTCTAGACCCTTTCCCACCATGCTCCTGATACTTGGATTGCCCTGCGTGATTGGCTACCTTCTGAGCATCTCTTATAAGTACAGAAATATAACAAACAAAGGTGGGTTGTTGGGTTGGTTTTTTTTTTTTTTTTTTTTTTTTTTGGCTCTGTCATGCTGGATTGGGAAGACATGTAGGCTGGTTCTGGACATATTCCTGCCTTTGAGAGAGAAATTATCCAAATTAATAAGATTTCATACCTTACTTTTAAAGTGTCCTGAAAAGGAACAAAAAAAACTGGGCTTGTGCCTGATTGCTGTACGTCTTAAGGCATCAAGAAGTAGCAAAGGGTGAGTTTTTAAAAAATAAATCCTTTTTTCTGCTTGCTTTTTATATTAGAAATTCAGATCCTGGCTTTGGCAGACTCTGATGGCTAGAACAGTAGTGCAAGAGTTGCAGCACAAGAGCCACGAGAGTGTAAACTAAACTACTGGGGGGGGAGGGATTATTAGCCATACCGTGTCAAACTTCATTTTAACACCTATTTGCCATGATTAGCACATTAAATATAGGAAGCGTTACACATGCAGCCCTTCAATGACAGTGTTCCGAGCCCTCAGTAAACATCGTTTCTACCTTCCAGTAGTCTGCTAGCAAAGACCAGACTTCACATTCCTGAGTTTAAGGTAAGAAAGCCACACAGAATCATAATTTTGTTGTTTTGTTATTTTTGGGCCTTCTTTATACATCAGAAAGATGTATACAAACGCCACAAGGCCAATATTTAAAGCAGTACTTTACAGGCTGAGTGTGTGTTACACCACTACTGTTAATTGCAGGACAGTAGCCCTCATGATAATCTTACCAAGGCCAGCCCTATGCTTAGAAGGCTTTGCCTGGATACGGATATTGGTGTACTATGCCAGCAAAGTGCTTCCAGTGTAGACCTGGCCTAAGGGTGTCAACAGAGGGTTATACCAGAATAACTGTCCGTTTAAATTCAAACCTGTAGATTATACTGAAAAAGTTTCCTTTGCAGACAAGGTCTTATTCTCCAGCAATGGTGAGGTAAATACTGAAGAGGTGTTAACAGTAACTTCTGCAGTCTCCAGTGGCCTTGGCTGGCAGGTGAGTACATTGATGGTTGCGAAGCAGGATGAAGTGATGGGTTTCTCTAGATGTCTGTGGGTGGGGTGACAAGGTGTAGGTATCCATATTTAATTGTTCCTAGTTGGGGAGGGGGTGCTGGGCAGTGTATAGTTAAGAAGAACGGCAGCTTTCTAAATTCCTGGTTTAGTAAGAGTCTGCATTTGGCATTTGATGATGTAGTTTAGCATTATTGGGGCTTTTTGTTTTGTTTTTTAAGTGTACTTCTAGGATTAAAATATAATGGATGAAGTCGTCATAATGTAGAAGTAAAATGCCAATGATCCTGAAACAGCAAGCAAGTTACTCTCATCCATTACCAAGCAAGGTAACATTATCCCAAAGCTACTTAGGATGTTACTTAGAAAAACAATAAATAATTAAAGTTAAAGAAATGCATAGGGTTTGGCATACCACTCCAAAGCAAGGAAGGGCAGTGGTAGGACTGAAAGCTAGCACCTAGATATCATGGTGATTGGTGATCTACAAATATCAGCAAGAGATAAACTTTTTAGCTCACTGCATCATGCCCAGGTAGGACACTATCTACAATGAAGTGTTACATTGTCCTGGTGGACAAGGAATCCATGTGCTCAGATTTAGAGTCTTTATGTGGTGGTTGCTGTATTACCTCATGTTCTATGCTGATGGCACAGGTGTAAATGGGACCTTTTATTTAGAATTAACCTATATTCATGTCTCAGTGGTGGTCGGTCATGAATCATGACATTTTTGGAAGCAGAGCACAATTTATATGGGCTGTAAACAATCTTTTACATGAAAATCTCCCTATTCCTCACCTTTCTGAAGGAAGATGTCTTCATGCTGCAAATGAATGGTCTGCTCTTTTGTTTTGGCTTCAGCAGGGTGGACTATAGAACTGGCAGCTTTTGTGTAAACTTCCCCATTCATCTTATGTCTTGCGTTAGCAAACTCCTAGATTTCTTTGGCCCCCAAGCCTCTGCTTTCTGTGCAAAGGGGGGAAGAGGGGTGCTAATGTCAGGGTGCCCCCTCTCCCTGCTTCTTTACCCCATCTCCACAGAGCGAGCGGGGATATGACACGACAGGGCTCAGGACAGAGGGCGCTTACTGGCAACAGCTGCTGTCTCAACTTGCGATCTACTTAAAAAGTCAGTGTACTTAGAGTGGGGTCAGCATACTTAAAGGGGCAATGCGCGTCTCTCTCTCACACACTGTGTGTGTGTGTGTCTCTCTCTCTCTCTCTCTCTCTCTCTCTCTCTTACACACACACACACACACACACACACACACACACACACACACACACACACACACACACACACACCACTCCCCTGGCACTTTGGAAAGTGGAGGGAATGGTGCGCGCCAGTGGAATGGCGTGGATTCATCATGTTCAGTTTCCACAGAGAATGTTTGCAGCCACTGCCATGCTGTGTCTCCTCCCTCCATTCATGCTGCCATGTAGAGTGTGAGGTTACATTAACAACGTGTTAACCCTTGAGGACTCAGCTGAGTGCTAGTTCATCATTTAGCAGTAAGGCATTCCCAGGAAATATCCCACCCTCAAACTTCACCATCTCAACCAACCTTCACAATCGCTGTGTACAGTATTAAATTGTTTGTTTAAAACTTATATACACACACACACACACACACACACACACACTATATCTGTCTGTCTGGCAAAAAAAAAATTCCCTGGAACCTAAATCCCCACCCCCACCCCCATTTACATTAATTCTTATGGGAAAATTGGATTCGCTTAACATCATTTCGCTTAAAGTAGCATTTTTCAGGAACGTAACTACAAAGTTACGCGAGGAGTTCCTGTAATTCACGGCCAGAAGGGACTGTTAGATCATCTAATCTGACCTCCTGTATATCACAGGCTATTACATTTCACCCAGTTACCCCTGTATGGAGCCCAATAACTTGTCTGGCTAAAGCATATTTTCCAGAAAAGCATTTAGTCTTCTTGTGAAGACATCAAGAGACAGATAGTTCACCTCTTCCCTTGGTAGTTTGAAGGCGATTAAACATCAAAACAATATTAATTATTTGTGCCAGTGAATTTGTCTGGCTTCAGCTTCCAGCCATTGGTATTTGTTAGGCCTTTAACTCATAGTACTAAAGGATCTTTAGTCTTGGTATTTTTTTCCTCTGAAGGTACTTGTACATGGTAATCTAGTCACCTCTCAATTTTCTATTTGATAAACTAAGCATACCGATCTCTTTATGTCTCTTACTGTAAGACATTTTTCTCCAGCCCTTGAAACATTTTTGTGGCTCCATGCTGCACCCTCTCCAATTTTTTCAACATCCTTTTTAGTGTGTGGACACGAGCACCGTACATAGTACTCCGGCATCAGTCTCACCAGTGCCCATATATGGAGGGAAGGTCTACACTTAAAACCTGTAGCTGCGCCAATGCTCTTCTTGCCCATTTTATTCCCAAAAGCCAACAGCTAGTGTCTGGCATCAGATCTGCTGCCAGGATGATAATTTATCAGTTATTCTGGACTATGCTGTGACTAAATGAATTGGGCAAAAAGAGGGAGGATAACTCTGAGAGAAAGCAGTTTGTTGCTGCGCATGGGGTCAGGAATAAAAGATTTTCCCAATTTTCTATTTTGTGTGTGGATTTTAAAACTTACTCTTTGTCAAGTCTCTTTTAAATATATTTTTTTGCTCATTAAAAATAAAACTCTGGAGAAGCAATGGCAAAAAAGGGGACGAGAAACAAAGTTTGTGGTTCCCAGTATAAATTTAGTCAGTGAGAAAAGAAAGACTAGGCACTTATAAAACAAATACCCTTCTCAGTGTTAACAAACATGCTTATTATTTTATGGCATTTGATCTGCCAGCTATGTACCAGGGAGGAGTTTTTATACCTGTGGCATGAGCATACAAAACCCTTTGCAAACAGATAATTGGCCAAGGTGGTTTAAGGTGGACCGAAATAGTCATGCTCACGGTTCTATGAAAATGTGAAGATGTGGTTTTCAAAGCTAACAACTAATGGAGATTTTGGTTCCTCATAACTGTAGCTGATATCCTTGTGAAAAATGTCTGCATCACTGAGTTTTTTGGGAACCAGAGTGATGCTTCTGTGTATTTCACATTACCTCAGTTTCCTGTATGAGTTTCTGCTGCTTCCTCTTCTGTGTTGTGCAGATATTTTCTGTTGCTGGAGTTATTTTCTTCTGCATCGTTCCTGTGTGCACTGCTTTGGAGAACCTCTCTGCTCCATTACTGGTAAGTTTAACATTCACCATCTTTAGTGTTCCTGATAATTTTGGCTTGATGCATTGTCACTAACTGCCATATGGAATCAGACCAGTGGTTTGGTAACTTGTCTTTGACAGAGATCAGTACTAGATGGCTTCAGTAGTGTATTGTGGCAATGAGTTCCACAGGTTAATTATAAGCCAGGTCTAAAATAATAATGACTTCTTAATCTTGAAGTACCCACATCCAAAGTGTCTCAGGCCTCAAAACTTAAAGAAGGCAGCATTTTTGAAAGTATTCCTGCAATTCAGCCACTACCCCACACTTCACAATTCATAAACCATGCTGCCTCCTCTGAGCAGGCAGAGCCGCCTCCTGTTTTGAATCAAATACGTTCTGATCATTACCTGCTGCTGTAAACTGGCTCAGAGTGCACACGTAAGTGTCAGTTTCACCGAACAATTCAGATCACTTTAGCCTCCACTGCACATACACAATAGCAAATGGAACAGAAAAGAAACTCAGTAAAATAGAAACCTACCTCCTCATGCCCCAATGTGCCTCCATTTGGGGAATTACACAACATTTTAGGGAAAAAAGCCATGTACTTTGTTGCCGGAGTGAAGCCAATGTTTATCAGATGTTTGAGAAATTGGGCAGGGGGAGGGACAATCAAGCTTCTGTCATTTTTTTATTATTCCGTATTATTTTGAAATTACAAGTATAGGCAGAAAGGGTTGACGTTCTAACAAAGAGAGCTCCCTTGTGCACACTCCACCAGGATGAACTGTTACGCTGGGTGATGCACAGGGAATTCATTCAGACAGGAGCCCTTTAATAATAATATTTTGGAAAAAATATAAGATGCCCTTATGTCCACATTCAGAATGGTCATCTGATGTCACTAGAAGGTCACTTACACTTCTAAATGCAAACACTTAACAACAGTAGGTGCATCACAGATCCTTTGGCTGGATTAATTTTTGCCTTGCCCTCTGAAAGCATGAAAACAGCACAATTTTAAACATACCATTTAGCTGCTGCCTTCCTTAGTCAAGTCAGTTTATGCCTGAAGTGTTTGTTTAAGTCAAGGAGAAATGATTAGAGAACAATGAATTACCTAATATTGTGGGTAAAGTTAAGTAGATAACATGATAAATGTGATTCAACAACTACAATAAGTGGCTACTTAAAGGTTTACTTTCCCATTTACACATACTGCCACTGCGTTCTGGGAGATAGGCAATGGCACCACCATTTATCAGCAGTCCCTTAATTTGGGCTCCGTGATTCTGACCTCTCTTGTGCTCAATCCCATTGATATTAATGGCTGTTCCAAGCAAACGTCCAAAAGCAGAATGTGGCCCTCAGTGTTAATTTCCATAGGCCAAATCCTGGAGTCTTTACTGAGGCAAA